>NC_059428.1:99516442-99871442 GCF_021028975.2 Sphaerodactylus townsendi
AGTGAGCTTCTGTAACAAGATGGTGATTCGAACATGGGTCTTCCAGCCTCCACTGAAGCTCTAATTATCACAGTGTATCACACTGGTTTTCATAGAGCAACTGCTTATGAAGAGTTGTGAGCAGCCACACCTAGTTGAGTCATAGAAGTCAGAAGGTATGCAGTCACGTAGAGGTTGTCTCCATGCTTAGGGTTGCCATCCTCCAGGGGTAACCTCCCAGAATTATGACTGGACTCCAGATGACAGAGATCTTTCCCCTAACGAAAATGTCTAATTTGGAAGGCAGATTTTATGGCATTATATTCAGCTGAGGCCTCTCTCCTCCTCAAATCCTGCCCTTTTCATACTACCTGCAAAATCTTCGGAAATTTCCCAACCTGGAGTTGGCAATCATAGTCAGGCTTGGCCCTAAAAATTCTCCCTCAAATGCCAAAACAGACTTGGAAAGGATCTACCTACCCCCTACCCCTGACAACAAAGCCTGGAATACTGTGGTTGCCTAGCAATGGCCACGGAGAGCATATGTTGTTAAAGCTACTGATGCTCCTTTTATGATTTTTGGATTTTTAAATGCCCATTAAAAAACAAATTCTGCAAACCTAGGGCCCTTTTCAGATTTGTAGTCACTGGATTTATGTACCCAAAGATTTGGCTGACTTAGTTATTAGAGTATAAGATGTTCATTACATTACACAGCTGAAAATTTTGGACAATGTTTTATCTTTGTTTGGCATAGATGATAAGAACTGCTTCAATATTATTTCTCTTATTTGAGACTTTGAAGTTGAAGAAGAAAGGTTTTGGCTCAGTTATCATATTTTAGTTTTTTAAAGTTTATAACTGAAGGTAGATCTCACAATATTTACAACAACTCTCACTGAAGGAAGAAGTCACAGTTATTTTCAGTATCCATTCACTTTTGCTCTCCTCTCTCTTACCCGGGATGGAATCCTTCCCACACAAACCTTAATACCCTTTCCACTGCTGATTCTCCAGGTCATTCTGAGGGGACTAATTATTGTATGGGTTATTATTTCCCAAGCCCCCTCCAGGTTAAATTCTTCCTACTATCACAACCACCTTCCCCATTCCTGATAGGAATCCTATGCCTTTCAGACATTCAACAAATCAAGCTTATGCTGTTACAGGTTTGCTAGGAAAAACTTGTGTGGTCTGTCATAGATCTGTTAAAGAGCTGGAGCATATCAGAAAAAAAAGGAGTCAGTCTTCACAGTTAGTAATGGAAATGGATGCTTTTATGTTTCTAATGAGGAATCTACAGAAGCTGGTCTGTAGCTGATGCAGTGTCCATTTGCCTATGTTGGGTGTATTCCAGAGTCAATTAAAATCAGTGGGAATTTTGCCATAAATGCAGACTGGACCATTAATGCCTTCCACAAACACTAAATATGAATTCCAGGTTATAATATTCACAATGTATTTTTAGGTTATAACATTCAAAATGTGAGAATTCATATTTATTCTATCCTAAATAATATTATGTCTTTAGAACAATATTTAAATTGCTTACATATAAAATAGAGAACATATTTAACTGCATCTGGCTGAATGATTTAGTCCATTATTCCACTAAATTTTTGGTCAGAATGCAAGTGGTAACCATCTGGATTAATGTTCTTTGCTTGGAACATTGATGGTTTCTGACCTACATCTGACACTTGAGAGCAGATGTGCGAACTTTAGTCAATGCCAAAGGAGATGCATACACATTGGACAGGCTGTGCAACAGTAAACCTCCCATTATCACATGGAAGTATTGCAGAATATTATAAGCATTTGTTTGCAAACAGGTTGAATGACTTAACCTATTAAATCCATTCATGACACTTGCAAATTGATACCCATTATCTTTTCAGGAAGTATTCATTTTTAAAGATAGTTTCCTGTTACATATTATCTACTTGCCCAATGATTTTTTTAAAAGGCAGATTCATAGAAGAAAACAAAGCGCAAGTCTGCAGCAGGCAATCATATTAGACAATTGTGATTGCAATAGGTTCTTCCAAAGTGTAAAGAAATGTCTCAAAACCTTTCCAGTCTAAGAAGGCTTACTGAATCAATCTGATATTCTAGCTAGCCTAATTCTCCAGCTTCATAGAATAGTTTAGTAACCACAAAGTAAGCTCAGTAATTACAACAGGTCTTTCCAGATGGTAAAGAACTAGCAAACTTTATGTTTCTTGTGGTAAATTGCTGGTTATATTATCAATTACATCATATCCCATCTTCTCAAAATAGTTGGCTAGCCCTCCAGGGTGGGGAGAAAGAGAGACTCATACAAACAGTGCCATAATTGTGTTCTTCTACTTATCATATTTTAGTTTTTTAAAGTTTATAACTGAAGGTTAAGATGTACATCCCATACTAAAGTAAGATGTACATCCCATACTAAAGTAAGGGACCACAGAGGTTGTACATCCCATACTAAAGTAAGATGTACATCCCATACTAAAGTAAGGGACCACAGAGGTTTTGAAGAATTAAATAAAGAAGCAAAATAAAAGAACAGAGCTACATAACAGGCAAAATGAAAAGTTAAATAAGGAAATAAAAGACAAAATATTCATAAAGTTGGATAGCAATTCTCTGCAGATAAAAGGATCTTTGAAATGATGTTTTCACAATACTCTTTCCCTTTATATTTAAAAAGCTGCATAAGTGTTTTTTCTATGTCAGGACCAAAGAAGAGCCCAGTGAAATAAGAGCCCCATCTCTGCACCAGTGTAACTGTTGGTCAAGAAGAGAACTACAGGCGAATGAAACTAGGAGCTGAGCACAATAAGCCATATCTCTCCTGGCCTGGAGAGATATGAAGTTCGATAGCCAGTCTGGTGTTATTGAGAGAGAGAGAGAGAGAGAGAGAGAGAGAGATTTGCAGATTATCGATTCCCTTCAATTGGAGGGGAGGGGTCTGCCCTGACCTTTCTCTCTGGAAGGAATGTTCAGAGTGCTTTTTAAAAAGCTAAGAAAAATGCTCAAAAAGGTTACAAAATGGAGGGAAAATAGTTATGTCATTTATACTTAACAGTGGTAAACGCTCTAATTCTCCAGTAAAGAGATATCTGTAATACTTGTACAATTATATTCCAGATAGCACTCCCAATTGCAACTGATGAAATCAGTGGGAGGGAAATGTCTTTTCCTTGTGACAAAATTAATAGTGCTATTTGAAGGCTGAAAAAAATTGGTATCTCCATAATAGACGTGCTGCCTTTAAGCAAGATGTAAAATACAGATGTTGTATATGTATTACGGAGAAAAAAACTTATTATCTGAAAAATCCTCCCATGCAAGACACAAAAACTTAAAAACTGCAGTGAAAGTACAGTGCTGCAGACATATGCAGACATAACTATTTAAGAGGCCAAAAGTTCTATTTTTGTCTTCTTATCTGCTTTCCTTAATAATACTTTTTTGGGGGGTAATCTCTGCCTCAGATGGAGATATTTTTGTCTAAGCTGTAACACTTAGTCCTAATTTAAAGTGTCAGCTTTAATTCTCTCCTGCATCCTCACCTACCATGTATTTAGAATTATAATTAGTTTGTCTCAGAATGAGTAACAGAAGTATAATTAGGTTGCTTGGCTTCAAGGTGTGTTTCTTTAAATGAGGAAGTGAATAAAGGAACCAGAGGTGTAGGAGTAGTTAGATGATTCCAGAGGGTGGAGGGAGGATGTGCTTGTGTAATACATTGTGAAATGGCAGCTTTGAATTCCATTTCTGGAGTGTGCATGACGAATAAGCCATGAGGCGTTACCTTCCCATACAGTAAACAAGTAGGTGCGTTGGATCAAACTTGCAAGAGCTGAAAGGCACATATTCAGCCACCACACAGCAATATTAATGGCAAGCTTTATGGGGGGAATTCAGGGAATAATGGATCCTGCTACAGGCAGGACTACAACAGGGAAGGACATTAACGTCACCAGGAAAAGTCCTTGCCACCCCCTGCCCAAAGGCATGGATATGAACCAGAGGAATGGGGAAGGAGGGCTTGCCATGGCAATAGATGCACCATCCATGTGCATGCTCACCCAGCGCACTGCCAGGCCTGACTACAGGTGCCTCTGGTCCTTCACTGTGGTGAGCCCTAGTGGGTGCATACAATCTTTTGCCACTCACTATGAGGGACAAAATGCACCTGCCCAACCTTGCCGTAGTCCAGGGTGGCATACTGTTGTATTGCAATGAATTAGCAGAGTAAATAATACTGCAGAGATGCAAGTGTGTTATTTTGTAGGACTTTACTGGATAACAAATGAATTTACATTAAATATAGGAACAGCAAGCTCTATCTGCTAGTGCTCATTCTTGCTTGTGTGTCTGGCGCTCTGTTGTTGGAGGAAGAAACAGAGAGAGAGACGCTGTGATTGTCAACAGTATGATGATGTCACTTCCCGAAGTGATGTTGGCACATCAACACCGTCCTCCCTCTGGCCTCTCTTTGCAGAAAGCAAGTCCTTCCGATGGCCAGCTGAACTAGGGGGAGTGGGCTTGAAGCAGAAGCTCCTGACCTCCCTTGTGGGGGCTGGTGGCAGAGTCTTTTTTCCTGGGCAATTTTCTTCCCTCTGATTAATGAGTGAAAATATCCCCAGCCAAAATAAAACACAACTTTTCAGAATTCTCATTGGTTGGCAAACACATTTGTAACTGTAACAAAAAGAACAGTGAAATAGAGGTTTAAAAATTCTAGTCAGAGCATTTGACATACAGGGGCTTTCCGCACTACAGAAGGGAGCTAAGGTCGACTCGGTTCCCTTCAGTGGGGGGCGATTCCAGGCTGTCCGCATAGCAACTTACTTGGCCCCCTGGAACCGAGCTAAGTGGGCGGGATCATCTTGGTGCCTGTTTCGCTCCTCGATCGTGATTGGAGCTTGTGTTACCATGGGAAACGGGAGCGTTCTTTTTTTACAGTTTTTACAGTTTACAGTTACATGCCCGCCACAACTCTCCAATTCTGTGCATGCCACAAAAGCGGCTCCTGATTGGTTGAATGGATGAGGTGTCGTTTCGATGCGTCCGCACTTCAAAGCTTCGAAGCGGTATCGACCTTGTTCCAGCAGAAAGGTACAGTTCATAACTGTGACAGGGATGTCGCAGTTCTGAGTGGGGGGGGGGGGAACTGAGACAAAACAACGTTGAGCTCAGTTGCAGTGCGGATACACTGAGGTGAACCTGGATAGAAACTAGTACAACTCTGTCAGTGCGGAAAGCCCCACAGTTTGGAATAGAGCTATTTATTTGGACCACAACTTTTTGTTGCAAGATACCACCCCCCCCAAACCACAAGATAAAGAAGATCAATTGGGGTTTAGAATATATGGACAGGGCTATGATATTAAACAGATTGTGTTAAAATATTGGCATATTGTTTCAGATATCTTGAGATGTAGTGCCCCTCCTTGTGCAGGATTTAGAAGGACATGCAATCTCCGCCAGATGTTAATTCATTCTGATTTCTTACAACCTCCAGACCACCAGAATAGAACTCAAGGCCACTTTCCCTGCGAACATGGGGGCTTTCCCCACTCACCTTCTGCTGCGCGCTACTCCAGGAAAGTAGCGCGGGGTCCAGCGGCGCTCCCCACTTGCAAGGGCGGCAACCATGCAGCCGCCCTGACGCTGCCGCTCTTGTACCACCTCAGCGCGCGTCATTCCTGGCGCTGAAGAAACGGCACCTGTCGTGGGGAACCCCGAGAGCGCGCCAGGAATGACGCGTGCTGAGGGGGCGCGAGAGCGGCACGCAGCAGAAGGTGAGTGGGGAAAGCCTCATTGTTGCAATTGCTCCTTGTCCCTGGGCATTACACATCCACACAAACAATTTGAATGGAAACTTCAGTCTCTCACTGGTGGTTTCAGCACAGCCCAAATATAATGTTTTGGGGGAGAACTTTGCGCAGGACTCTTCCCCAAAACGGGTTCAGCTTGTTATATTTCCCTCAACCCAGGTTTTACAAAAATTGCTACACTAATTATCTTTTTGGAGAGACCAAAGGAGCCACAACAACCCAGTCTGTTTGTAATCACTTCCTGGAGTGCAAAAGCAAACAGGGGAAACCGGGTTCATAAATAACTTGTTACAAATGTAATTAGTGTGCCAGTGGTGTAGCACCCATGGGAGGGGTGGGGGGCATGATGCCCCAGGTGGAGCTGCGGCAGAGGCAGGGCCAGGCCGTGGAGGGGGTGTTGCGGGATGTTGCAGAGGGGTTGCGGAGCGGGGTGTGCGGCACCACGGCAGGGGCACAGGGTGCACGTGTGCCCCGGGTGCAGTTTCCCCTTGCTCCGCCTCTGTAGTGTACTGTGCAGAAACCACCGCTTCTGGCCATACTAAAGGATGTATTTATCTCATTAAGTGCCCCTCTTCTAAATTATACATTGGAATGTCTACCAGGTCCCTGAAATTACACATATCTGAACACAGATTGAAAATAAGACACAACTACATAAATGTGCCAATGGTGCAACATTTTATTGATTACAAACATTCTGACTTGGACCTATTACTTTGTGCTTTATTAAAATATCAAGCATGTTTGTGTAATAGAGTAGATCTAAAAAAAATTACTCCAGACTGAGACCCATTTTATCTTTCAGTTTCAAACATATGAGCCCTATGGTCATAATCAGAATTCAGATTTTTCATGCTTCTTATAATCCTTTGCAAGAATATATATAATCAGCAAAATAACATATTTACATCTCTAATATTTTGTTTTGTTGTAGCACAGAACTGGGGTCACCTGGCAATAATCACACATTTTGTTATTAAAGAGGGTCAGCAAATGGAATATGCATCTGTTTAGCAGTAACAAGCCACACTGTGACATTTCAGAGTTTCCAGTGGAATTTACACCTAGTATTCATATATCCTTATAGGTAAGAATTTATGTAGGTAATTGAAAAAGAAAACTCTAGTTCTATGAATATATGTACAAATATAATTTCATACTATTCTTACTCGATATATTTAGATATTCTTTTCCAATCAGGAGAAGCATGCAAACAGCTTGATTCTGGGATTTGATAGCTTTCGTGGGCTTTATCATGGAAGCTACATTTTTTATATAGAGGAGGAATATTTCTCCCTGTGAAGTTCACTTTACTGAGGAAGATGAAAGAACATCTCTCAGTGAAACAGGGTTAATTATTATCTGTAATACCCGTCTATTTGATTGTGATTTGTACTACTAACCTCAGTTCTGTGCGGTCTGCTTCAGTTTGTGACATTTACTAATGTATCCAATCTAATGCAGGAAGTATTTGCATGCACTTGTATTCTTGACAACTCTGTATAGTTAATTCCTGCCTCATTTCCATCCACTGAAATATTTCCTGATCCCATTTAGTTTGTTCAATAATTTTTACTTTTGTCTGTTGAACTTGTCTCAGTCCTCTGGTTGCTTGAAAATAGGAAATAGCCATAGGGAGAAAATACTTCCTTCATCTTTCTGAAGTTCCTAAGACTAAGCAGATGAGTATAAAACACCTCATACACTACCATTAAAATAGTTCAGTCATAAAAAGGTGGGAAAACCTGTCCAGCATAAACTGGAAGCTGCCTGAGCCTACCACAAATAGTCAGGAGAGTGAAGGGTCAGCAACAGTAATGCCCAGTTTTTCTGATTAATACTAATAAACGGTAATACGTGGGAGCCTGAAGTAGTTGCAGGTCATTTCATTCTCCTCTGTATCTTCTTCCCCTTATGATTTTAACTTCTCCTGGCAGGCCCCATATCCACTCTCTCTTCTCTGCTGCTTTCTCTCCTTCCCATTGATCAACCAACCTTTCTTTTATCTGCCCCATCAGTATTCAGCTTTAATATTTATTTTCTTCATTTATACCCCACCTTTCTCCTCACTGGGGACCCAAAGCAGCTTGCATAATTCTCTCCTCCACTTTATCTTTAGAACAACCCAGTTGTAGGCAGCCAGGCCACTTCTCTGCTAGAGGGTGACATGGGTGGTGCAAGGAAGAAGAACTGGCGTGACAGCAAGTCACTGGTCCACATGAAATAAGTGTCCCTTGGAAGAGTTGGCATCTTTTGTGCCAAGACATTGTGAGGGGGGGGGGGGTTTGGCAGTCTGTTCTTTTACAGTGGACTACAGATCTCTATTTGCTGCTCACCCTAAGATTTCCATTTGCTCACCCTAATCAGTGTTCCAAGCCAACCTTTTGCTTATTCTAATTTTCATATGCATTCATCGCAATTATTAGAAGTGGAAAACTGTCACTAATTTAGTGTTTTTGGAAAAATCAATTTTGAACAAAAATAACACATCTTCCAAGTGTTTTTTTTGGGGGGGGGAGGGGAAACTGTGTGGAATTCCACCCCAAAATACTTTTTAAAATGTCTTGAAGATGTTTTGTGTTATGTGGAATGGGCCATTGTGTGGTAGCAATTTGTGTGGAGGCTGCTGCTGGGTCCAGGCGAGTTGTCTGGAATCAATTATCTGGTAGCCACCAGTACACTGAGTCACTCAAATTGCATAGTAGCAAGTTACCTGATAGTTGCTGCTGGGCCTAGCCCTGATGACTCCTTCCCCATAAAGATATATGAAGCAAGGGAGCAGGGAAGGATTGGGAGACCAACTAGCTGTGGAAATAGTTCCCAGCCTCTAGGTGGGGCCTTGAGTTCTCCCAAAGTTACAACTGATCTCCAGACTGCAGAGAACAATTCTTCTGGAGAAAATGCCAGCTTTGAACTGGACTGTATGGCATTATATCCCTATTGAGTTCACCCTTGTGACAAATGCCCATATTTGGGAAGTGGTTTCCAGGGAGAGACTGCCCTGAAATAGTTAAGTCCTGCTCAGTCCTGATTGGCTGAAGGAAATTGTCAGGGAAAAGAAAAGGAGGCAGCTTGAGTGCGGAGGGTTCTTTTGTCTTGGTTCGATCTTGGACTAGGTTCCAGAAAGCTGAGTGCAGATCAGGAAGAGAGATCTGTCGCTGCGTGTGTGTTCTGACAGTAGTCAGACTGCTCTATTCAGGCTGAGGAGGCTTGAAAGAGTGTGAGGGAAAGCCCTGGGCTTGGTGGAAGGTGAATCCGCCTCTCAGGTGCTTGGCAGCTTGGCTGTCCAGACTAGTGTCTGACCAACCTCAGTTCAAAACCCAGTCAGGAGAAGACCAGTCCATAAAGGGGGCAGTTAGGCCTTTAACGGGGGACTGAAAGGGAAGGTGGTGAGTGTTAAGCCAGAGTCCTCCCAGTCTTAAGACTTGGGTGGTTGTGTGAACTGGAGAGGGTGTGGAACAGAGAAAATCTAGTGTCTGTGTGTGTAACAACTAAAAGCTGAAACCTCTGTGAGAGAAAGCTGAAGTAAATCAGTACCTGTGTGTTTGATAAAGCTTAAGAACCAGAACCTCTTTAAGAGAAGGAGTATAGTGGCCACTTGCATGTGACCAAACAGAAAACTTTAGTGTAACTGACTGAATAACCTCTCAAGAAATAAGTTTTACTTTCTTTAACCAACAAGCATTTAAAACCTCTCAAAGTCAACTGATAAGCCTTCATTTCTAGCCAAATAAACTTTACAAATTCTGTTTCACGTTACCAAAGAGTGCCAGTCTATTTTTTTCCCGTGTGCTTTCAAAGGGTGGTGTCTGGCTGCGTAAAAGCCAAAACTCTCTCTCAGAGTTTCCCTCCATTTTTGTCAGGGGCTTTATTTTTTTTCTCTAGGGAGAGTTGGAGTGAGGCAGACTCCAGAAAGGGAGTCTGAGCGTTACAATCCCTGTTACAACCCTCTTTACTAAACTCTATCCATTCAAGGCTCTGTTCCCAAATCTCCAGGAATTTCCCAGGTGTGAGCTAGCAATCCTAGTCTGCCCCCTCCCTTTTAATGATAGAAACCTAGGTTGCCAAAAACAAGTCTATTAATACTGTGGTTGCCTAGAAACCCCCACCATGGCCACTGAGAAGGCATTTTTTTTTCATAGGAACAGTTACTACTTCTTTTATTTTATTCTGCTTTATTTTTTTAGATTTCAGATTTTTCTGCAAACCTGTGGCTTTTCTCAAGTTTATAGAAAGAAGTCCTGTCTATTACTGGCTCCAGTCCACAGATGGAACCATATTGAGAAATAGATATATTGATACAGTTACACTGACTTACTCAATTTCCTAAGCAGAGTTATACCCTTTTAAGTAAAGCTGAAATCAATGGGCTTGAAAAGCTTCTGACTGCATTATTCCTATAACCACTGAATATTGATTATGATTATTTTATGTGTGTACAAAGAGAACAACATATCAGGCTAGACCTCTTTTGATTTGATCTTTGGTAACTGTGGCCTAAACTAGCACCATTGAAAAGCAGAAGTGAATAGATCAAGAACTGTTTTTTTCAGGGAATTCTTTCCACAATGTTTTATTAACTAAGGAAACTCCCATACGTATTCCATGGAATTCTAAACATCACAGAGTACTTTAAAGTGCATAAACAGTGATAGCTAGATTCATTTATCCTCACTGTTGTCATGGTCAATTCTATTAAGATCAATTCTGTCATACATAATTATGTTATGGAAGCTCCTGTTGTTAACCTTTTACTAGCAAATTATACAAGAACAAGAGTCCTATCTTTTTGCTAGCACAAACAAAAGTATTGACAGCAGTGAAATATATTCTTTCTATTATATGTATTTCATTACATGATTTCATTAACCATATCTGACCATATGATCTTGTTGTAAATAAGATGTGATTTTAGGAAATCATCTTGTAGATCAGTGTCCTTATACTTGAAGTCTTCATTTGCTTCATGTGATGGACTGCAAGGAAAAGTGTAGTTTTCAACTGCAGTTCTGTCTAAGAAAAGAATTGTTTACCTTCAGAGTGTGGCACAGGAAGCCTATGAACAGGAGGAACAACCTGATTGGCTCTGGCCTCCTGCACTCTGATTGGGCAAGTAAGAGTGTGATGCGGGGGTGGGGTTATCTCCCTTGTGAGGACAATCTGAAAGGCTTTTGGTCTGAATCATTCCTGCTGTTAAGAGTTGATTGCTTTAACTGAGTGAAAACTAGACATCTCTGAGGGGTGAGAGTTCTGTCAAAGTGTGTGACAGTAACTGCTATTAACAGCCTGAGTGGTGGGAGAAAGCAATTGTACACTGACCAAGTATACTGGCAGGTTAGGGTTATATGAATGTCATATAAACCAGGTCAAGAGTATTTTCTAGGCAGAGAATAGTTCAGGTGTATCAGTGGGTCTGGAGTATAGGGATTTGCTTTACGTTTACCTTAGTACAGAGTACCGGTATATGTTTTATTTTTGAGGGTTTATATAACAGGAGGGTTGAGTGAGTGTACTGTGGATAAGTACCTATATGCTGTATGTAGAAACCATAAGCCAGTACCATCTAAGATAAGGGAACTAAACAAACTGGTAACATCTATGAAACCAACATCTAAGCTGAACTATAACTGAGTAATTTTAAGTGCTATGCTGAAGAAATCAAAAACTCTAAACGTCTGTGCCATTAGTCTGTGTAATTAGTCTGTCTTGTGTAATTAGTCTGTCTGTCTGTCTGTCCCTCTAGCCTCCTGTCTTATTTGCCTCATCCATCCATCTCCAAGTTAATATTTCTCCCTTTACCATCTCCTCTGTCTCTGAAATAAATCTGAGTTACTGTTTAAGTTTTCTTCTGCCTCCGTATATTTGTTTAAGTGTGCCTAGTGTGGGGAATGCCTGGGGGAAAAAAATAAAAAGTCAACTGGCATCCTTTGCCTTCTGGGAAGTATAGCAGGGCTGAGGGAAAGTGCTCCTTGTCACCAAACACTACCATTTCTGAAGCAGCTCAGTCCCTGAAGGGAAAGGATGGGAAAATCTGACAAGCCTGTACAGTTAGTGTTTTCCCAGCCTGAAGAATTATAGAAGGTGAAGGGGGTGCCATCACACTTGATCAACATCATTCACGCTATTCTGAAGAATTCCGTTTCAGACTTACCACTAGACTCAGTTTTCATTTCTAGAACTTTCAATTTACCTTGTAATATTGCTTGTTAACCTCATCATTAATTTCCATGGTTACACTACAGCAGTTTCACACAGGCACTGGATGTTCTCAAGCTACTATTTTAAACTAGTTGGTTCTTGCTAACATGGACTCTAGAGACATATAGTACTTAAAATGAGGGAAGAAATTTAGGCTTCTGCTCTTTCCCATTTTTAGATGTATAACAACAGTATGAACTATCTGCTGACTTAAACTGAATATTCACACATTGAAATTAGTTATTGGGGTGAATCCTACAGCTATCCTACTCCTCCACTGAGCCAAGTTTCAAGTAGGGTTCCAGCCTTAGGCCCAACAGTGGCAGGAATCCTTGGGGACAGAGACAAGGAAGACAGTATTGCACAATGCCATGACATCACTTCTGGCTAGAAATCCTGAAGTGCTGTCATCATATTGTGCAACAGTCTAAGATTTCTGTCCAGTCTCTGTGGTTTTGACCATAGAGATCAGAAACATCCTGGAGCATCATGCAACACAGCAATGTAACATACAGGTTCCTAGCCAGAAGCAACCCTGTAGTATTGTGTGATGCGGTTCCCTCATCCATTGAGTGCCGGTGGGGATATGGCAACCCTAATTTGAAACATTCCTCCATCCTAAGAAGCCTTCATCCCATTTGCATGGCTCTTGGTCCAACAGAAGAGCCACTAAAGTTGGAGGAAGGCTTCTTAGGCTAGAAAAAGTCTCTTTAGAGGATTACTGGATCTGCTCCATCACTTATTACTCCATGGTTTCGTGCTGATGTGGTTGGGGCTGTGTAGTGATGGTTGGAGGAAGGGGAATGTGAGGATGGGGTGTGAGGTCTGAAATAGTGTGCATCAGGGAATGCTTGTAATTTTCGTTGTGTGTGCACAATGACAATAAATGCTTATTATTATAATTACTATTATATTATTATTATTACAAAGAAAAAATAAACTGAATTAAAAATGATGTATATAGCCTAATATTAGGCATTACATACCTTCAAAAACTTTCCAGATGTTCTTGTACTGAAATTCTGTGCATTTCCTCACTACAGGGCAGAGAAACCACGCAAAGATTATTTCTATTTTCTAGTTTTGTCCATTCTGCCCAACCCCTTGTAGAATAGAATGGCAGTAAGGAATAATTTTTATTTCTATTACCCCTCACATCTATGTTAAGGGGGCTGCCAACTTTGCTTTTACACCTACTTTAAAGGAGCACCCCCAATCTGGTAGTGTCTTACTAATTTTAGCCAAGGTACAGTACATAATTTTGTCCATAGTTTAACTAGTAAAAGGGGGAAAAGCAACAAAGCACTATGTATTTGTTACCCACACTTATTTTCATGTTGCTGTTACAATTTTATTCTGAAATGAATATTGCCAGTCCACCTTTTGTGTGGTTTCTTCCAAGGCTCATTTATTCCTTGATCTGAAAATCTAATATAGATCATTTGCTTCGTAAATTGGACCTTAGACATAAGTGGTGCTAATCTGACCCATGATTCTAGGCCCAGACATGTATCTTGGCACCCAAAATGATGAAGTGGATCCTTTCCATGTAATAAAATGATAATGAAAACAGTTTTAGGTCACATGATACTGATTACTGAAACTTTTGTGCAAAGCTAAGTAGTCCTCATTTTATGTAGAAAACTACCAGAAAGCATCATATAAAGCCCTCTCATCTGAGGAGCAAGACACAAGTGGAATGAATACTTGAAGAGATTTTAACATAGTTGTAACATAAGCCCATTTCCAGTGGTCCCTACTGCGTACTTACTGCTGAGAGCCTTGCCAAGACTCCTGAGTTTAAGTAGATTTGGTCTGCTCTAGCAACATGTTTATAACTTTCTCGAATAGCAGTACGTGCTCAAGACCACTTCATGCAGATAAGTTAGGATCTCAACAATCAAGGCAAGACTGTGCATACTTGCTTTGTAAATGTACTGCCCAGGCTGACACAGGGATGCTATTAAAAAACAAACATGCAGGAGTGAAATCTGCTGATTGCCTCTATCTAACACTGCTGGCATTCACAACTGAGGATGGATGGTTGGGTGAAAAACGTGATTTACATTTGTTTTGGCTCTCCTGACTTCTGAGAGTAGCCAGGCAGTGGATGACATTAAAAGACAAAGTAACATGGACAATCAGATTAGGCCTTACTTGCTCTGTAAGTGACTCCTTTTATTAGTTCTTCCCAATGCAATGCTTGATTGTGCTGTTTAGCCTAATCACATCTTGCTGGCTACTCTTTCTAGTCCCCCTATATTAGAAATGCACTCCATTATGACAAGCATTGGGTCATTCCAGCATTTCATCAGAATTGTGTAGAAGTTCTTAAGAAGGGTTTTACATGGATCACCCTGGAATATAAACAGGTTAACAGAGTCCTGAACAGTCTGAAACAGAAAAGCTAAAGTTAAGACCAGTGGGAACTTAGAGACCAACCAGATTTTTACTACATACACTTCTGGAAGTCAAATTTACCGATTAAACAGAATTATACTCTTCTAAGCCCATTGACTTCAATTGCATTGTTAGGACTGCACTCAAGAGCATAGCTCTAAAAAAATGACGACCAAAGCTTGTCCAGGTGCTGTCCCTTGCTCACAGGTGTGCCCCAGCAGAACTCTCCCCACACACACCTTTGGGTGTCATATTATTTTTGTTCAAGCCAAGCACAGTTATGATGATAACTGATGTAGAGGTTAAGAGCAGCGGACTCTAATCTGGAGATTTGGGTTTGATCCTCAATTTCTCTATATGAATGGCAGACTCTAATCTAGAGAACCAAGGTTCATTCCCTACTCCTCCACATGACCAGCAGACTCTACTCTGGTGAACTGGGTGTGATTCCCCACTCCTCCACATCCAGCCTGCTGGGTGACCTTGTTCCAGCCACAGTCCTCTCAGAACTCTCTCACCCCCACCTACCTCACAAGGTGCCTGTTGTGGAGAGAGGAACATGATTGTAAGAAGCTTCGAGCATCCTTAAAGGTAGATAATAATCTGGGTGTTAAAAACAGCATTATTTATCAGCTATTGGATCAGAACATTTAGCGACGTTGAATTAAGATAAAAATGACGTTTCACCTGTCTGTGTACTAGTAGAGAGAAGAAATCTAAAGACAACATGAGACCAAAATTCCTGATATGCAGCAGGAATCTTACACAGATTTGAAGTCTTTTTACATTCATGATTTTCAGATCCCTAATTGCAAAGCTTTGCCATGTGCCGCATCCCACATACAGAGTTTGAAATAAGCAGCCTTCAGCAATTGACCTTTCAGAGTGCTGCAGATGACAGAATGGCGTCCTGTGTTAACGCCACAGAGACATTTAAAATACTTGGAGAAATGAAGACAGGTGGCATCTCACTATAAACGTGCCTTGCCCCTGCTATGGCAATTAACGGGATGTTAAAGAGGAAGAACAAGTTGGTAACTCTGTTATGATGCTTAGAGAAAACGTAGAAAGGAGGATAGAAGAACACCAATTACTCCATTTGCAGATAGAATTTATTTCCAGTACCCTTGAAAACTAACAATTACCTTTTTTCTAGCAAGCAGAGTATACAAGTATATTGTGGTGAGAATGAAAGAAATCTATAATTATGTGTACTGTCTGAAATCCAAACCTATATTAGAAACAAGTTCTCGATAAGATAAAAACAAGAGATCTGGGCCAGAAATTTACACAATGGACGAGGCACAGCAAATACTCTATATTGCCTTGTTTGTACTTCCCTTTCAGAAGAAATTGAATTTTGTACCAATGTAAATCTTCAAAACTCACATTTAACTTTGGTGCCAATTAAAAAGAAAATATTTAAAATTCTGTTAACCTAAAAAGAGGAACTGTAAACTATCATCATCGCAAACTATCACATTGTCATCTTTCTATAGAAGAGTACAGAACAAAAGATAGGTATTAACCAGGCAATAAAAATATATGACGTGAGGCTACATTATGATACATTAACACTGTAATCCTAAGAGTTACAGTCTTCTAAGTCCATCAAAGGCAATACTGTGGCGGGAGTGGGAGGGAGCATTCTCCCCAGGCACCATTCGCCTAGTTCACGTGGGAGATGCATTTTGACCCCCACCACCCCTCCCTCTCTCCCTCCTTCAACCAGGCAAGTTACCTGCTTATGTCCTCAGAGGAGGAGATAGAAGAAAGAAAAACAAAAAAATATTTAAAATAAAAAACCCTTTAGAAGAGCAAATGGGGAGGGGGTTTCAATTTGAGTACTTGCCCCAGGCATCAATTTCTGCAAGTACACCACTGAAGTCTACTGAAGTCAGTGTAATTTTGTTCAAACCACATCCACATAACGTGAAATGATATGCAACGCCGACCAGTTTGTCAGTAGGAAACAGTGAATTAGGCACAACACAACTTACTACAGATTTCACTGCAACCATTCAACAGGGTTGGATGTTTCTAAAACCTGCTGACTAATCTCTGTACTAAGTACATTACAGGACATATTTCTAAAAATAAGGGTGTGTGCAATTTGCTCAAGCATTTTGCCAACTGAGTTACGCAGTATTGCCTATCCTGTAATCTGTGATAGGTAACGCACACAAGTAAGTTTAACATACACACATTCATGTGATTTTCTTTAAAAAATGGAATAACTCAATATTTGAAACTCAGATACAGTGGTACTTAATTTTTGAAATTTCAACTGAGCAATATCTGTAGAAATACCAGTATCTGTCTATGCAACTAGACATGCATTTTACAGCTGGTAGCACAAATGCATGCACAATTTCCCCAAATCATCTATTTCATAGCATGGACTGTACCAGGCCAGCCCAATCCAAAGGAGGAGAGGGATAGTAGAGAGGCAGCCAGAGACAGCTCTACCACCAAGGACGTAGGGAAGGGGGCACTGGTGGGATTCAAAAAATGTAATAACCGGTTCCGATGGTGGGATTCAAATAATTTAACAACTGGCTGTTTATAAGCACCATTTTAACAACCGGTTCTGCTGAAGTGGTGCGAACCTGCTGAATCCCATAGCTGGAAGGGGTGGTTCTTGGGTTCAAACACCCCCATTACATGTCCAAAGCTCTGCCCCCCATTTGTGGGTTTTTTCGATTTTTGGCCTGCAGGGGACACAGTTTTTAAACTAGCAGCACCATAATTTCAGGGATTTGTTGGGAGACTCTCCTAATGATACCACCCAGGTTTGGTGAGGTTTGGTTCAGGGGGTCTAAAGTTATGGGCTCCCAAAGGGGTGCCCCCACCCCCCATTGTTTCCAATGAGAGCTAATAGGAGATGGGGGCTACACTTTTGAGGGTCCATAACTTTGGCCCCCATGAACCAAACTTTTCCAAACCTGGGTGGTATCATCAGGAGAGTCTCCTACTGATGTTTGAGGGTGGATTCCAGCATCCCAGCAGCCGTCCATGCCCCCCCCTGCAAAACTCAGATTTTGCACCAGGCTCCATTTTCTCTACCTAGCTGCGCCTCTGTCCGGAGGGGAGGGCAGAAGGGACTGCTGGCTGGGAGCCCAGCTGGTGTGGTGGGGGTGGGGTAGGGGAGTCTGCTGCCCCTGGCCTAGGAGAGCTGCTTTTATAAGCACTGAGGCTGGGGGCAGGGTTGGGGAGGTGTGACCCCGCCCCCGAACCCCCCCCCCATTAAAAATCTATACCTACGTCCCTGTCTACCACTTTGTCTCCAAAGAGGCAATTGGTGGCACGGGAGCCAGGGGAGAAGGGGAAAACCCTTAGTTTCCCTGGAAAGCCCATTGCCCCATGTGACTTATGCCACAATTTTCAGTAGCATATGTCTGTGCCACTGGGAGGAGGCCTTCATGGCCTGAAAGTACTTCTGAGAACATCCCTGGAACATTTCCCATGATACTGGTATGTGCAATTGCAGCGGAGG
This sequence comes from Sphaerodactylus townsendi, assembly GCF_021028975.2. NCBI lineage: Eukaryota > Metazoa > Chordata > Lepidosauria > Squamata > Sphaerodactylidae > Sphaerodactylus > Sphaerodactylus townsendi. The sequence goes on from NC_059428.1 coordinate 99,534,347, forward strand.
CCTACTACTGCAGGAGCCAGCTTCTGGGGCCAGATGCCATGCATCTGTTCAGCTGCTCAATACCAGGGTGTGGCCCAATGCCAGCCTCCATGCCCCGTTGCACATATCAACAAGGGACTTTGTAGCACTTTTAGAGTACCTTAGAACATTCAAAGCACTTTATATATGTTGTCTCATCATACTTTCTTAAAACCATCCTGTAAAGTAGATTAGTATTACTATTGAAAATGTAGCTGAGTAACTAAAACAATTAAGACTAATTAAATAGTCCAGAGAGTTCCTTTCCAGTACTGACCTCAGTCTCAGCTGCTTAGCTGTACCTGGTTCTTTGACATTTGATTTTGCCTTCAATACCACATAATGGCATTTTTAACTCTTCAAAAAGTTAAGAGTACAATTTTAAGCAGTTACACCCTTTTCAGCACATTATTTAGAAGGGTTAAAGGACTACACCGCTATTAAAGCTTTACAGTTGGACCAGCTCTTCTTATCAGGTCTATTTGTACTTATGCAAGTAGGCTAAACCAGAAATCACTTAGTACATGGCATTCTAGGTTAAACTTTTTTTTTATTAAAAAGGATTATTAAACATCTGTTAGTTTCTGTGATACTTGTTCTACTGACAGCTCATCTCTATATGTAGAGGTGTTTTAATAAATATGTTTTGCAATATATTTTATGTGACATATTAAAAACCAGCAGTTAACACTCACTATTTGGCTGAGCATTCTCTATGGCCACATGCAGACAACTGGTGCCTTTTATGTAAAACAAAGTCACTAATAAATGCTTAACTGAAAGACTGAATAATTTGACCAGTTATGAGTGCCTTGATTCTCTTCAGCTTATGATCTTTAAAGACCATTCAAGAGTCTGCGGTTGGTTTAGAATTTGCTAATGAGAATAAGCCACAGGGCCATGTCACATCTGTGCTAAGAGAACTCCATGAGCTTTTCTTTTGTTTCCAGCACATTTTAAAGTACTGTTTTGAACCCTCAGTGATTGACCATCTGGAATATATGAGCCCTTTTGCATTTTAAAATCTTAAAAAGGACCCTTGCTCTGAGTGCCAGTTCTGTCTGAGGTGAAATTGTCTAGCGAGAGGAACTAGGTCCTGTCAGCAGTAACCCATATCTACTGCAATTCCTTCTGCTGATGGCGGCCTTTAGCAAATTAGTACAGACTTTTTTTTAAATTCCAGTAGGCCTGTAGGAGTTAACTGTGCTTCAGGTCTCAATATGACTTAATTGGGGGAGTGAATGGCTGCTGTGGATATCTTCATTGTATCCATCTGTGAGGAAGTTTTTTGTTTTGTTTTCAGCATGTTTTTACTAATTCATTGTTTTGTCAGCTGGTGAGGAAGCTTTCTGCATTCAAAGAGAGCACACCTGAACCAATGGGGCATCTTTTAAGAGCAAGACTGAGCATATTCAAAACATCTTTCAAATCAGAGGCTTGCTTTGGGCATTAGAGAATAGCTCATTCTCCTTCAGTCTCTAGATAAATTGCTTCTTTCCTATGCATATTGTTAAAAAATCTTTGCCTTCCTCCCACACTGTAGAGATAGGTAAGAAAAGCCACTTGAGGAAAGAGTGTGTGTGGGAGGTTGTCTTGATTGGGTTTCACACATTTTTCCATTTAAGGCAACAAAGGCAGTTGCATTTCCCTTGCAAATGAGCTTTGCCAACTCGTTTAGTCAACTTTGCATTTGCTGTTTCTGATTTCTTTGTGTTGCAACAGTGAACTGTTATGATGCTGCACCAGCTTTTTCTTTCTATTGAATCACATCATGCTGGGATTATGTTAGCCACCCTCCCCCGTCCATACCTGGAGGCCATAGACAGCCCTAGATGTACCTAAGATAGCCTCAGTGTGTGTCTCTTTACAACAGAGGCAGAGCTACCAGGGAGCTGGGGGGTGCGCATTGCACCAGGCGCATGCCTGGGGGTGGAAAATCCCCCCATGGCACCCCACTCCCTTGCAGCATCCCCCCTGCTCCCACACTTTCCTGATTGAAATAGTGCAGGCTGGAGAAGTGGCCTGTTCCCTTCAGGCTGAAAACGGCCTGGTGGGAACTACATTTCTCAAGAGACCTTGCGAGCCCCAGCGGGAACAGGCTGCTTTCGAGGCTAAAGTAAGGTAAGTGTGGGGGAGGGCGGGGATCAGGGCACAGCAGAGGAGGGCGCGTGGAAAACACAGAGTGTGCACTGGGCGCACTCTTGCCCAGCTGCGCCTCTGCTTTACGCCTCTTTATGTTCCTCAGCCACCCCCTCTTTATATTCCTCAGCCACCCACACACAAAGGGCTATTTAACACCCCCCCCCTCTTCATTGTGGTCAGCATCTTGCTAACAAGCTTTGAGAGGAAGCAACCATGAAGTAGAGTGCAGCACAGAGATGAAGGGTTGGATTCAGAGTGATGATTGTGGGTGCTCAATCCTGAGTTGAAACTGTATGGAATGTGAAGGGTGGCTTATGGAGCCAGGCACTATTGGATGGCTTCAAATCACCCTTTTTGCCATTTCTAAAAAGTACCCTCATTCGGGTGGAGGAAGAGAAGAAAAGAGAGTGATGAATCATTTTGGCCCCGACCCGAAAGGCATAGACTCCAGGTGTCTGGTGTAGAACCAAAGTAAACAAGATGTTTTGATCCATGTTCTCTATTTTCCCGAGTTGAAGTGCCCCTATTACATCTATAACTTTTAGATTCAAGTCCAATAGCATCTTAGAGACCTACAAGATTTTAGGGGTATATGCTTTCAAGAGTCAAAGCTCCCTTTGACAGATACAAGTAAAAATGGAGATCTCTGAGTTCTTATATCCCAGTCAGAAAGTGGGAGGGGGTGTTGAACAGAAAGAAGTCAGGATGTAGAAGTACAATGCACATTGTAATCACCTTGATTTGAGCAGAGGATAAATTCTCCCTTGCACCTTTTGACTGGGATGTAAGAACTCAGAGATCTCCAACCCTTTCTGCACAAATCCCCTAAAATGTCTGTAAAACGTTTGTAAAACATTTTCAATCCACCCCTTTTGTTTGTTCTCGAAACAATTCCTGGGGTGCCATTATATGATTTCCCCCCTTTTTAAAGTTCTGTGTTGAATCAAAGCTTCAATGCTACACAGCTTTGTGCTGCATTCTATATGCCTCATATACTTGAGGCTTCGAAGATTGGTCACACAAAAATTAAAAAACAAAACAAGAAATGCTGCAAATAAACAGACGAGGAAGAACTGAGTGAGCTCAGAAAAGTGTGCTGAGGTGAACATTCAGGGAAGAAGAGAAGCATGGGGTAGTCAACAGATCACACAGCAATTGAAGATGTTCAGCCAGATAATTTTTTTAAGCAACTGAAGACGTTTTCAAAACATTTCAGCCAGCAAATTAATTTAAAAGGTTTTGAAGCTGGAAATAAAACTTTTTGGAGCAAAAACAATGTGAAACTCCTTGAAGGAAACATTTTATTTCCTGCCTTGAAGGAAACATTTTATTTTGAATAAATTGTGTGATAAAGCCCTATATTCTGACTTGTGAGCTTTTACTTTTGAAACACATACCAGAAAATCTTGTTCATCTCCATGGTGCCACTGGACTGAAATATAACTGTTCTACTGCAGATCAACATGGGTGCCTTCTGAAACTACGTGTAACTTCGGAGCTGGATGCATGGGGAAATGGTTGGAGGGGTTCAGAGCCCCTCTTTCCTGCATGCTGTAGTCTCGAGTCAAAATGGAGTCCAGCCCTACAAGCTTTTGAAATTAAGTCCCCCTCAGCTGCTGTGTAGCTGCAGGAAAAGTAGAGTAGCCACAAACTGAGCCCTTCGGGGGAGGGTGGTATATAAATATAATAAATATAATAAATAAATAAATAAATAACTTATTTAAAAAGAATTGTGTACTTTGGTATAAGCAAAGGCACAGGACTGAGCAGTGAGGTGCAAAGAAGATAGGGCTGCCTGTCCAGGTTAGAAAACACCTGGAGATTTGGGGGTGGAGCCTGAGGAGGGCATTGTTTGGGAAGGAGGACTTCAATGGGATATAATGCCAGAGTCGACGTTCCAAAGCGGTCATTTTTTCCAGGTGAACAAGCTCTGTTCAGTTGTTTTGAGATCAGTTGTAATAATAGGCGATCTCCAGGTACCACCTGGAGGCTGATAACTCTAATAGAAGGGGATTGCTGCCATTCACCTGGAAGACAACTGGATAGTCCTCTGTCTATAAAAGGGTGTTTTTGTTTCTTGCATGGTGTAACTGCGCAGGTTCTGGCCCCTTATGCTTCAGTTTATCCTCTGTCTTTTCCAGGTTCTCTTGGTACAATTAATTTTTGCCTTGGATTTTTTTCTTGCTAGAACTCCTAAGGGTTTGTTGTGCTCTGGCCAGGATCCTTCCAGGAATCACCACCAGCTGTGCTCTGTTCTATTTCCACAGTTGGGTGGAATACAGCCAGTCCAGCAATTCCCCTCCTCTGTGCCACCTCCGTCCAGGCCTTCTGGCATCACTGTTCCTGCAGACTGGGAGAGGATCCAGGGATCTGCAGGCCCAGGTTTGAGACCTGCTCCATGGGGACTTTGCAGCTGCATCAGGGGCCAGTGGCAAGGTTTCCTTTGCAGGCTCTGTTTGGGTGGCCTTTGGCATCGGTGGTACATTGTCAGAAGAGATGGACCTTCCCTGGTCCCTCTTGTCCTCTGCTGCCATCAACCTTGGCACGGTCTTCCCCAGAGGACTCTGGACTCTGAGTTGGAGGGGTTCAAGACAGTTAAAGTCATTTTACATGACTGGACAGTACATAAGAGCTGCTTGAAAGGAATTGACAAGATGGGGGAACAAGTGACTCTTCTCTGTTTGCCTGTTCTTTGTTGACAGGAAAACTTTTTAAAAGCTCTGAACAACCAGATATTGGCGTTTTTCCCACAACCAATATATCCCGGGATAAGGAAGTGAACCATCCCAGTTTGGCCATGAATTCTGCATGGCTTTCAGGCAGTGGTGGGATTAAAATAATTTAACAACCAGTTCCGGTGGTGGGAATCAAATAATTTAACAACTGGCTGTTTACAAGCACCATTTTAACAACTGGTTCTGCCGAAGTGGTGCAAACCTGCTGAATCCCACCACTGCTTCCAGACCTAAATTGGGCCCGCCCTGCGAGATTTGCCTTATTCCGCGGCTTTCAAAAAACTATGATTTTGGCGGTTCTTTTCAAAATCCTGTGCCATTCCCGCTCCCATGCAAACATGGCAGGAGATGGACCGGTTTATTTCTCCTACCTCGCCACCTGCTCTCCCTGCCCCTTAGCTTCAGCCAATCAGAACGTTGGGAAAATGGAATCTATGCAAACTATGTAAACATACACAAACTGTGTAAACTACATAAATGATGTAAACATAAACATTCATGTGGAAAATGAAAATAAACCAGGGGCTTGTGCATAATTCACTGGAGTTCTCCCCCCCGGCCTGAATGCACTGATGGGCAGCCGCGCAAAGGGAGAAACAGGGATAAAAACATCCTGGGATATATGATTCCTGGTCTATCCCAGGATATTTTGTCTGTGGGGAAAATGCCGTCGTTGTGGACCTTTGAATGGAGGGCAATTGTTTACATTTTCCCTCGAGAACAACCTGGAAATTATCATGCATGCATGTTCCAAGCCCCTCCTCTTCTAACACCTGCACAGCAAAAATGAAGGTAGGGGAGTTGGCTCTGTGACGCCACAGAAGACAACAGCACCCTCACTCAAAAATGTGTTTTTAAGGCACATCTGTAGCAAAATAAACTGACATAGTAACAGGAACAAATGCAAAGAGATGGAAACCTGGAGGATCCCTCAAGACGATTCCAGTGCTGGCAGTCTGCCTACTAAGAAAAGCAGGAATAAGTCATGCATGCAAAAAACCATTGTATGCTTACATGGATCAGTGACTAGAGTCTCTTACTTCAGTGCCTGTTAAAAGTTACTTGCCAGGCAGAGCTTTATGTTGTTGCAAGTATTTTCATCCAGATGTGTAGCAAACTGTTGCAATACACTGCATTTTCTTTATGCAAAAAAACCTAAGATAAAAAAGATAGTATTTGATTGTTGTATCTCACCTTGAGAGCCTGGTAAAGGCCATAATACAAGTGAGAAATATTACATACAATAAATTTTACAAAGAATTGCTACCTTCTATTTCTTACCTGAGGCTCTGAGCTTTTTAGCAGCTTCATGGCAGACAGAAATTCAATGGAGAAAACTTTCACCCGTAGGAAAACTTGGTAATAATAAAAACTATCTTGTGGATTTTCCAACACCTGTAATGTAGGTTTTATAGTCGTAGATCCTCTTAAGAAAATGGGAACAAGGCTGGGAAGGAAGATGATAGTTCATTTATGTGTTTTGCTCTTCAGGGATGTCACTATGTTAAGGTGTGTATTTCTGAACAATGAATCACAGGCCGTTTCCCCACTCACCTTTTGAAGCGTGCTACTCGCAGCAAGTAACGCGAGGTCCGGCTGCACTCCCCACTACACTAGAGGCAGAAAGGAAGCCCCCCCGATTCTGCTGCTCTCCTGGCCCCTCAGCGCACGTCATTTCTGATCCTGGACAGATCAGCACGTTTCTGAAAACCCCGGGGAGAGCTCGGGGCAGTGGGGAAGTCTGAGGGTGACTCTGGGCTTCAGTCTCCTGCCCCTGGCAGTGACGTGGAGCCTTTTGCCCAATCAGGATGCAGTGGGCTGTTCGCGGGCAGCCCTTTTTAAAAAATGTGGAGTCTGCTATGGAAGCCTAGGTGCTTTGAGGTGTAGCGAGTCTCCGATCTGGTGAGACAGTTCCAGTCTCCTCTCTGCTGTGAAACTTGGCGGGGGGGGGGGGGGATCACGGCCAGGCGCTCTCTTTCAGCCTAGCAGGCTTGTTGTAAGGCTTCGATGGGGAGGAGGAGAGAAGGACGCACACCGATCTGAGCTTGTTGGGGGAAGGGTGGGTTTCAAATGTGCTAAAGCTTCCTCTTGTTGGAGCTTTGCCTCCACAAGACTGACCCGCATGAAGGCTAATTATAGTGAAGGTTGCAAGTGCTGTGGAGAGAAGAGACAGCTATGTAGTAAAAGCTCATCTCGTGTCTTTGCTGTTTCGTCTGTGCATGCTCGCACAGACATGGATTCTACAGGAATTTTTTTTAAAAAAAACCCTGCCCAGCAGCAGCAACAGCAGCAGCCAATCAGGACACCCCCTGAATGGATCGTGGGGAGTCCTGCCCAGCTTCTGCGCGTTCATTGGACCAAGGGGCAGAAGCTGCAGTGGGGACCATGAACCTGCGTTCACACAGTCCCACAGCAGACCAAACTGGTAGGTATCGACCTCCATTTTAGAAGTGGGGAAACAACCACAATTCCAGTATTGTTTTTTCACTGTGGAAATAGTTGTATCAATTTCTGAATCACTGTGAAAGACTATGCAAAACTTGATTACCTTTTATTTACTTAGCTTTTATTAACTGCAGACCAAACAGGAATCCTCCTGGCATTACACTCAAAGCACATAACCACTGTGGCTTTCATGAAATTCATTCTGAATTTCCACCCTGCAAAAGGGTAAGATCAGCTATAGCCCACTGTCTCTGCAGTGACCCCCATCTCATGGAATGCTCTTCCTGAGGAGGTTGGGAAGGTGCCCACATTTACAGAATGTGTAAAACTGGAATGGCCCGGAGCATATTTTCATAAACAGTGATAGAAGAGAAAAGCCCTGCGTGTACTTCTATAAGAGAATATGATATTTTCAAAAAGGCAGCAATTTAATATGGAGATTTACCATCTGCTTTCATTGGGCTCCTGCACTCCAGCATACAACTGCAGTTAGGGGGTTGATTTCAACTGGACTACCACAAATGGATTCTTCTGTTCAGCAACAGCTTCAAATTCCAAGCTTCTTTCCAAACTTCTTTCTCCGTCCCGGCATGGAATCCACAAAAGCGTTGGTTTTTTTTAATCCAAAAAGCTCATATCACAGCAGCCCAGCTTCAGTCCAAAATCCCGCAGCCCGCATACTTTTGTCCAGATAAGTAAGTAGAGCAGAATTTGTCATTTACCTTACCTGTCTGTTTAAATGTTGATGTTGTTCTTTGTTCTTTTGTAAATATCTTCTGGTCAGAAGTCCTTCTAATTAAGGTATTCCTTCAGTATACTTAGTCTTTTTCCACATAATGCAGATCCAGATTGGGGGGGGGGGGGGATAAAGTAAAAGAAGTAAAAAAAAATAGAAAAGGAAAAACTTTTTTTTTAAGGGAGGGACTGTGGGAGGGGAAGGCTGCTATTGGAAGCTCACGGCTCACACAGACTTGCTGATCCTAGGCTTTCTCAGAACTAGTGGGTCTGCCCTTTCTAGTTCACCTTTCTAATTTAATATTCCCAGTACCTAAGGAGACGAGAGCTGAGGAAAAAACTCACTTTCAAGCCAGCAAAATGGCTCCTTCCAGCAAGAATTGTCAGGAGCACTCAGAGGCTCACTGGAGTGAAGTGCCATTTTCCCAGTAGTTCTATAAGACAATAGTGCATAATGATTATTGTGAGCTTCTACCTTGTTTGTACTGCATTGTCTTCTACCTTTGTAATCCATTTTGTTCATTGTCTACATTGCCTTAGACAGTTTATTGATTGCCCTGTTTCTAACTGCAAGCCTGATCCCACTGCATTGTTCATTGGACATCTCATGCTGTACGGTTGTATTGCTATTATGTTCTGAAGTCTACTGTGAGTTCCAGCAGGAAAACAACCAGGCCATAAATGAAGTCATTAAATAAATATGCTGCCGTTTGCTAGTCATCAGCATGATACAGTACTTGAATAAGTCCCTGTATATTGGCTTTACCAGTCTACCATTGTAAGAGTAATTTCTGGAGTGTTCATGGGTTAATGCAGGAATGTGATCAATATTGAGTCTTGCTTGTGGCCCTGAAATGAATCCAGTTGCCTTAGCATGCAGCAGGTGTGGGTGCTAACTTAGGGAAGATGGCCTAAATAGGAGACGAGTTGGATTTATATGCCATTTTTCTGTACCACAAGGAGTCTCAGAGTGCCTTATAATTGCCTTCCTTTTCCCCTTCCCACAACAAACACCTGTGAATAGGTGGGGCTGGGAGAGTTCAGAGAGAACTGTGACTAGCCCAAGGGAAAGAGTAGGGAAACAAATCCAGTTTCCCAGTTTAGAGTCCACCATTCATGTGGAGCAATGGGAAATCAAACCCAGTTCTCCAGATTAGAGACCACAGCTCTTAACCACTGCACCACGCTGGCTCTGAGGCTGGAAGTATCTGAAAGGGCTGCTGATTAGGGGTCCCTGTTCCAGGGTAGGAAATTCCTAGAGATTTAGAAATGGAGCTTGGGGAGGGCAGGTTTGAGGAAGGGAGGGTCCTCAGCAGAGTCTAATGCTGCAAAGTGGCCATTTTCTTCAAAGGAGCTCATCTCTGTAGTATGGAGATCAGCTGTAGTTCTAGATTTCCAGGCACCATCTGGAGGTTGGCATCCCTAGCTGCTTTATTGGCTGTAACTGAAATAGGAATTTAAAGCTGCTGTAAATAAGCAAATCACAAGATGTCAAACACTTTCTACTATTTTTAAGAGATGGCAGCTACTCACACTTTATTTTATCTACCTCTGATTGCAGTGGATGGGCTATATACCATCTGACAGCAAATGCACTGAATTGTTGAATATTCAGTTCAAAAACTCATTTCTGCACATGATTTGTGGGTTACATGAGACTAGGACCTCTCTTGACAGGTGATAGAACTGAAAATGGTTTTAGTTTTTAGTTGCTGCCTCTCAAAATGAAATGGCAGAAACATCCACAGATAAGAGGCATAACCTGTCTTAAAAGAAATGTGGGGAGAGATGGTGGAATCCTGAGGCTGAATCAATTTCTTACTCTGGGATTACTTCCACTCTTTATGGTTTCTGTGGGAGTACCATAGAAATCAAGTGCACTGCAATATATATATGTGTGTATATATGTATGTGTGTGTGTGTATATATGTGTGTATATATATGTGTGTGTGTGTATACACACACACACCCAGTACATCAGTGAGATCTTGTCATTAACTAAACTGAAGTCAGTGCACGTAGCAATGTTTTCTACCAGTGCTTTTACTTAATTCTATCAGTTCTAATTACAATAAAGGAACTATTTTGGGGAAATGGTGCAGTTAAGAATAGGATGATTCCAATGTGGGAAGTCTTTGTCTCCAGTTGGAAACTCTAGAAACCTAAGGACGTAAACCAGTTGTTACTGGAGAAGACTAATAGTCCTTTGTCCCAGCACCTTGTTTCAAACAGCAGCCAGTCAATTGCTTCAGTGAAGTTGACAAGTAGTGTATGAAGACACCAGATATCTTCCATTGTTTGTTCATAGCCCTTTGAATTCCAAGGTGTACTATCTCTGAACATGGGAAGTTCTTGTTTATTATTTTGTCCTAAATGCCTAATTTTTCATTTAAATTGGGGGTGGTGGGAGGATACTGAAGCCAAGGGGGGCTGTAGTGAAGTATCACTTGCCACGAGGAAGGTTATAAAATCCCCATTTAAATGTCTCTTTGCAATGGTGTGAAACATTTGTCACACAGCCAAAGTTTCTGCAGCAGTTGGATTAGTACAAAAATTCCATCCTGCAAATTACATGAGTTAGCTGCAGGGTTTAAAAATTACCATTACTCAAAATGTAATGGCACCTAAAGCAGTAAGCATGAGCCGCACATGCAATTAAGAGCTATTTCTATCAGGCTTTGATTCACAACTGTTTAAGATCAGTGTCCTGGAGATAAATGCCTTCCTTCATTGACAGTATAACCCAGTGTGGTTTCAGGTGATAAACCCAAGAAAAACCACAAATGAAGGAGGAAAGTAACTTCTTATTACAGGAATTAAATTTTCATCATAAGAAATACTTATTAAAATCCAGGGAAGTTCTTTGGGCTGGAAGCAAGAACAGATGATACACTTTTTTAAAAGGCACTTCAGATCTTAAAATACCAATCTTCACCATTTCTGCAGTTCCAAATGCTTCCTTTGAGGAAGAAAAAGATGTCTCTTGGTGCCAGTGATCTAACAGTGGATTCACAACACCTTATTTGCTGGAATTAGTGTTAATTAAAAAAATTAACTAAATTGGATATGCATATGAAGACTTATATGAAGACTTTGTCTGGAGTTCAGACAAGCCAAAGCAGGTCTGAAATCAAGATGTTCTTTTGCAGATAAAAATGTATGCTGAACCATCTGAAAACAACAAGCAGATAATATGTCTATGTCCCATCAATTTACAACTGACCTATGGCAACCCCGTAGGGTTTTCAAGGCAAGAGACATTCAGAGGTGGTTTGCATTGCCTGCCTCTGCATCACGACCCTGATTTTCCTTAGAGGTTTCCCATCCAAATACTTTCTAGATCCAACCCTGCTTAGCTTCTGAGATCTGATAAGATCAGGCTAGCCTGTGGCTATCTAGGTCAGAAAGCAGACAGAAATAAATGTAGAGTAAATGTGAAATGTGGTTTATTTATGATCTTTGCTGGTAAATACCAACATTTACCAAGATTCTGACACATATCTAAGATACAGTAGGGTTGTCAGCGTCAAGCTGGGAAATACTTGGAGATTTTTGGGATGGAGCCTGAGAACGGTGGGGTTTGGGAGGAGCTTCAACCGGGTACAATACCATAGAGCAGGGATCTGCAACCTGCGGCTCTCCAGATGTTCATGAACTACAGGTCCCATCAGCCCCTGTCAGCATGGCCAATTGGCCATGCTGGCAGGAGATGATGGGAATTGTAGTTCATGAACATCTGGAGAGACGCAGGTTGCAGACCCCTGCCATAGAGTCTACTCTACCTTCTAAAACAGCCATTTTCTCCAGATGAATTGATCTCTGAGTTGTAATAGCAGGAGGTCTTCAGCCACCACCAGGAGATTGGCAACCCTAACAGAAGCATAGTTCACATGTTTTCCGGATTGAGGAGTTTAGCTTTTTAATAGGTTGTATAGCTATCACACATTCAAGCAACTCTGTTGGAAAAGGAAGGGTTTATCTCTGTGACCTATGGAAGATTCAGAAACTCTGTCAAGAAAAATCCTGGACAGAAAGACACATGAAATGACATGACTAGATTTTTTCCACACGGGGATGATTTTCTGTGTAACTCTTGTTGGTGCAATGAAGCATCCACACAGCAATGTTCATCACACTTTTCTTTCTTATGTCATAGCTTCCTATGACCACCATTTCCCCCTTCCCCACCACACACATAGTGCGCTTTTTTTTAAAAAAATGAACTTTTAAGATATTATACATATAGAATTGTAACAATCTATTAGTTCTGGGCTCTTAAACTAAAGTCTTTATCTGCTGCAAAAAACACTAGAAATTGAAAAGGGCTAGAGTCTAATGTTTCTTTTGAAATGAAATCTGGAAACTAGTAGATCATGGCAATATATTATGGTACATTGCTGCAGAAATTTATAAATTCCCCATTTTTAAACAAAATAATCCTAAACGCCCTCCAATATGTGGGGGAAAATGTTTGCCATAGGGATAAGGAAAATGGTCACGATGTGGGCAAGACTTGCCAAAATGCAAAGTTTCCCATTTCCATGGCATGCAAAGGCTGTGATTTTCCCAAAAAGATTATACCAAACCAAGTTTGGGAAAGATTGCAGCAAAGTGACACAAAACACACAAACAGGATGAATAGAATGGTGTCATGAGGATGCTTCCAAAAGCAGCCATACTGTGAAGTGGTCAAGATGGACCAAAGCAACCCTGGTGGATTCAAGTACTGTGCTTCTTGATGTTCAAGCCATCTCCAACACCAAAAGTCCAACATTATTGTTACATAATACCCATTACTTATAGCATTTGGAGTCTAAATTTGCATTGAAATTCCTTCTGTAAAATCCCTGTCCAGATTGATTTGGTGTGCATAATTAGATATTAATCAAATGTAAAGCTTCAACTGATCATATCAAGCCTGTGTTCACCAGATCAGATGATACACATGAATTTACACCTAGAGTGGTCAGAGGCAGTGCTGGACTACCTGGTGAGATCTAAGGCTGTCCCTCCCCCTTCCCAGTGTATCATCTGAACTCGTCCTAGGCTATTTTGGAAAATGAGCATCATATTGCATCTGCGTCCTTTTCAGATCATGTGTGGGAATAGCACATGATCAAGGGACATTAGTTTAACTGAATATGTTGTCTCTGGGTGTTAGTGTGCATTGATGAATGTAGACATATATTTGAAAGCTTTGTCATTACATCCTTTCTGGTCAATTGATCTGTCTTGTGCAGTTCAGACAACTAGATCCATCAATCGCCAATGAAAAAGAGCGAACAGATTTTAATCAATTCAGCTTGGAAATACTGCTTGACAGCATCTCTGGTGATGCAGGACTTTCTAGACATGGCTGTACTATAGAGCCCAGAATTAGCAGTTTCAAGAATGAAATAATTAACCTTGAATACAGGTAAACCTCTGACTGTAAATGTCAGTGAGATCTAGTTTAGAATGGAGCTTTCGAGACCTGGACAGCAAATTTTGTCATGCTCATGAGATTTAAAGGAAGCAGGGAACCTGCAAGGATATGCAGGATAATCTCATTTTCTCTTCAACACTATTTTTTCTATCTCTTCCCTGACAATCCCCATATCCTTAACCTTTGCTGTATCCTCCTCTCCTTGCCACCCACCAGCAAACATATTTTAAATGGCCCACTGTCCGTCCTTCCTTCCTCCCTCCCATCCTCCCCCCGGCAGCCACTCCCCAGCTGTGTCATAGGGAACTTGCAAAGACTTGCAGGGGGCACATTATTTTTTCCTGCATCCCCCCTTCCTACAATTTCTTCTTTTCCTCCTACTGGAAATCTTCATATCCTTCCTTTATTCTGCTTCCTTCTCTTCTTCCTATGCACCCACCCACCTATCTTCAGCTATATTTATTATATATTTGCTTCATTTCTACCCTAATTTTCTCAAGAATGGGTATTCAGTGCAGAATGAATTAGATTCCATCACACCGTAAATTGAAATGTATAGAATATTCAATCATGGATGGGCACCTACTATTCTTTCTTCAGTGTCAGAGGAACTATGCTTTGCATGCAGAAAGTCTCAAATTGGGCTGCTGGCATAACTGGTTAAAAGAGTGTAATGTTGCTGGTGTTAAGAGAGAACTTTTTGCTTTTGAATCCTAGAGAACTATTGCAAGTTGGAGCAGATGGACCAAACATCCTGGTTTCTAATTGTGAAGTCACACACATCTACCTCTTCAGAGTTCTTGACTTCTCCTCTTTGCTACCTCCCATTACCATACCTATTTGGAACATACTAGGTAGGATAATACTGAAGTACAAGGGCACCCAGTACTCTCTTTTCAGCATTGAAGTGCAAACTAATTTCACTTGTGAAATCTTAGTTTAAATAAGGGATTATATGCATTTCTTATACGCAGCGTCATTAGGTACAAACCCAGCTGGTGATTGTTTGTTTCTCTCTTTCCCTCAGGTGCAATGAACATGCAGACCACACTTCCTTTGAGGGCAAAAGGAAGAGGATACAGGCTTTTAATATACAGCTGATTGAACACACTGCTACAGCTGTCAGCATTCAAGCCTGCTAATGCAAACATCAAAAAGAAAAGATTTTTACCTCAGGCAGCATCTTCTACCACCCTTAACTATAGTTCACTGGGCTCTCCTTCACCTTCTGCCTGTCATTCAAATTTCTTTAATTAATAAGCCTTTTTTTCCTTTTAAAAGGTTTCTCATCAGTTTTTGCTAGTTAGCAGCTCAGCAGGCCCAAATCATTTCTCACTAATATGAAGAATAAAACTGAATGTGCTATGTTGAACTCATGCCCCACTTAGATGTACCGGTCTCGGGTGCTGCAAGCTTTCCTCCTCTGACTTTTTCTCTGGAGGACAAAGAGCTGCTAATTATTATTGGACTTTGTTCTGTCATCTAGCTGCTTTGTAGAACTATGGGCCCAAAAGCTCTGCCACCCTCCTGCACTTTCCCACCAGCTGGTTTCCATAGCAACTTGCCATGTGCTCAGAGCCTTGGATGCCACAGATCTGCTTCTGAAAGGTAAATTTTGAAACATAGTCAAATCACTCTAAACAAAATCTAAAATGCAGCAGTCTCAAAAGGGACAACAACTAGAAAGCCAAGAAAAGCTGATTCCCCTCCAGCTACCTATGTGCTCCATAAATGTCCTATGAGCTGAATAGTTTGGGAACCACATGATTCTGCATTTTTTATTCTCTGTTACATCAGTATGTTCCTCTATGCTGCAATTCTCATGCCTAAAATATTCTTAAAATGGGAAGGATTAAAGACACATCTATTTTTAGGGAGGATGTGTGGTTGCCAAGATTCCAGAAGCATCTCAATAGTTGCCCATGTTTTCCTTTGGGCAGAACATTCTCAGGAGGTCCAAATTATGTAAGGGCCACAGGTGTGAGAGAAATTTGCACTTGATTCATCCCAACAAGTAAAGTTCCCAGGTGCTGCTTCTGAGAATTCTGCTCTGTCTTGCTTAGAAGGAAACTTCACCAGATGCAGCTGCATAGGCTGTAACAGTCAGAGACACCACACCTGGCAGCCTTTCTAATAGTCTTCTCAAATGTACAATATCCTCTCAGTTTCTGCACCTGGCAAGGTTTCAGGCTATATATGTGAGAGGTTGCCTCATGGTTGGCATTGTCAGAAACTGACAGGGGTAGGGTGATTAATTTTTTCCACACAATTTCTCTTTTATTCATCTGTAGGACCTTGTGTAAATCGAAGGTACTTTGTGGAATTGTGTATATAGGACTCTAGCACAGTCATTACATTTTAAGAGCATGTTAGACATGGGAGTTGAGCCACTCCTGAATTGCAGAAATCTAATATGGGAACAGCCCTGAGCCACTTTCACACAACCCTGTAATTCCTTTTCCTGTAACAAATATAATAGTGGCTTCATCCCCCCCACCCCCACCCCAGCTGCTTTACTTGAGGAAAAAATGCTCATGCAGGCTTTATTCAAAGTGAAGTTACACATTTTAAGGCATTATCATTTTCTAGATGATACAGCGTGTTCAAACATTTCAACAACTAAAGGGCAGGTTGAGAGCTGAATTTTGATTCATACATTAATGTATGTCTTCAGATGGAAGCTGAATTTAACTTTTTGCCCCTCAAATAACATAGACATAAAGAAAGGATTACCTGTTCGACCCTTTGCCACATCTCCCAGTGCGAATGTTCATCATCCCCCATCTTGATTTGATACCAAGTATTAACATTTCTAACACTGGTCATAATAAACCCAACGAATACACATGAGACTGGCTTACACTAAGGGTCCAATCAGTGCCATGCATCAGGATGGAGGCCACAGTCCCCTCCTATGTGCTGCCCAGGGCAGGGGACCCCCTTACCCTTCCTATCACCGGAAGCACCTCTTATCCATCCACCATGATTCCAAGCCAATCTGGAGCACTGAGAACATTAGCTGTTCAGAATAATGTGCAACTGCAAGCCAGATTTGTAGAGGGTCTACAAAATGAGCAAAGCTAAAAACCATTTTAAAAGCCCCCTATAAGAATACTCATGTATCTAAAGCCTAGAGAAGGCACATCTACTGTTTTCTTGATACAGCACATTTACTCTCTATATACTAGATGTTCAGAATTTTAGGATTAAACGCATACTAGGAAAGCTGCAAAATCCAATTACCAATTAAGAAAGACAGTATCATGCCTGCCAAGTAAATGCTGTTAAATCTACAGTTCCAATTTTAGCTGCAAATTTACTACACAGAAATAATATGAGACCATAGGAACTATATTTACTATGCACTACGTATGTATGCTATGTACAGCTGAATGGTATGAATACAGTCTCCTTCAGGCCCATATATCCCATTTCTTGTCCCATCCCTGTATTATTTTCCATTTCAGAGAGCTTCTCATGGTTGGTAGGCTACCAATATTTTGACTTCCTTCATTTTATGTAGATATCCATGTTCTGAATAGCTAAATAGCCCATCAAAGCTCCAAGACAGAAAGACTCTCCATACTTGCAAACAGAAATCTGGCTTGAAATGAGATGTAGTTTATAATAGAGAATTTATTCCCAATGCTGCTCAAAGTACAGATCACATTGCCCTTTAGAAGTATGCACACATATTATGTAATGGTGTTTCATTGCACATCCTTTATATTTTATGCGTGGGCATAAGTGGCTGAGGTAAGTATTGCAACTTATTTGCAAGTAAGGAGCCCTTGGTAAGTACATCCTGTGATTACAAACTCAAATTAAGGAAGATATTAGTTACACCACTGTCTCCATCATTCCACCTATTGTATTGACAATATTTCATTATAAAGAATGGAAATAAGGATTTTCTGCTTTCTAGTTGTCCACTGTAATATAGTTATGGACATTTTTCTTAGTGCCTGTTCTGCTGTCAACCACATAGATTTGCATTAAAATCATTCCACAATGATTTTTCATTCTGTCTGTGCAATATATGAAAGTTTGCAAACCAGTTAAATCTATTATTACCACTTTTCTCCATAATCAGTGCTGGTTATTTCATTCTGTTAACTGTAATCTTGCTGTGACATAACTGGTTCTCTGCAAATGCACTTTTGGTGGCATATATTTAAATGTGTGTTCATCTTCTGATCAACAGTGATCATTGATAAAAGGTGCAGAAAAGAGCAGTCAAAATGATCAGGGGAGGTTCAAACCCTTAGGGCTGGTTAGCATAGAGAAAAGCAGGTAAGGGGAGACATGATAAAGGTCTATAAAATTATGCATGTTGTGGAGATAGCGGACAGGGAGAAACTTTTCTCCCTCTCTCATAATACTAGAATGCAGCTGAAACTGACGGGTGAGAGATTCAAAATAGCCAAAAGGAAGTATTTCTTTATGCAACACATAATTAAAGTATGGAACTCCCTGCCCCAGGATGTGGTGATGGCCACCAACTGGGAAAGCTTTAAGGGGGGAGTGGACATGTTCATGGAAGATGGGGCTATCCATGTCTACTAGACAAAATGGGTTCTAGTTCTTTCCAATATCAGGTGAACATGGCTGTTATATTAGGTGCTGTGGAACACAAGCAGGATAATGCTGCTGCGGTCATCTTGTTTGTGGGTTTCCTAGAAGCGCTTGATTGGCCACAGTGTGAACCAACTGCTGGACTGATCCCGCATGGCTTTCCTTATGATCTTATAGTTGAAGTTATTGTTGAATTTTTCCAGAATCCTTCCCAACAGGAAAACAAAACTTCATGTACACTGAACAGGGATACAAAATGGGTCTGCTGGTCTTACTGGCAGTACTGCGTAGATCCCAGCTGGGAAGGATAATATATTACTAGTGTTTAAGAACCCCTTCCTGGTATAATAGTCTCAAGAAGAACTTTGCTGGAAAGAACACTGAAGAGAGACTAAAAATAACAAGACAAAAAAAGTCCAAGAGCGGAGGCTGACTTCAGCCCATAATAATAGAATCTTCTAAATTTAACAGTATAATAGCTACTTCACTGCATCTGTGATCATCAGCTAATTGCTGACTGAAAACAGGAATTTCACAGTGTGCCTGCCTGGGTAATTTGAAAAGTAAGATTGGCTTATGAAACACACTTTGAGTTTTCTCACCACTCAGGTTGGTTCTGATGCAACCAAGACTTTTTCCAGAAGAGGTTATCATGATTTTTATCAGTTAGTATCATATGCTTAATAATGTTGCAGACTCAAGGAACTGGAAACTAACACATCTGCGAGGAAAACCCTTAGACTAAGTATCAAACATCTGAAACCAGTGGGCTCTTGTGGAGTTTGACAAAACATCTGTGGAATGAAGCTGGAGCTAGATATGAATCATTAAAGAGGTTTCTCACAACTGTTTTCAGGGTTTCGCTATGACCTAGATATTATAAAAGTGAAACACAGGAAGTGTTACTGTAGAATAATTACTTCCTACTACAGCAAACTAGATTCGTGTAGTGGTGCAATCACAACTGGGCATTGGAAGTGGGGCGGGTGCCATTTTGCCCCTCTATACCACTGGGGGTGGTTCACACGATTTTGTATTTTGCTTCCTCAGAGAGTTCACAGTGAAAGGGCATAATTAATGTGCCACAGATATTACTTCCAATGGCACAGGTGAGGCAAGTGGCATCTAGAGGCAGGAACTTTGCAATGGTGGCACCTTCTATCTGGGATGGTTGTCTTCTTCCACCAAGCGCGCAGTTTCAGGAGGGACGCACATGGAGCGGAGAGGGAGGTAGGGGACACCCGCCTAGCCAGCCAGATCAGCCGAATCAACCCTGGCGATCAATGGGGTGACAGATGTCGCAGCCAGATTGCCCTCACATCCAAGTGGTGGCACCTAATACTTGTACATTCCTCATGCCCTTACATTAATTTTATGTTAACCTCTTTTTGCCTAATTCAAACATCCAATTCAAATATCTTGGGATCTATACATTGTCTATCAGCCACATTTATGCACACTTTATTTTCAAGTGGATCTCTGGAGAGATGCCATATAAATTCCCTAAACAAACAAGCAAACAAGGCTAGAATGTCCACAAAGTTTATCCAACTATGAGTGAATACAGATAACCATTTATCAAGTGATGTTGTAGCTCTGGGGGCAAGTAACCTCCAGGTTAACTATTTCGTATTGTCCTGTGCACTCAGTCACCACATTTCTGATAAGACACAATTCTGTCATTGCATCTTCTTGCTGTTGGCTGAGACGGCATTAACAAGCAGCTTGCAAAGAGGCTGTATACACAGTGGGAAAGCTGCTGCCCCTTGGTAAATGGCCATCTCTTTTTATTCTGTACTGAGAAGGATAAATACACAACACAAATGATCTAAAGCCTGTTGGCAACACCAAACATGCAACAAATCCCAGCAATTTGCTCATTTGCATCTGCATTTTTATTGTACACACATTCATATTATGTACACACATTCATAAATTGCCCATTACAACTCTATGTAATAGTCATTTTGGATTTTTTTTTTTTACGGCAGAAGGGATAAGAAAACATTGTTTGCTTGTTCAGCCTTTTGAAGGCTGGTTAAGCGGAACCAATTAGGTTCTTTATTAATATCAGTCTATGTCAGAAAAAAAGTCTTAAAGAAATTCTAAAGACAGCAAAGGAAACAAATGCTATGCAGGGAGGCAAACTGGTCTTTAAAAGCACATACATAATAGTTTCAGCGAAACAAACGTAGAGTGAATGATGGTGACTGAGGTAGCAGGCAGTTTCAAATAGGGCGTGGGGATCCAAAGCAATTTACAACAATGTTCTGCTCTCCTCTGTTTTATCCTCACAACAACAATCCTGTAAGGTAGTTAGGCAGAGAGAGTATAACTGGCCCAAGGTCACCTAGCAAGCTTTGCAGAGCGGACATTCAAAGCTAAGTCTCTCCCAGATACTAGCCCAAAGCCCAAAACACGTAACCATGGTCGTTTCCACACTCATCATTTGTTGCAGGCTACTCGGGTCAAATAACCTGGGGGCCTGCAGCACTCCCTACTACCTCAGCGGCGACAACGCAGCCACCCTGATTCTGCCGCTCTCCTTCCCCCTCAGTGTGCGGTATTTCAGTTCCTGGATGGAAGAGCACCTTTTGAAAAACCCTGCGTACAGAGCGGGGCAGTGGGGAAGTCCTGGGGGTGACTCCAGGTTTGAGTTTCCTGCCGCTACTGGTGACGTAGAGCCATCTGTCCAATTAGGCCACGGCGGGGTGTGCGCGATGCATGCGCAGCCTGTGTTTTTATTTTTAACACTGGAAATCCACGTCTGCACATCGTTTTGAGCGCACATGGGCATATTGTGTGTGCTCAGATAGACGTGGATTCCTCGGCAATGCGTGGAGACGTTGATTCGTCCTTTTAAAAATAAAACAAATTTCCCGCACCAGCACAATGCACCAGCCAATCAGGACAGCCCCTGAGCGGATCGTGGGGAGTCCTGAGTGGCTGCTGCGTGGCTGCGCGTTCATTGCACCAAGGGGGCAAAAGCTGCAGTGGGGAACATGAACCCGCACTAAAAAGGTGCTGAAGCAAACGAAACCAGTGCGTATCGACCTCCATCTTAGAAGTGGGGAAACGACCATGGGAACCAAATTAAGGGGAAGTGATGGGCTAGGAAGAAATAAAATCGTAGCTATAGATAAATAGAAAAAAAAATAAATGCATGTTAATCACAGATCTGACTTCTGATCAGAGACTTTATGGAGTGTCAGTACAATTAACTAGCAATTAGCAATGTTTATATATGTTTCTCTGAGACCTTAAGGAAAAGGGGTATAACAGTGTCAAACAGGAAGAAGTAAATCTTTTGCTAATTAGTTTAGAAGGAAACTAACAGTTATATCAAGAACTGTCTTGTAAAGCAAGCCTTAATTCTTAATGAAATAACAAACTGCCTGATAGTGCACTTTATTTCTGTGCCAAGAGAGAAAAAAATTGCAAATGAGCAATAATAAGAAAGGATAACAGCACATGCCATCTGCACACGGGTCTGCACTCTGAAACCCTGAATTCTAGTTGCAGAGAAAGAAGACAGCATGAACACAGGACAACCACTGGCTATTTGCTCTTCTTGTATATCTGGTAGAAAAAGGCAGCTAGCCCACAACAGCTGCTGCAGTCCCACAAAATCAATCTCAATATGACCAGGTGCTTTTCTTCCCTTTGTCCAGATTGGACTGTGTGTGTGCTAAATGTTATCTAAATAGTTACCAGGAACACACATTGCTGGGTTGGCCGGCTTTTTTCAATACCAAATTAAGATTTGTCCTCCAGAGAAACCGTGAAGATCCTTTTTGTTGGTGTATGCAAAAATGGCAGAGCCCTTCGGGGGTGGGGCGGTATATTTCATATGATATATTAAATAAAGAAAGAAGGAAGGAAGGAAGGAAGGAAGGAAGGAAGGAAGGAAGGAAGGAAGGAAGGAAGGAAGGAAGAAAGAAAGAAAGAAAGAAAGAAAGAAAGAAAGAAAGAAAGAAAGAAAGAAAGAAAGAAAGAAAGAAAGAAAGAAAGAAAGAAAGAAAGAAAGAAAGAAAGAAAGAAAGAAAGAAAGTCTGGCTATGTAAGTTTTTAAAAAGCATATCCATGTTTATGTCCAAGGGAAGTTTCTACTGCTTGTAGCCTAGCATGAATTTGTCTATCCCGTCACCTACACTTAAGACTTCAATTTAGTGATTAGATTTTGGAAGGATATCCGAGTCAGTGGTTGTCTTCTTGAACTCTTCTTACTCATCATTACAACAGGCTTCATCATGGCAAATCTTCTAACAGCTGTCATCTGCTTAATTACAGGCATTTGGTTTTATGTGAGTCTCCATTTTAACTAGCTGGCCATCATAGTAAAATGAGAGTAAAGACCTGCACAAGGTCACACACATAGTCAGATGCAGAGACATGTCACCTTTTCTTTATGTCTTTTTCTTACAGCCAGCTCCTCCTAAAGTCAGAACCATATTAAGCCATGGCTGGGCCCCTCGGCTTTCAGGTATTTCAGGTTCCCTCTGGCATTTCAATCTACAGCTGACAGCCTGACCCTGGTATTGTAAGTACTAGACTGCAGTTCGTTGCCCTATATCCATTTTGAAGGTCTCTTGAAGAATTTTACTCACAATGTTATTCACTCACATGTGATCAAGGTCACAACTAGTCTATATTGTTCATGGAGGTGTAATAAGGGGGGAGGCAGCATGACATCACAACCTGATGCTAGCGTGCTATTGGCCCACTGCCTCCCTTTCTTCCACCACTGACTTAAAACAAAGCTCAGCTGACTACAAGTGTACCTTGCAACCTTCACTCAACTGTCTTGCGTGCTCACTCAGTCACACCTGTCAGAAAGGGTAAAGTCCAACGATGTTAGTAGCAGTGCCTCAGAAAAAACAATTTGAGAACCCCCTTATCCCTGCAGGGCTCCTAGGCCAGAGGCGTACCTGGGGGAAATGGTGTCTGGAGACATCCATTCTCCAGGTGCCCCCACTACACCTGGGGTGGGGTCCACCTCCGAGCCCCACCCCCTCCCGGCTGCCGGCTCTGAGCCTGCAGCCTGGAGGACAGAAACAACTGGAAGGTTCCTTGCTGGGCCTTTGCTTTTATAAGCTTGGGGGTGGGGCCATGCCCCCAAGGGGCGGAGCCACACACCCCAAGCATATAAAAGCAAAGGTCGCAGCACGGAGCCTTGCAGTTGCTTCTGTCCTACCCAGAGGGGAAGGTAGAAGGGACGGCAGCCGAGAGTGTGGTTGGGCTTGGGGGGGAGCCAGCAGCCAGGAGGGGGCGAGAGTTGGGGGTCCTCTGGCTTCCTTGGCCCGGCCCATGCCAATGCTGACATGGGCAGGGCCAACGGCGCCAGAGAATGACATCTTCCTGGTCAAATGGGGGGGGCAATTTTGCGCCCCATGTGATCTGATCTGTGGCGTCTGGGGACAGAGGGTACCCCCTGTGCCTAGGCAAATATGCTACTGCCCTAGGCTTCCACCTAGCCAGCCTTATGGATAATAAGGCCCTGCCCAAAGTCTCACCATGGCAGTTCCTACTCCTTCAGCAAATAAGTCAACTTTTTTTGGAAGGCCATTAGAAAAAATGTGTTACAAGATAAATAACTTTAAAAATAGGTCTTAATGTCTTTCCCCTTTTAATATCTGGTGTGGTTCTGTTCTTGACTCTGCAGCACAATCTCTTGAATTCAGCTCCTGTTTTCCTCTACATTTGCTAGAGCCATTGCAAAACTCCATGGTCCCTGATCTGGCTAACATTAGTTCTTTCCCTGGAACCAGAAAAACAAGTTACTGTGCAGGCCTAAGCACAATAGGAATCCTGAACCAATGTAATTTAATGGCCCTAGAATGGTGCAACTCTGCTTTGGATGGCGCTGTACAATCAATGGAATTGAGAACAGGAAATGGGACACAGGCTGCAGCCCTAAGGATATTTTTCTGGTAGTGAACTTAATTGCATGAGACTTCCAGGTAGACCTGTGTTGCTCACAGCAGGTCATGTACGCATTCTGTGACACTGAAATATTTGTATTTGGTCTGTGCATGTGCAAGCCAAACGTGTGTCTGTATAACCCAACTTAAATTCCAAGAGAGATATTCTCCACTGAAAACTAAAGGATGTCACTTCCTTTTGACAATATGATCCCACCTTGCGACTCTCAACACTTAGAAAACTATTTTCCAACTTGTTCTTCCTGTTCTCCTTTTTATCATACAAATAACATACAGAACAGCAACCATATATAAAGAAATAACTAACATATAATAGTTCAGGCCTGTTGTGCTCAAACAGACCAGCAGAGTCCTAGCCCTTTTCTGGCTTTTGTCTAGCTGAGCTATCTGTTCTTCTCTTCAAGGGTACAATATAGCCCTGGAATATCAATATACAGTTCATAACAAACTTGGAGTCCATCTAAGGTGAACTACCTACAGCTTCAGGCTCGCCGACATCTGGGAGAACTGGACCTTTTCTTCATTATATGGGGATATCACAACTCTAGCTCCCTAAGTGGATTCTGGACTATGTTTGCTCACAAGACAAATACATTAATAGGGTTGCCAGCAGTGGTGGGATCCAAAAATTTTAATAACAGGTTTCGATGGTGGTGGGATTCAAACAGTGGTGGCGGCGCACAATTGGGCAGGGAGGTTGCTTTAGTAACCCCTTCTCGGCACTCAGAAAAAATTAGTAACCACTTCTAGAGAAGTGGTGAGAACTGGTTGGATCCCACCTCTGGTTTATTTATTTGTTTATTTCTTGGATTTCTATACCACCCCATCCCCGAAGGGCTCTGGTCTTGGCAATTGCCAGATCTTGGCAATTGGTAGGGCAGGGGAAAGCGTTGCCAGCTCCAAGTCGAGAAATTCCTGGAGGTTGGGGGATGGAGCCTGGGGAGGGGAGAGATCTCAGCAGGGTACAGTGTCAAAAAGCCCATATTCCAAAACAGCCATTTCCTCCATGGAAACTGATCTCTGCAGTTTGGAGATGAGCTCTGATTCCAGTAGATCCCCTGGCCCCACCTTCAGGATGGTATCCCTATCAGGTAAGTGCAACCATGGCATTTTCCCCATGGCCCATATATCCTGGGATAAGGAGGAGAAACATCCTAGTTCAGCCATGATTTCTGCAAGGCCTCCAGGTCTAATTTGGGCCCGCCCTGCGAGATTTCCCTTGTTCCACAGCTTTCAAAAAAATATAAAATTGGCGCACACTGCTCCCCCTTCCTTGCTGGTTTATTTTTCCCGCCTCGCTGCCTGCAGCCAATGAGAATGTCGGAAAAACAGTTCGTGCATGCATGGCAACATCGGCAAGGAAAATGAAACAAAGCCGGGGGCTACACAAGTGCTTCCTCTTAGCCTGAACCGCTCTGTTGGGCTGCCGTAAGGAGGGAGAAACTGAGATAGAAACATCCTGGTATGTATGATACAGGTTTTTCCCCAGGATATTTTGTCTGTCCAGAAAATGCCCCTGTTTTTTAATGGGTCCACAACTGATTAATAGCTATTCTAAATTGGTTAATTCATAGGTATTGTTAGCCTTGTACTGTTCCTCCTGGTAGAGTACTCAGTATTTCGTTACAGCACAATGTTGTTTATGTTCCAAACAATACTCTTTACATTTTGTCAAGAGACAATGCTGCTTTTATTATGCAAACGGAAAAAGGTTGTGCTAGTGGGAGTTAGATTCAGGATGATTTTGGATGAGCTGCCTCTTCACTGCAGCCCCAACTATGCGCAGCATCTGGAGAGACACTCCGCTATAGCATTTAAAGAGGGCATAGAAGACACTCAGAGGAGAGAGAAGCCAATGAACAGTCTCTTCCAGCTTGCTGCATGAACGTGAATCTGGATCCAACCCATTATCCTTAAAACATCATCAGTTTTGAGATAATTTAATGTTTGCTTAAATAGGCAAATCAGACCATTAAATTGATGGAAGCAAGACAGTTAATCAACCAAAAATCTTTAATCACTTGGCAGTCCTGTCTGCAGTGGACATCTGTATAATTATTATTTGCTGCCAAGGAAAAGTGGATTTTTCCCCAGTGGATTAATATTGAAAAATAGACCATCAATAATGGTGTGTACTTTTGCTATTTGCATCCTCAGTTAGCAGGGCTATGGGCTTTATTTTGTACAGACAATTTAGAAAAGCTAGCCTATTCATAATTCTAGTCAAACCAGGCTCACTATATGGGTGGGTGTTCACCTAAATATTTTATAAGCAATAGCCTTGGGTGCTCTTTAAATTATTACTTACAGCACGCTTGCCTGGTTTTTTTTCCCCAACGACGACTTCACAATTAATATGCATAAGTGATTTTGCTTCTAATTCCATCACACTGAAAGTCAACACAAGATGAAATTGGTGTAAAATGCCTCAGTGTTTGAACCTGTTATATTCCACCTAAGGCATTAGATGTTGCCTTGTATGAAATATTGACATCTTCAAAATGTTGATCGCTTCACAAATTATTGATTTTTTGCAAATTATTTTAAAAGCCTAGCCAGCACAGACATAAATGTTTACTATTATGTTAAAATGTAAAGTAACTATTGTTTAATGGATGTCATGTATGTAGTAACTTTCATCGTTATTTATGGATTCTTGGACATTTAGGGCTTTTGTGCTCTTACTGCCATGGCAAGGCTGTTTGCTTTGCAGTGTGGTTTTCCCATGGTTTTCTGTTTAGTTGGGAAGTTTTCTGGTGTGAAGCTTTCCCAGCCGTTCTGATCCAATCCACCATTTTGCCCATTCACTGCTTCCTTTTGTTTGGTGCAACCTCCCTCTGGGGAGTTTGCCTGCCATCTTTGTTTTAGTGGTGCCAGCTTGGGTCTATTGAAAATGCAATAGAACATGTCTATTGCGCCACAGTTTTTTCGATCCTGGTGGGAAGAGCTGTTGTGTGGGCAGAGTAAGATGGGGAGGAGCTGGAAAACCTAAATGAGATGTAGTGCATGCTAATTTCCTTCAGTTGCATTTTGCTTGGTTTTGGAAACCATGGAGCTTTTCTGCTCTGAGAGTGTGGTGACTTCCAAAGATGCCAAAATGAGTGCATAATTGAAAATGCAACCTGAAGGGAGTATGTTCTCAATATGAGACAGACCACAAGTATATGAAAGGCCTTAAAGTGTTATCCTAGGTGGAGTTCATCCTAGGTGTAACGATTCATATTACACTATAAGTAAGCCTTACAGCAGCTTCCATTATTATTAGTTCAGCTTTTACCACTCAGAAGCATTGCTTAAATAAAGGAGATACCTCACCCTCATCTAGCTTCAACTGAGCAGAAACCAATTTGGAAAACTGCACGGCCTGTACTGATGCTGAGCTGATAATCTGCCATGGTGTTGACAGCCGGGGAATCAATACAGTACCAAAGTCTCCATATCTTCACACTTTATTATGATGTTGGCTGCCTTGATCACTGTGAAGGAGTGATCAAAGACTTGACAAAAGAACTAATATTTCTAAATGCCAATGAATGGCTTCTTGAACAGAAATTCCACTGTAGCTGTGGCATCTGAAATAAGTACTCTGCAGTGACACACTGAGAAACATTTTTGTCTTTAAAATTAGATAGAAAAAGGGAAAGCCCAGAATTTCCTGAAGATTATTATTTATTAATTTAGAATGCCAAATGAAACAAATATTTACTTGCTGGTGGAAGACAATAATTGAATTGCTACCCATCAAACTCAGATAGTGAAGATATCCAAAAGAAGGGCCTCTGAAATTGATTGCAGTGATCAGGTAGGTTCATATATGAATAAGCAATCCTTAAGGTGTATTGGTCCCCATATCCACACCTTGACTTGGACCCAGAAGCTGATCAAGAGCCAGCATAGGGGGAACAAGATTGGAGTAACATGCACCCTATCTACGACACAGTCCAGTGAGCATTCTGACTGCAGCTGCATTGGCTGTTGGTTCTGAGCATCCTCAGTGAAACAGAAATGTTCAGCTCTGAAAGAGAGGTTCTGCAACAGTTGCTCTCTGTTGATTTGCTGCTTCCTTTCAGTAGTCTCTTTGCAAACAAAGCATATAGTGTAAACCCTCCACTGAGGGACAGACCTCAGAAGTGTGTAATGCCATAGAGTCCATCTTCCAAGCCAGCCATTTTCTCCAAGGGAATTTGCCTCATTTGTCTGGAGTGGTAGTTTTCAGATCTTTTTTTGTTCTTTCTGGTTTTTAATAATTGCATTTATTTCCTTTGTTACATTCTTGTTTTCATTGGTTTCTGGATAATTTCCCCCCTCCACACATTGAGGAAAAAGTTTTTATGAACTATAGACTATACCCCTCACTAGTGGTTTCTTTCTGTTCATATTCAGGCCAGTGGAAGACAGTTTATCTGTTTCAAATACCATAAGAATGCTTGCTTGCAGGACCAGACCATATACTTGCAGAACTATATACTACCATGTGAACTTTTCTTCCTTTTCCTGGGATCCTCAAGAGGAAGGTTTGGTTTTTGAAAGTGTGGGCATCTATTTTTAAATCAAAACAGAGAAGCCAGACAAGGGGAACTAAACTCTGTCCTCTCTCATGCCTTATTTTGTTGTGCTCTGATGCTCAAAATATTATTCTCTGGGCTAGGCCCCAATACCAGAAGTGAGAACCAGAATAAAATACAGGAGATTTTAGCTTCTTTTGCTTAAACTAGATCCCACCCACCCAAACATTTTCTTTACCCATTAACAGGGGCAACATGTGAACTCTTTCGTCTGTCTTTTTTTCTTCCCAGGTAAAATGGTCTTTGAGGTTGTACAGTTTATATTTGGAAAATGGCACAAATATTCTTAGATTTAAAAATGACAATCAGAGATTTCAGAAGTAAGATCTTCTCTTACACAGAGCAGGAATGGTCAGTGATTCTGCAGCCCTGAGCAAAAGTCCAGGATGGGACCCTGGAATCACTTTCCTGCCCCCCTGCCAAGACCTAGAGAAGAGTGGCTCTCATGCCATATGAGGTGGGGCATGATCTTCTGCTGCTGCTGGAAGCCATCTATCTAGACCCCAGACAGGGAGTCTGTTCTTCTTCTTGCCCTCTTGCCACAGCCCCACTATGGGGAGAGGCTATAGGTGGTTACCCCTTCTCCAAGTGTACACCCTTGGGCCCCATGGCACAGATTGGTAAACTGCAATATTGAAGTCAATGCTCTACTCATGACCTGAGTTTGATCCCAATGGAATTCGGTTTCAAGTAGCCAGCTCAAAATTGATTCAGCCTTCCAACCTTCTGAGGTAGATAAAATGAGGACCCAGCTTGGTGGAGGTAAAGTATAGATGACTAGGAAAGGCAATGGCAAACCACACCATAAACATAAATAGTAAATGTTGTGATGTGAAATCACCCCATCAGTTTAGTAATAACTCAGTGCTTGAACAGGGGACCATTTTTTTTCCTTTATCATTTCTTTTGGCAAGTTGGCACTGTCTTTTGGTGGGCAAGGGTGCAGAAATAACTTGACTCTTTTTGTACAGTTTGCTCCACAAAGACAGCTTGTCTTCCATGCAGTATATCTACTCTCTCTTTCACGTGTATGGTCTATAGTGTGGATCTATAGAGGAGTGTGGCTTAGTTTCAACCTCTGTCTCTGCACAGTGCCTGCCAGATGATACTAGCAAAATGTTTTCCTCTTCCATGCCTAATTCTTACATCAGCCTCTCTTAGCTCCTTCCTAATCCACAACTACACCCTTCAGAGAGTACGAGCCAAATGTTTTCTTTGGTAGGCAGGCAACTGCAACTTAAAAACATGCAACACAAGTCAAATAAGTTCTCCATGCATTTGGGAGCAGTACAGTGATAGGTAGAAACACTTCATTGTACTGCCTAATTCTGCTGCATGGGTTTTCAGTACACACACACACACACACACACACACACACACACACACACACACACACACACACACACAAAGGTGGCTGCCAGAGGCATAGCGCTAAGAGGGCGGGGTGTATGCGACACGTGGTAGGGGCGTGGCAAAGATGCAGGATGCATGCGTGCCCTGGGTACAGTTCCCCCTCACTCAGGTCCTGGTGGCCGCACCATCTGTGAATTCTAGACTGCTTCCCAGAATCCTCTAGAACAAGGAGAGGTTTGCTGGCAGATGTGCAGAGGTTTTTGTGCAGACAAGTTGAAGTGGAAAGGACTCATGAGTGAACGAGTTTGAAAACCCTCGCTTTGCTGCAAGGGAGATCCAAAGGCAGGACTATACCGTGAGAATTAATGCTGCAGAAGAGGATGAATTCTTCTTTTCTGATGAGGGGCAGGAGGCTAGGTCAGAGCATCCCCTGCAGAGATCAGCCTCAGGGGAACAAGCTCTTGAACAGTATTACATTCACATTCCAAAATAACAACCAATGACTCATGGGCTGTTATGTGGAAGATTACAAAGCATTTATTTAAGCTTTCAGCCATATTGTGACTCATTCTTTATGTCCAATGTTTGTGTCCAGCCTAGAGTTCTTCTGCTTCTATGCACCAATGATTTTTCAAAAATTAAAAAACAGCACACTGAAACCTTTCCTTCAAAACTGTTGTCAGTCACAAATATAGAACTACTGACTTTAGAAGTCAGCTACTAAATGAACACTCTCGTACTTACCATCGGCAAAGCATAGATTCTTTAGGGATATGAGGTATTTAAAAACCTGTATCATATTTTAAAAGTTCTGCAAAACCTCTGCATTTTAGATCTGTGCAGCAATATACGTAAAAAGCCTTTTCCATAGTTTTTACCCTATGAATATCCCATGGGAAATCTCTTCTTATTCATGCTGCGCTTCCAAAAGATAATATTTTGAAGTAGTAACTGAAACTTAATATCTTCTGTGTTTTCTAAAAACTTATGCATGATTCATTCACTCAGTCTAAGCCAATCATGAACAGCAATGTTCACAGATGTGTGTTCAAGCGGTCCAGGGTTGCTCAAGCTTGATGTTAAAATAATCTTGAAATTCTAAACCACCTTTGAATGTGCACATATGTGCTTGGTTTACATCTGCCTCTCCATCTTGCAGGTAACAGCCGTTCATACTTTTACTATGTTGGGTTTGAGTTCTATGGGCTCAATTCACATTCCCTGCAGACCCACAGGGTCCCAATTTTGCTTAGGTTTTCAATGTGTGGAAAAGAGGGGCTCCTGCCTCCTCATGCAGAGTTTTCCTGAGCTAAAACAGAAAGTGTTAGTTGCTGCGTTTTGTAGCCACACATAGACAATTGGGCCACTGCAGCTCTTTAAAAGGCATTCCCCTCAGCTCCTGTATAACTGTGGACTCGGAGGACTTGGACCCAACTCATTAAAAGTGACCTCCAGTATGAACTTCAGTTCCCTCCAAATCTCCAAAAGATTCCCAACTTGGATCTAGCAACTCTACTCCCACCCCCTGCCAGTGGCCAGGGCTAACCTGGAAATCCCAGCCCCACCCAAAGGTTGGCAACCCTACTGCCAGTGTGAAAGGAACATGAAATATTTGGATAAATAAGTACAGTTGGTTTCTTAGCCAAGAGGTGGAACAGGGAACTCTGAATTGCCTTACCCTGGTTTCCAAGGGCCAGCATTCTGCTTGTGGCATCCTGAGCTCCTGCCAGGCATTCAACCTCAGTTCTCCTCCTTACTGTACCCCATTGCTTGTGCCTTCTGCTCCATGATCCCTGGCATAATCGTTTTGCAGTCAGAGGGAACTCCCCCATTTTTCATCAATGGAAAAACTGGTTGGATCCAACCTGCTGGCCATATATCTCTTCACGTTTAGCTAACTTGTGAACTATGGCTTGGAAATCACATTTTTCACTATTTCAAAATGAAAGCATAAATTCTAATTGACAGAGACCAGCTTTGCAATGTAATGGATTCAAGAGGTATTTGCAGAAAACAAAGAAGGGCAAACAAAGGATGGTGTTTTCTAAAGATTTGTCCCCGCCCTCCCCCAGTCAGATGCATGTGGGTTATTCTTGCTGGTGCCATGCCAAATATACCACTGTGTGACATTTTCTGTGATTGCAAACTCAAGTTCAGTTTAAGATATTGCACAACATGTAAATATATGTGGATAGTTTGCAGAGGTTCTTAGAAAATTGCAACATAACTCAAAACGGTGAAAATGAAAAACTGTGAAGGGAAAAAAAGCCTGCCTGAGGATCTTTGTTTGAAAAAATGAACATTTATGCAGCTAGTGGGTGAATTATGAAGTTGTAGAGAAATTCAATTTTAGTCCTTTTTACATCTCATTTGCTGCTTTGACAACTAATCTATCCTATTCTTTAGACGCTGAAGGTACAAAGAGAAAAATTGCATTTAATAGTAGCATTGTGTTTATTGCTGGCTTGGGAAATACTTTCCTAATGGAATGTTTATCCATTTTAAATGACTCTTCTATACAAAAGTATACAACATTATTTTAATTTTTCTTTTTCTGTTTTGCTACCCATAGAATCATAAGCACATTTATATTCAAACATAGTCTTTGGGCCATCATGGGCCTCCACAGTTAGAGTTGAAAAACCATGCTGTCTCAGCCATAAGCCTAGTGGAACATCTCCATCTTACAAATCCTGTGGAACTGAGTTAGGTCCCACAGGGCCCTGGTTTCAGACAACAGAGAGTTCCACCAGGCTGAGGCTACAGCAGAAAATGCTCTGGCCCTGGTTGAGGCCTGCTGGATGTTTTGGGGGCCAGGGATGATCAGGGGAACATAATGCTATAGGGAGAGGTAATCCCAAAGATACAATGGTTCCAAATCGCTCAAGGCTTTAAAGATTAAGATCAAAACCTTGAACGTGATCTGGAATTCAACTGGTAATCAAGGCAGCTGGTGGAGCACAGGCTGAATATGTGCTCTTATAGGGTTCCCTGTAAGGACGCTTGCCACTGCATTTTGAACTAGTTGCACTTTCTGGAGTAGGCCAGCATAGAACAAGTTACAATAATCCAGCCTGGAGGTGACTATTACATAGATCACTGTTGAGGGGTGTGGTACTGAAGTGGGGTTCAATCCCCGGATAGCAGAGTTGCGCAACACACACACTGGAACACAGCAGGAACTGAGACGCACACAGCAATTCAGCTTCACAGAAGCGGTCCCTACTTTGTTCAGTTCACAGAAATGTTGCTCTCTCAGACAAAGTGCTTCGCCAGGCAGTGCGAAGACAAGTGTCTCACAATGCAAAGCGCAGTGCTGCCTTATATACAGTTCACTAACCAATCATAGTTCCTTTTCAATTAGTCCCAGAAAGAGGCTGTGTCATGTGGCAACTGTCATTTAGATTTTGCTGATCAGACAGTGCTCTGACACCCCTTCCAAAATCTATTACAGTTGACAATCTTTACAACTATTTACACTTAATACCCTTTACATTTATTTACATCACCTTTGCATACATTCAGCATTTGTAGTAGTCTCAGAAACTTTTGTTTCACTAAAGGTTTTGTAAGCATATCTGCAACATTACTTTCAGTTGGTACATACAATAAATTGATCTCACCATTTTGTACCTGTTGCCTGTACCAATGAGCCTTGACTCCTGCTTCAGTGATCTGAATGAACAATGAGTAAATAGTGCCATATTAAAACCAGAAGTGGGTATGGTATGTATACCACAAATATGTCCTGCAAACTCGTGTAATACATATCACAGTGACCTTATACTTCCTGAATACAACAGCATTTATACTTGAAGCATTATTTGGCTCTGGTCTTATATTAAACTGCGGGGGGGGGGGGGGATCAAAGTAGTCACTAACCACCTACCACAAGTAGCCACTAACTACCTAAATCCCAAGACTAAAAGGGACAAGCAACTTATGACTTGTCCAAGTTTTCCACTTCCACCTGTCTATCATAATCTAATAACCATTGCATCCATAGTTCCTCCTCATCACCTTCTGATGTAATCAGCAAGCCCTCCGGGGTGTGGTTAGCTGGAAGAGCAAAGGTAAACTTGTTATACACATTGTTGGCCAGGATAGGAAAACAGCTGGAGGGAAGATGAATCTCATCTTGTTTACTAATAAGTTGAATCATAGCAAATTTCTACTGGTGAAAAAATGTGTAGGCTTTTTCATCCCTGAAAATATTATACTGGTTGTCACAGAAATTACCTGGACAAAAACTCACATGGGAATGGGAAACAGAGGGTAATGGAACAGGATATTTAATTCTCCCTCTTACTCCAGTGGAAAGGTTGGTACGATCCAAACTCTACCTGAACATAAGAATAAAACAAAAACAAAGAGTATCTCTTCCTTTTTTTCCTCCTCTTGCCAATCTTCTGAACTTATATTCTGCTGTCTCTGAAACAACGTGAGGTAACTAGCACAAAAAGTGTTCAAAAGCAAAACTGACAAAACAAGTTATTCAGAAAATATTTCAAGGTTTTGGTTCTCAAATATGAACTTTTTAATATTTGTATTGTGTGATATACATGGATCCAAATAGTAGTTTATCTGAGTTACCTAGTTGTCTTAGTTCACCATGGAAACCAGTTGGTCATCACAGATATTTATAGTGTTAAATGTGGAAGTTTCTGCTGAGTGTACAACTAAAAGTTTTAGAATGGCAAATATGCAACCAGGAATTCAAAAATCGGCTGTTGTATCTATATGTCAAAGCCATGTTACTTTTATTAGGTAACTTGACACCAAGGCCTGAATCATACATTATAAAGTCCTTTAGGCTGCTGAACAAAGTATTTTGATCTGACATGTTCTGAGACATTTGTACCCCTGGATACTCAGATTTTCATTCCCACATGCAGAGGGGACTTGATTTGGATCAAGATCATTGCAAGCAGAGGGAGGAACCTTAAACCCCTCCCCACAGTTCCAGTGTCCCAGCCTGAAGTGGCTCCAGGATGCCAAGCTGGAGAAACTTACATGTAGCTGGCAATATACGTGGAAGAGTCAGTAATGGAGCTGATGAAAGCTTCCTTCTTCAATGCCATTATGTCAGCTGAATCTTGTCAAGTGGAACTGCGGGAAATAATCTGGAGGCTTCATAACACTCAGTAGCCAAAAAGGTCTGGGATGTTTTTGCAGGAATCTTTGCTGATACAATCTCTGCTCTAATTTGGAAGTAGTTTCTAGGCTGAAGGATATCTGAAGTGTCTGCTTTTCTGGTTTCCATGGGTCATTTCAGGTTGACTCCACAAACTGTCTACAGGGGCCTTGTTGTGAAAGCTTGATCCTTGTCTTTTTTTATTAATTAGAGTCTGCCTGGAGAGTCTGAGAGCTCCTTGGACAAGGCTAATTAACACCTCTTTGGTTTAGGGCCATTCTCTTAGGGCACAAAGCAAGCAATTGTCATCCTGTGCAGAAAAAGCCTTCCTTCTATAAAAATGACCTGGCTAATTATAGGCCTATTTCCAATGTGCCATTTTAGAGCAAGGTGATAGAAAAGGTTTAGGCAAAACACCTTCAGGCACCTGGGTGATACTTCTTCCCTTAACCCTTGATGATCTGACTTTCCACCTGGTTATAGGATGGAAATAGCCTTAATACTACAGGTGAATAATCTCCAGCTACCTGTAGATAAGGGCACTTTGTTACTTTTAATTCTGCTAGATCTGTCAGCTGCTTGATGAATCTGTCAGAGCACAGTTTGGGATGCATGACACTCTTCTCTGTTCTGACAGTCAAAAGTTTATACTGATGTGATTCTTTTGGGGTTTTTTTCAATTGTTCTTCGTTATTATTACATTGTTGTACATGTTTTATGTTCTTATTGTAAACTATCATAAGCAAAATTAAGTGTTATATAAATTTAAAAAACCACTTTTTTATTTTCCAGAAAGCTTTGAGGTTTATCCCCAGTAATAAAATCGAATGACCAGCATTTAACATCGGGGGGAAAGTATTCTCTATGTTTACTGTTTTCGTAGGTTTGAAAAAATAGAATGACATTTGGTTCTGTACTCATACTTCTTCCTCTTCTTCCTAGACTATTTTGTGTTGCTGTGGTGTTAACTTTGGGGCTTAATAGAATATTATTACATTTTTAAAAGACTCCCCCCCCCCTGAAATCTTGATAGTGTTCCTAAATGGTCTCTGTGGTTGGCTCTCTTGCAAAGGGGGTTGGATTTGGCTAACCACATGGGGGGCATCAGATATAATGATACTCCAAATAGTTTCAGTTCTAATTGTTTTCTCCACTCTCCCAAGTTGATGCTCACCCAGGCCCATGTAGAGTTAATTCCATTTTCCACTCCCCCCCCTCTTTTATTGGCAGTACATAGCATTTCCATTATGCACTCAATCTAGCATATTCTTGCAAAGAGGCACTGAAAATTTCCATTCAGTGGAAAATTGGCAAGGCATTTCTGTTTATAGCAAGCAAAGGTAACGCCTTTGATAAAACAGTGTCCTGTTACTGTAATTCTGATGGTTACATTACATTTGAGGATGGGATACCCAATGAACCAAACAAAGCTATTAATGCAACCCTGTGTTTATTGTTTTTTTATAGTAGTACTATTATTACTATTTATTTATTACATTTAAAGGCTGACCTTCCCCTTACAGACTGGGGACAGCTTCCAACAATACCCAAATATCAATATAAATACATATCGATGACAATAAATTCTCCTAAAACGTGATGACAACTAGCACTCAGCATTTGTAAAATTCCTATTTTCATGGCTGCAATTAGAAGGGGGAAAGAAGAGGAAATGATATACCATTGCTACCTCAACTGCAAGCCTGGTGGAACAGCTTCATATTGTAAGCCTTGAAGAGCTGCATCAAATCTCACATGGCCCAGGTGTCATCTGACAGAACGTTTCACCAGGCTGGAGCCAGGGCCAAAAATACCCTGGCCCTGGTTGAGGTCAGTTGGATCTCTTTCAGGCCAGGGATCACCACTAAGCTATTAGTTGACTGCAACACTCTTTGGGGAATGTTACAAGATAGCATTAAGGCCAAGTCTTATGGCCCCCGCTGGTATAGCATCCACTCAGCAAACTGTCTTCAAACACCAGCTGCTGTGCCTGGTGATCGTTGAGTTAAAAGTTTTGCAAACTTTCTTATAACTTCAGTTTGTTGACTTCTCTACAACCTGTGAGAAATAGTTTAAAGAGTTAACTGCACACACTGAGTACATTTTTAACGTTCTGTTCTCTGTAAGGTTGACTTTGGTGATAGCTTCTTGGTAGACTAGAAACAGATTGTGAGGCACATGGATAGGAAGCAACTGTAGTGTTCTTCAACAATCTGCACAGGAGATCCATATGTGGCAACACTCCTTGTGTGTTTTGTCAAATAGCAACTTTGGAAATCATCAAGTTGGCTCAGGGATTGGAATACACACATTGTAGTTATTATGAACATGCTATAATTGCTGTAAATAATCACTCCCAGAAAAAAATAGTTCAAGGCAGTATAAACAATAAATACTGATTGTTGGAGACAGTCAACTCCGAATTACGTACTATAAATCTTTGGGAAAACTCAAATAGATGGAGAAAATTGCCTATATTCATCCATGCCATTCCTCCTTTTACAGAATTTCCATTTGTGGAAGAGGGAGTAGCAATTTCCACCAACTGCCTTTTACTGATATAGACACCCACTTTGCTCTTTATGCTGTTCCTTGCTGACCCCCAAGAACAAAATTTCAGGAAGAGTAGTTTTTTACACCCTGTTTTTTTCTACCTTCCCGAAGCCACTTACAATCACAATCTCTTACACTCTGCACAACAGGCACCTCATGAGGTAGGTGGGGCTGAGAGAGTGATGAAGAACTCTGTCTAGCCCAAGGTAACCCTGCAGACTTCACGTGCTGGAGTTGGGGAAACAAATCCAGTTCACCAGATAAGAGTCCACCGCTCATGTCGAAGAGTAGGGAATCAAACCAGATTCTGACCTTTAATCGCTATTCTATGCTGGCTCTCTACTGCAACAGGAGGGACAGGTGGGAGAGTTTCAATCAATTAAGTTCCTGGATGGTTGGATGTAGGCCAGTATTTTGTACCCTTTGTCTTCAAAAAGACACAGCCAAAAAAGCATGAGAAAGTACTTTAATAATACCAAATACACAGGTAACCGATATATTGTACAGAAGGGGACAATACAGCAATGGTCAATTAAAGCCTTGACATTTCTTAGCACTCTCTAATCCAGTACTTTTTTTCCATTTCAAATGTTATTTTTATTTATTTATTTAAACAATTTCTATGTCACCTTGTCAAACAAACACATTTCCCAAGGCAGTGAATATCAAACATTTGAGATGTTTAAACAGTGTTTAAATAAAGTGTGTGAGTGACTTTATGTAACCTCTATCTGTGGGTTCTATGGGGCAGAACTTGGAATGAGTTTGCAACAACAAATTAAAAAAAAAACCAAAATGGTTTACTTTCTTAACATATAACATCAAACATCAACATTTAACATCACACTTCAAGGTCCTGTTCAGGTTTCATTTCAAGTCCTTCTAGTTACAGTCTTCTGATATTGCCAAGTCCAATTCTTTGCAAGTGGGTTGGCTCCTGAAGACTCCAAGAGCTTGGTGAACAGGATTCAACATGATGAAGGTTTCCAGGAGAACTCTCACCCATTACAAACACAAAAAACCCTGAAACAATAAACTCCAACATTTACAACATAGCAAAAATAAACTACCTTCCCACTAGTTCCCAACAACATTGCAGTTACCTTAACAAGGTGTTAAGGGCCTATACAAATCAAGGTCCGAGTCTGGTAGCCTTGTCTCCTCCAAACACATGAGCTCTGCAGCCTCCTGCTGCTTTGAGTCTCCACCCCTTTCTGGGTCAACCCATTCTGAGCATGGGGATTACATTTACACGAACACATATGTTTGAACAATTCAATAAAACATGAACACACAAACACACATGGCCAGGGAAGAGGACTGATAACAGTTATTGGGAGTAGTCCAGACAAATCAAAGCTTCTGCCTATTGGTGAAAGACAATGATATGTGAAGACAGACTAATCTCTCTCGGAAGGGAGGCCCAAAGTTTTGACACAATAACCAAGAAGGTCATTTCTCAGGTTGTCATCTGTCTAGCTTCAGATGTTGGGAGACCTGAAGTAAGGGCCCCTTCCGCACTTGCAGAATAATGCCCTTCAATCCACTTTCACAACTGTTTGCAAGTGGATTTCGCTATTTTGCACAGTTGCAAAGTGCACTGAAAGTGCATAATTCTGCATGTGCGGAAGGGGCCAAAGCCTCCCAAGATGACTGGAATGGATTGAAGACTAGAATGGAGAAGGTGGCCCTTATAATATGCTGGCCCCAAGCTGTATAAGGATTTAAAGGTCAGTACCAGCACCCTGAATTTGATCAAATCAGAATTTGAAGCAAATCAGAAGCCAGTACAGATGGAAGAAGGTTGGAATGCTATGGTCCCTATGATTCACTCCAGTCAATATATTTTGAGGAATTCTAGTATAATGGAGTTGGAAGGACACAAGGCAAAGGCTGTTCCCCGTAGAACTGCTGTATCTCAAAAATAACATTCAAAAAGGGATGCTAGAGAAGGCAAGGAGAGAAGAAATAATGAAGTTGCCATGTGTCAAGGCAGGAAGGTTTTACACTAGAGGCAGGAACATCAAGGCAAAGCGGTTACGATTTCCTGGTTCAGAATAATGGGCTAGCAGCCAAAGGTTTATAACTGTTTGGCTCACTGACCTTAGGTATCTAAGATCTGCCATGCCTCATAGCACAAACTTGAGAATCTCTTTTTATTTATTCTGCAAAGAATTGAAAACCAAATAGGACCCTCCATGATGGATTCATTGCTAGATCACTTAGAACAACCAGACCAGGTCACTTAGAACAATCTTACAGAATGGTCAAGAGGAAGGTAGCTCAATCCTAGACACTGCTGTGTTGCTGATGCTGGCACAGTGCTAGTGTAGCTAGCAAGAAGCATTTTGTTCTCTGGAGACCAGCTTAATTGTATACAGGAAGAAATAAATGTCAAAAAAGAGATAACTCCAAAGAGTTGAGAACACAGCATCTTCACTGGAGACCAAAGCAACCTCATTAACACTCACCAGTCATGGCCAGGTGGGGGCATGCAGACAATCAGAGGCGTAGCACCAGTGGGGCAGGGTGGAGTGTGATGCCCCGGGCGGAGGCGCAGTGGAGGCATGGCCAGGCTGCTGAGGGGCGGGGGTGGGCGTGCACGCAGCACTGGCGGAGTTTCCTATCACTCTGCCTCTGCAGACAATGGCTATATAGGAAAACAGCCAGGTAATGATATCACCCTCTTTGATATCATCTGTCTTCACCCACCCACAGAACACAAGAGAAGGAACAAAGGAAAGTCATCATCCTCTATCATATGTAGGTAGAGCCATGCCTGGTAGGTGCCCAATAACTACCTTGCTCTTGATTTGATGGTTCAGATCCTCTCTTGCAAAGGTATATTGTTTTATTTATTTATACATTTGTGGGTTTCTTTCCCCTACCAGGGAACCCACAGGAGCTTACAGAAATCACCCTTATTCTCAAAACCCCCACAAAGCAATCAGTTTAAACAATGTGGTGATTCCCCTCCCCCTCCTGTGGCCGCGGCAGACAAGCCGTCCCACCGTCCCTATGGGAGGTAATGGACTCCTCGTCTGTGGCCCCGGTCTTTGGGGCTCTCAATGCGGTCAGCTGCCTAAACCACAGGGTGCTCCTCGAGGGGTGAGGGCAGCCCTCACTCCCTGGGGTTTCTTCCTACTGGTGTTTGGGAGTGGCTGCCCCCCTACTGGGGTCTGCTGCCCTCTTCCCAGCCAGCTGCTCTCCCCTCCTTGGATTCCTCCCTTCCCCCACCAAGGCACCTCCGCCCTCCCCTTCGCGCTCTCTCGCTCCTTCTCCTTCTGCTCCTCCACTCTGTCTCACTCCTCCTTCCTCTGCTTCGACGCTCTTTCTCTCTCTGGTCCTCCTCCCTTCCCCCACGATGCTTTCCTCGACCTCCCTGGGCTCCCGCACAACCCTCCCACGCCCTGCTGCGGCCAGCCTCGCTCTCCCGGCAGTTCTCGTCTTTTGAAGGCTTCCCGGGTCTTCGCGGGAGTTCCCGGCCGCGCCGTCGCCCAGCTGCGCCCTGGCGATTGCGAGAGGCGTGGCAGCTGCCGGCTAAGCCGCAGCTGCTCCTCGTCGCGCCCGTCGTCCGCCGGCTCCGCCCCTCCGCTGGCGCTTCTGCCGTGGGTCGGGGCGTTGTGCCAGGCGGCCACCGTCGCACTGGCGGCCCCGCCCCCAGGCCATCGAAGTCCGGGGCGAGCCGGCGCGGCAACCCCTGGACACACAATAATTTGAATGAACAATATGAAGAAACAAAATTGTGGGCAGATCCTAATTCAGTGAACTGACTAAGAGCCTACGGTCAAAAGACCCTTGACCTGCACTTGGCCCATGCCCAGGCTACCTGGGATTCCTGCAAACAGAGTTGAAAACACATTCTGCTTAAATGTACATCAGGATCTTCCCTAGCTTCCTTTCCTGCTGGAAATCCCTCCGGTCATACCAAGTATCTGCAACCAAAAGAACAAATTAATTTAGGACAGATGGCCTTTAGTGGCTGCTGATTAAGCAGGACCCTGACCTGAACAGCCCAGACTATTCCAGTTTTGTCAGATATCAGAAGCTAACCAGGGTTACCCAGTGGTGGGATTCAGCAGGTTTGCACCCAGTGGTGGGATCCAAAAATTTTAATAACAGGTTCCGATGGTGGTGAGATTCAAACAGTGGTGCCACCGCAAACAGGCACCTCCAGTCCCTATTGGGCAGGGAGGTTGCTTTAGTAACCTTCTCGGCACTCAGAAAAAATTAGTAACCACTTCTAGAGAAGTGGTGAGAACTGGTTGGATCCCACCTCTGTTCGCACCCCTTCAGCAGAACCAGTTGTTAAAATGGTGCTTGTAAACAACCAGTTGTTAAATTATTTGAATCCCACCACTGGGGTTATTCCTAGTTAGTGCTTAGATAGGAGACTACCAAGGCAATTAAGAGCTGCTACTCAGAGGCAGGCGATGGCAAACCACCTCTGTCTATCAACTTGAAACCCTCCAGCACCGTCCTAAGTTGGATGTGACTTGATGGTGCTTTCCACCACCACCTAGGCAGGATTTCCCCCCAGTTTCCTTCCCTCTTGAGAGCTGGATACACAGGGAAGGTCTTTCTAACCATACAATTCAGATACTTCCACAGATGAAAAGCCATGGCCTCTCCCAAGAAGGATTCAGATTGAGGGCAAGAGAAAATAAGAACATAAGAACAAGCCAGCTGGATCAGACCAGAGTCCATCCCGTCCAGCTCTCTGCTACTCGCAGTGGCCCACCAGGTGCCTTTGGGAGCTCACATGCAGGATGTGAAAGCAATGGTCTACTGCGGCTGTTGCTTCCGAGCACCTGGTCTGTCAAGGCATTTGCAACCTCAGATCAAGGAGGATCAAGATTGGTAGCCATAAATCGACTTCTCCTCCATAAATCTGTCCAAGCCCCTTTTAAAGCTATCCAGGTTAGTGGCTATCATCACCTCCTGTGGCAGCATATTCCAAACACCGATCACACGTTGCATGAAGAAGTGTTTCCTTTTATTAGTCCTAATTCTTCCCCCCAGCATTTTCAATTTCATCCTGGGGTTAACATTTTTATAAAGTGTCATCCTTCCCCTAGAGATGTTAACCCCAGGATGAAATCAAGCTA
Organism: Sphaerodactylus townsendi; assembly: GCF_021028975.2. Taxonomy (NCBI): domain Eukaryota; kingdom Metazoa; phylum Chordata; class Lepidosauria; order Squamata; family Sphaerodactylidae; genus Sphaerodactylus; species Sphaerodactylus townsendi. The sequence continues at coordinate 99,577,077 of NC_059428.1, forward strand.
TTGATAATTGGTATACTGAGGAAGATACCTTCGAAAACGCATTCAGACACGTGGTGCGATTCTATACAGGATTCTCATTTCCAATATACCATCTCTGTATGGACTAAAGATACGGGAGATACTAGCTCCTTTGTGAAGTTCCATATGGGAATCACATGAAATTGGAAATATAAATATTTCTTGGAATTCATTATTCTTGAAGTCTATATGGACTTTTTGATATACACTTGACAATTAATGGGACAAGACTAACAATCATTCTTGGAAGATAACTACAAAGACCTGTTGGTGTATATTGATATTGTTCCATTGACATTGGCACTTTATTTAAATGTATTGCACTTTATGATTTCCATGAATTTGAGATTAGAATAGGGTTAGTGTTAGAATATTATCTTATTGTAAATCATTTACATGAAGAATAATTGAAATAATAACTTTGTACAAACTGATGGTTGAATCATTTATTATAATTGCTATGAACATATAAGTCCAGGTTAGTGTGCCAATTTGGTTTGTTCGTCTCTGTCATGAATGCAATCTGGGCCAGGGGATTTGGTAGCATTTAGTTTATCAATGGCTGCCAGAACTTCTTCCTTGTCTACCACTATCTTCGCTAGTTCCTCGGATTCGCCTCCTACGAAGCATGGTTCAGGTGCAGGAATTTTCCTCACCTCCTCTTGGGTGAAGACAGATGCAAAGAATTCATTCAGCTTCTCTGCAATCTCCCTGTCATCTTTTAGCACACCCTTTGTTCCTTTGTCATCTAACGGGCCTACCACTTCCCTAGCTGGCTTCCTACTTTTGATATACTTGAAGAACTGTTTGTTGCTGGTCTTGATGTTTGCAGCCATGCGTTCCTCATAATCCTTTTTTGCCTCCCTTACAGCTAACTTGCTTCTCTTTTGCCACCATTTGTGTTCCCTCTCATATTCTTCATCAGCCAAACTGGACTTCCATTTTCTAAAAGACATTTTCTTTTTTCTGATAATTTCCTCAACCTCTCTTGTTAACCATGGTGACTTTCTTTTGGACTGGGTGCTGCCTTTCCTAACCTGCGGAACACATTCCAGCTGAGCTTTTATTACTGTGTTTTTAAATAACCTCCAAGCATCTTGGACAGTTTTGACTCTCTTGATTTTCCCTTTCAGCTTCCTGCATACTATCCCCCTCATCTTTGAGTAATTTCCCTTTCTGAAGGCAAATGTAACTACATTAGTAGTTGTCACTTGTTCGCATGCAGAGATACTGAATCTGACAGCATTGTGGTCGCTGTTCCCTATTGGCTCAACAACACTGACTTCCCGCACCAGGTGGGGATGCACTGAAGATAACTTAAAAAATGGGTGATTGCCAACTTCAGGTTGACAAATTACTTGAGATTTAGGGGTGGACCCTGAGGAGGGCAGAGTTTAGGGAGGGAAGGATTTCAGGAGGCCTGTGATGCCATAAAATCCATTCTGACTCTGCCATTTTCCTCAGGAGAACTGATCTCTGTAGTCTCTGAGGTAAATTGGATTAGCAACCATAGATCTCTGTGGAGGTAAATTGGATTAGCAACTATATAGTAGATGGGCACTAAGACAACAAGAGGGAACTCATAAGTGAATATTTGCAGATGACATCTACATAATTTGGAGAAAGCACTCATAAGAAATAGGAATGGTGGGTTCAAATTCCACCAAGACACAATTAGGACTAAGTCAAAGTTTACCTCTTGACCAGCAACAAGATTAATAGTAACAAAATAGGCAGAAGACCATGACTAAAAACCACCATTCAGGTATTTTCAGAGAATTCTACACAAGGACACATCATGAGGCATTTGGAATCCTTCATTGGCCCTGGTGTTAAAACCAGTCAGATATACCTGTACAGGAAAAGCTCACAAAGAAAGGCCTAGTGCTATGGAATAGAAGAGTTTTAGCCCACCTGAAGTGCCTGGTTCAAGGCCTGCATGTGGAGAGCTCCTGGTTAATCATGGAAGGAACTCTGGGCATTGCAGAGATTTTGTGCTATCAGTATCTATCAGTACCAGCATCTAAAGACAGGCTGCTCATGTTGATTAGCTGCCAGGTACTCATTGACTGAACAGCAAGGCTGATGAATGGAGTTGTCAGTGCTCTTCGTCCAGCAGGGCTCTTGTAGTTTTAAAGGCTGCAGCGACAGACAACACAGTCACTGGCAGAATTGTCTGTGTAACTGCATGCCTGTAACAAGAAGAACTATGTGGAAGTCAACAAATGGTCTGTTAAGCAGCTTGCAAATATGCTGGAGCCAAACTAGAACAAGAGAGTTGGCAATCACATGGCACAGCAGCTAGTTACAACACTGGACGGTGTTTTTCAGCTGATATTGCCCAGTCTATTTTGCTTTATTTGGTGTGCTGCTACATTTATGCCATTACCAGGTGCCCCTTTTTAAATTTGTTTGGCTGAGATCCAGTGTGGTGTAGTAGTTAAGTGTCAGACTAGGATCTTGGAAACGCAGGTTTGAGTCCCCACTCTGCCGTAAAAACTTGGTGGGTGATCTTAGGCCAGTTGCATTGATCCTGGTGAGTATTTGGATGGGAGACCTCTAAGGAATGCTGGGGACAGGCAACAGCAAAGCAGCTCTGAACGTCTCTTGCCGTGGAAAAAAATCAGGAAAAGTAAAAATCTAGTTAGAATTAATAATGAACAAATAAAGGCTTTACGAGTGAGAAACTCTAAAAATCAATTTCGTGGCCATAAAATGTATAACCTGGTTATTTAATTGAGTTTCCCCCCATGACTGCTCCATGTAAGGTAGAATTCACTTTCGAAATACATCAGATACATCAGTTGATACCTCAGATAATTAATAATAGTTGAAAATGTTTACCCCTTGAAACAATCTTAACTTTCCTTGATTTATGTTAATAAGCTCTGTAATAAAATATTTTCATAGTTTTAGATACTAGACATCTATCTTGCGCCTCATTTCCTAAACTACGCACTCAACTGCCTTTCTCAAAAACCTTTCTTTTTGACCCAATGTTTTCCAATAATTCTCTTGTTAGTATGATGTATTCATACCTTTTCATAGATTAGATTAGCCATTTAAATTGAAATCAATGGCATTAGGGGGCAATATCAATTTTAGCCCTACACTATCATTTCTTTTAGACTATGTTTTTCAGTTAATTCCACTGCTAATTAATTACAGCAGCCATTGATTGTACAGATGAGGTGCTCAATTACAGTCACATATGTGACCAAGGTTATTCACAAAGTGTGACAGTGCAGAAAAATAGCACAAGAGAATTTGCTTTTAATTTTGTAATGATGCCTTTACGAACAGCAGTGCTTTGTTTCTCATTTTTACTTGTCAGTTTTAAATGAACACTGTATATATTTTTGGTGTTACAGTAAACAGACCTGCTAAATATCAGAAATTGGCCAAGACTTCTTGATAGTCTCAGCTTTGTTTTCTACCGTGAAAGACAATTTGCCTAGGATCACTACAAGTGTGTGTACAGAAAATGGATATATAATGTTACAGTCTAGTTTTTGCTTCTTGACCAGCAGGTCTTCTGTTGTGCTATGGGCCATTAAATTGCTTCCGACTTATAGAGACCCATGAATTAATGATCTCTAAAAATCCTTTCATTAAAAGCTAAGGTCTTGTGAACTGAAAGCAATGGCTTCCTTTATTGAGGCAATCCATCTCATGTTGGGCCTTCGTCTTTTCCTGCAGCCTTCAAGTTTTCCTAGCGTTACTGTCTTTTCCAGTGAGTATCATCTTCTCATGAAGATAAGACTCCTAGTCTTTCCTAATTACAAAATGGTTGCACTTTCAGTTCAAATTCTAGTCCTCCTATCTACCATATTGTTAATATTTATTAAATGTTTTAATTACAATATTTTTATCCTGCCTTACCCTTCTGCCTCCAATAGTCTTTTCTAGAGGACAGGATAATATAAAAATATTGTGGATTTCACTATTTCTTGGTTTCCTGGAAACTACCTGGGATCTACTATGCATGTTAACCCTTTGTTCCCATTCGTGAATTGCTACGTTGCTTTTAGAGCCACTGGAGCTCTTGCTGGGGTTTAGTATTTATATCAGCGTGCCTTGGGCTGGGGAAATGCTTTCTTTCCCTTGCACACTGATTCACTCTGCAACTTCCTGTTTTAGAGCCTATCATCATAGCCATAGTGTAGTCAACCCCGCAGGGTCGTCGCTAAGGAATAGGCGAGACGCGGAGGAGGTTTCATCTGGCGGAGAGCGTCAGCAACAGGAAGCGCGGGATTTCGTGATCCTGACAACTCTGCCCTGTGCTGGTCTCTGGCACCTTTTATTAGGGTTTCATTGTGGGCGTGTAAAGGAGGTGGGTAGGGAGATGAGCGGGAGACCGGGAGACCTGGAGATCATCATGTGATGCATGATCTCACCTGGCTACGTGCGGAGAGGAGCGTAAGCGTCTGAGCCTAATCCTCACCTGTGGGCAAGACCATTGTCCCTGCGCCCGGTGACTGAGCCAGACAGTTCATGACCCGCGGACTCATAGGGCGAGGAGTGGGGTGCGGTGCCACCAGAAGGCCGTAGGTCCGCTGGCTGCCCAACGTTTCTACCACGGCTGCTGGGTCAGCAGTGCATTACTACATCTCTTTACATTTTTTAGAAGGGGACCAAATGCTAAGGGGTGATTTAAAGGGACGCTTGTCTCCTCCGCTGCCTGGTCAAGCTGACCGAGCTGCTTGTGTAACATTAGAACTTGGTTGCGGGTAAGGGAAATTCGAGGGGCTTCTTACACACGGCAATATTGGTTAGACACACACTGAACGAAGCAAGATCCGGATAACTATTAATTAAACCAATGCAGAGCTGTACAATAGCACTAAACCATCCTCCCGGCAGCCAGCTCCCGAGGGCTGACCACCAATGGGGCAAAACATCATTTCAGATTAGATACAACTTCTTGCAGCTCACGTACTTTCCTATCACTCAATTGCGAATTATCAGCAAGATTAACCAAACACATATTATGTACATTCTCACAACCTTGGTGATGCAATAACAACAAATAATCAATGGCTGCACGATTATCTAAAGTCGCTTTGATCGAAGTTCCTGCTGCTCGGAGGCCAGGGCATCCAGAGCAATGGAGGTGGAGTTGATGGACTCTCGCGAAGGGCACAGGCCAGCCGCCAATAGTCTTGGTAAGTTACAGGAAACAAGTCCGGGACTCCCACGCGGAAGTTGCGGTGGAAACACACCGCCTGGCTAGAGCCGCCACGCCCGCAGGTCGTCGAGGGGAAGGGCTGGAGCGGTGGCTGTGCTTGGGCTTCCGGGTGAAGCCTGAGGCAGAACGATGGTGAGGCGCAGAAGCAGAGAGTTCGGCAGACACAGGCGAAGCAGCAACAACAAATGACATAACTTCTAAAATTAAGGCAAGCAATAACTTCAGCAATAGTTGGTTCACAGTAAGCAATAAAACATGGCTAAACGATACATAGGCTGGATGATGTATCGAAGGAAGGCAACCCGTGGTTGCATAATTGTCCAATGCATGGCTCTTTAAGCTGTTTGACTACCAAAGCTACAGAGTGATGGCATAGAGTCCATGGATTTCTAAGATGAGGGGAGAGCTACTGATAGTCTTTACACGGTTCAGTGATTCTCACGGTTAGCGTTGTCAGAGAAGGCGTTCCAACAATATTCAAGCCGCTGAGAACAGCCGGAGTTCCAAGGGTTAATCTATCAGGAATGCTCCTGGCTGCAATTCCAAGTTTCAGCCAGGCGCAGAGAGGGAGAGAGAATACGCATTGTAGATGAGGAGCAGCAACACGCTTCATCAACCCTCTGAGCCACAGCTGGCCCAGGGCTGCCGCCTCCAGGGGTGACGCCAGCCGGGCTGTGATCCCGTGGAAGAATGGGTGTGTTGGCTCCAGAGAGATCCCTCCCATCCTCGCCCAGGCTGGGGCAATCGGCCCCCTCGACAGGGCGGGTTGATCCTTTCCAGGGAGGCCCCGGCCCATCTCGGGATGGGCTGGCCTGGCATGTAGCTGGACTCCTGTATGGAAGAGAAAAGACAAGCAACGCTTCCAGGGGTTTTGTATGCTGGCTGAGTTAGTCCTTATAGATGATGGAAGAAAGCCCGAGCCCTGGAGGCGGGCAATTTTGATAGATAGAGAATAGAGAAGAGAAATTTGGATATGGTCTGCTGGATGAGACCTTGATTGGGCCTAGGGGAACTACTCCCCTTCTTCGCTTGTTTTGGCCAAGTTGCTAGTTATAGTTATCTTATCTCGACAATCCATCACTTCGCGCAACATTCAAGGCGCTAAGAGATACAAGGCAGGAATTGCCCGGCGTCAGGAGAAGGGAGAGGTCATATCCAGGTCGGATGTTTGTTTGTAAACAATCCCAATCACCGTATCTAAGGTGTGGGGTTTTTTGCAAAGCAACTTGAACAATTCACAATTATAGTCATATCGTAATATAGCATTCATAGGAAAGATTTAGAGAAAGATGCAAAGAGAACAGTTCCTGGGCTTGAGGTTTGATCACACGAGCAATTTGAGAGGGGTTTGCAAGAAAACCTTTGTCAGATCCCAGATCTAGAGGTGTGGGTATGCCAGCCCATGAGAGAGAAGGAGGGTGTGCAGAAAAAGAAGGCGGGGAGGGTTTGGAAGTCAGCTCTACCTTCCCTCCTGTAAGGAGACTTGGCCGTTTGAGCTCGCTTCCTACCTTCACAGCGAGGCTGTGTAAGATAGGTGGAGTTGGGAGACCCCCCGCACCGCGACTAGCCAGGGCGCCAGCAGGAAATGTGGGAGCATGAAAATAATTCCTGGCTTCTACCAATGTGGCAGTGTAGGCTCAGATGGACGGCTGGTGCTGTCTCAAGGAGAGGTTTGGAAGAAGAGTTTTGAAGGTTTAAACTAAGATGGAGGCTGCTCTTGAAGCAGGTCCCATCGGTATCCTAGGGAGCACGCACGAAGCTGTGTCCCGCTTATGGCGCGGATGCTGTAATGGGCGCAGGCCTCTCAAGGCATTGGCACACATAATCAGAAGGAGAAAAACTTTAATTGAAGCACAAGAGCATAGCTTAGAAGCTAATGGAAAATCCCTCTTATGAGGGGAAAACTTTAGGGGTCTCTTGAAAGGGGCAAGACATACAGAACATACATAGGCATACAGAGCACATATAAAGTAACGAGGGAGGATTATGACTCTGATTTGAGATCTGCCTTCTGAGGTACTTGACGATTTTGCTGCCACTGGGAGCTTTGAGAGCTTAGGGCTTTGCACAGGCTCAGAGGCTACTTGTGATCTGGTTGGAACCTTACAGCTGGAGAGGGCCAAGGGGGCTTCTTCTTCACGAAGGACTTTTGGCTTAAGGCCATTGTGCGAAAGCATCTTCCCTTCCATGCCTCATTGTCCTGTAGATTGGCTATGGGGCATTCTGAGGAGGCCTCAAAAACGTAAGTCCTCTTCGGGTCAGCATTTCTTTCTGCTGCAATTCAGTGACTGTGGACTCTGCAGAGATTTTTGAAATGCGTACATTCTGGGGCACTGGTGGGAGGTGCATGGTGACCTTTGAAGTAGAAGGGGTTAGCAGAGCAGGAAGTATAGGACGTAGGGGGGGAGCAAGCTGGCAAGACCAGCCCAATGGTCTCCGTGGGGATGGGATCACTATACTGAGCTGGGGCAGCCACATCTCATGGGGAGTCTCCGGGGAAGGGTTGGAGGTGCGGATCTGGGTTCCGGCTGGGGAGATGCCCGGCATCGGTTCTCCCAGCGGCATCGGGAGCGCCCGTCTTAGACTTTCCTGGGGCTCTGGGAGAGACCCTCCCTCCGCCAGGGTTGGGCTAGCCCCCCGGGCAGCCTACAATTCCTCGAAATGTCCTGGCTTGCCGCAATTGAGACATTCGCCTCGGGCTGTCTCATGGCAGCGGAGAGGGCGGCGCTAGAAGGCTGGCTTGATGGGCTTAAAGATCCGATATCCTGGCAAGCTTTGAGCATGTCGGCCAGCTCGGGTTCCTTCCTAGGCCTGTGATCGCTGGCGCACTCAGCGGAGGCGCTTTGGCAAGGCGCTATGAGTTCGCCTGGCCTCGTTGTCAACCTGCCTCTTGAGGGCCTCCTGGAGCCTGGGTTCACAAACTCAGCATAGGGTCCTTGAGGCTTCTGCCGGTGCTAGAAAAACTTTGGGTTGGCTGTCCCGGTATTGGGGACTTTCAAAAACGCCTTGTAGGCGCATTCAGAGGCAACCGTAAGGGTGGCTACCGGCAGGGCGACTTTGTGCATTGGGCTTAAAAGCTTCGTTTAAAGTTGCGCTGGTAGTGGTATGCCGCCAGAGGCGGCTGCCCTGCTAAAGCATTGCTGGCTGAACTCGCCTCCCAGATCACAAATTGTGCAGGCTCAGGATACGCGGAAGGTGGTCTTCCAGTCAACCGAACCATTAAGTGATTCCTCGCGATACCTTCTAGCATGCCTCTCACGTAGGGGCTAGTGATTCCTTTACGCCTCGCGACGCTATGGAGCCTTTCAGTGAGGATGTTATAGCTTAAAGGGATGGCACTCAACAACTAATGACGCACCCTCCCCTGCATCTGTGAAATGGACGGGCACAATGCAAGAATATATCGGCATCGCCTCTCCGCCAGGGTTTTCTTCTTCTGCAGATCGCGGGTCAATGCTCTGCAAGAGTTTTGAAACCCCGCGAAATTTTACGCGGGCGCTTCGACGCGGAGGTGCAGTGGCTTCTCGAAATGAAGGCGGAGCAGAAGGGCTGAGCCGCTGAGAGTTTGAAATGCATGGAGGAGCAAGGGGCAGAAGGAGGACAGGCGCCCAATTTAGTGGATAGAGAAAATTCCGGGTTGAAATTGAAGGTGAAAGATCGAAAAGGAGGGCGCTCACGCAAGGGAGCCATAGGTCTGCAGGCTGATGGCTTACATAACATTGTCTCCATCGCCAGTAGCAGTGACATCGCTGAGGCTCTGCAGCGAAGAGCTCGATGTTTTCCTGTCCTTAAGATTCAATGTCCCCCTCTGGGTACCATACATGGACATTGAGCTTCAATCTCCTCAACCAATTTGCGCAGCTCCCTTCTTTACGCCGGGACCCTGTCACATTTCGCTAACGCTTAGTTCCGCTTTCAACGCAAGCTTGTCATAAGCTCCCTGCTTTTGCAAGCTCCCATACTTCACCGTGTTCCGGCCGGACGAGAGGTCCTAGGACGCTGCAGTCTCTGGATGCGCTCGATCCAGAGGACAGGCGATACCGAAACGGCTATCCCTGGATGCTCGATCCAGCCGGACTTCGTATCAGCGCCCTTCCCCAGGCCGCACGTGAGCAGGGTGGGAGGTCTTCAGGATTCCTCGGTTTCGCACCAGCTTGTAGTCAACCCCGCAGGGTCGTCACTAAGGAATAGGCGAGACGCTGGAGGAGGTTTCATCTGGCGGAGAGCGTCAGCAACAGGAAGCGCGGGATTTCGTGATCCTGACAACTCTGCCCTGTGCTGGTCTCTAGCACTTTTTATTAGGGTTTCATTGTGGGCGTGTAAAGGAGGTGGGTAGGGAGATGAGCGGGAGACCGGGAGACCTGGAGATCATCATGTGATGCATGATCTCACCTGGCTACGTGCGGAGAGGAGCGTAAGCGTCTGAGCCTAATCCTCACCTGGGGGCAAGACCATTGTCCCTGCGCCCGGTGACTGAGCCAGACAGTTCATGACCCGTGACTCATAGGGGGATGAGGAGTGGGGGTGCGGTGCGACCAGAAGGCCGTAGGTCCGTTGGCGTCCCAACGTTCTACCACGGCGCTGCTGGGTCAGCAGTGCATTACTACACCATAGTTTCGACCTGCTATCCAGATCAGACACGAAACCACTGTCTATTCATGCTTTCCAAGGAAATCATTTGACAGTTCGGATGTCACAGCCAAACAGAGATTGCAGGAGAAAGGTATGGGACAAGGGTTTGGAAGCATGCAAACCCAAAGCAGCTCACATAAACAGTGCCACGCTTAGAAGTCTAGTAATTCAGAGAATACATTTAAATTTTTGCCATGATCATTTTACAGTGACATTCAGTGTGTATACAGCACTGAGTCAGAGCCATCATGGTTAAGAGTGATGGGCTCTGGAGAACTGGGTTTGACTTCCCACTTCTCTACCTGGAGCCTGCTGGGTGATCTTGGGGCTGTCACAGTTCACTCAGAACTCTCTCAGCCCATGTGGAGGCAGGCAATGGCAAAGCACCTCTCAATTTTTCTTGCCTTGAAAACCCTATAGGATTGCCATAAGTCAGCTGTGACTTGATGGCACACTGAACTATTAGCATTTATTTATTGAGATAGTTATAACTTCTTTACAAGGGAGACCCAACGCTGTCTACACCAACATTGTTTTTTTTCGTATTTATCATCACAGCAACAACTATGTTGGCTGAGACTGGATGACTGGCCCAAGGTCACATGGGGAGCTTCCATGGCACGCATGGGGGATTCAAACCTGGGTCTTCTAGACCCTAGCCCATCATGACAAACACAACAGCTATGAGGTTGAACTATATGCAACTACATGTGATTGTTGCAGCCCGGACACTCAAAAGAAGGGCAGTTATTATAAGTGGGATTTTTTAAATGACATTAACATTTCATTTCATTGTTTTTGGCCATCAAATGGTATGACTTTTGCTCTAGGCTTCTGCAGAGTTAACTGTTCAAAAATGTTGCTTTAGAAGATGCTTATTTAAATGAACATTGTAGGCTTTTGATGGCATATGGTAGCTAGGGGGAAACAAACTGGGAGTGACGATACATAAAGAAAACGAGAAGCTGACGAATTTGGCATCTGCTGTCAGGAAGCCTTGTAGAGGTCTACCAAGGGTCCTAATGCTGCTTCAGAACCCGCTGTCGGGCATTTGCTGCTCTCTCCATGCTCCTCTTACAGACATGCAGATAAACAGATGTTGCAAAAAGCACCATAAGGTTCCAGTGTTTCCTCCTCACAAAGACACTGAGCTTCAAAAGGCTGCCTTTGGAAGTTGCTGTTGCTTGAGAAAGCAGGGAGCCGCCAAACAGTATTCAAACTTGAAAACTTCTGCAGAAAAAGCACAGGCATCTTGAAAACCAGATTCTCTCTAATGAGTCCATAGCGGATTGTACATTGATGGTTTCTCTGTGGTACAGCACTGCCAGTTGACAGAAGGAGGGAAACCTGCCTCTCTTGACTCCACCTCTGATTTGGACTTTGATCACAGTGGCCTACTTTTGATTTTGTTTTTCTGTTCTGAAAAAAGCAAGTCAGTTTGGGCTGCTCCAACATGTGAAATTGCAGGTCCCAGGCAAATTGTAGAGAATAAGGGCCAGTCTACCTCCCCACTGTATCATGCAAGAAGTGAAGGAAATTTTTCCATGCTCCTTTCAGCTGTAGACAGGAATATGTAACATTTGTACGGAAATGTTCCCTGTAACAATAAATAGCTGTTTACCTTTGTGGTAAGGGAATTTAGAAAATCCCACACTGTGTATATTTCAAATGGTGTGTGTGTGTGAGAGAGGGGGGAAATGTGCCTGGTGGTCCTCCAGTTCAACTAAAGGGAATGTTAAAAGGTGCATAAAGGCAGTGGCGTAGCACCCACGGAGTAGGGGGGCGCGACACCCCGAGTGAAGCAGCAGTGGAGGTGTGGGCGGGCCATCAAGGGGGTGTGGTGGGGGCATTCTGGGGCAGGGACAGGTGATGCTGCGCCAGGTGATGCTGCGGCAGGCACAGTTTCCCTTCGCTCCACCTCTGCATAAAGGGATAATGTATTGGGCCTGTGTATTCGATGGCAAATACAGTTTAGATCAAAGAAAAGAAAAAAGGGAACAAACACAACCAAAATTCAACTGTAAAACTTACAAGCTTGAGACAAAGACAACAAAAATAGAAAGAGAATATTAATTCAATGGGCACTGATTAATGATGTTTTTAAAAGGCCTGAAAAATAGACTCCATTAAAATAACTGCAGATCTAAGTATTGTTGAGATAAAAAGTCATATCATACAAAGTTGATGAAACAGGAACTACACAATAAACCACAAAAGATCAGACAAGTTTTGGTTACTTGGACCTTTTTCAGTGGTCACCAGTTTACAAGCTTAAAACCCACATCCCAATCATATACATTATAAAATATTTTAAGAATCTTGACCAGGTGGTTGTTCCCGAAATCATAAATGGGAAATTATTATTGAAATGGGGAAAAAATCTTTGTATTAATGAAAACCACTATAAATTATATAAAAAAGAACAGAACTTAGATTTCTTATTGTGTGTGGTTTAATAGGGATTGTGCATTTTTTCATAAAAAGAAGACAGACAGTAAACTCCTGTATTTTGGAAGAGTGATAAAAATTGCTCTCAGCATCTGAAAGATAGATTAACTTTTAAGCGAGGCTGTGTTTCCATTATTTGTTTTTGCCTTTTGTAGCAGAGAAAGTCTATTTACATCAACTGCCATAGCCAGCTGAAAGAAAACATGCTTCAGAATTAGTCGGCAATTTTGACTGTATTTTGGATAGCTAATATTGTTGTTGCCTATGATTTGGAACGCAAGCTGTTGCTGCTTAATGCTGCGTGTTGCTCTGTGCCGTAACCAGGACCTGCCAATCTCAGTTCTTCAGTGCTTTTTAAAAATTATTCTTTCAACAGTACACAGGAAACAGTGTAAGCAACTACTTTGTGCAACTGCTCTATTGGTGGCTTGCCATGAAATTCTTATTCATTGTGGAAGAAGATTTCGCAAGGACCATATGGTCTAACAATGAACTCTACCCACGTGGATTTTTTTTAAAAAAACTTCTATATAAAAGAAGAAGCAATCTTTAACTACAGTCGCTTAGCAGATTGTTAGAGCTAACATACCAACATGATATCCTGCACTGTTATTTCAGTTATAACAACACTGTACATTTTGCATTATCTGTCTTCCAATCTGAGGACATTTAAATCCAGGGCAGATTCCGCATGGGCCAAAAACAGCAATGCGAAAATGGTGTAAAATGGTTTAAACCAGTGTAAAAGGATTTACTCCATTTTCACACCATTTTCACACCACTGTTTTTGACCCATGCGGAATCTGCCCAGAGACTGGGGCCATGAACAGACAAAACAGATCTTTCTACAAGCTGAGGAAGTACCTTTAAAACAAAGGCAAAGACGGTAGCTTTAAGAAATGGATGACAGTGTCTGTTGCTTAGCAACCATAATTGTATTGCCAAGCCTTGGTTTCTGATAATAAATGTCAGGGGGAGAGGTCAAGGCCTTTAGGGACTTTGAAGAAAAAGTTGGCCCAGCCAAGCCTGACAGCAACCACCAGGTAACTCTCTGCCTTATGGCTTCCATGACTCATCCTGGTTCAGATGCTTGCTTCTGTTCACCAGCAGCCACCCCATGAAAGTCAGTGTTGTGTAGCAGTTAGATATTCAGATGAGGATCTGAGAAATGCAGGTTCAAATCCCTCCAATTCTGTAGAAACTTACTTGGTGATTTTGGGCTAGTTGCACACTCTCAGGGCACTTTTGCACATGCAGAATAATGCAATTTCAATCCACTTTGCAGCAGGATTGTACTGTACAAAATAGCAAAATCTACTTGCAAACAATTGTTAAAGTGCATTGAAAGTGGCTTGAAATTGCATTATTCTGTATGTGAGAAAATGCCCTCTGTCTCCCCTACCTCACAGGGTTGTTGTAAGAAATAAAAAGGAAAGAGGAAAATGATCTAGGCTTCTCTGCCCACTGTGGGCAGAGATGGGCTATAAATGAAGTAAACAAATAAATAAAACATTCCCACAAAGATGTAGAGAAGGTTGGGATATTACGAACAAGCGAGAGTGCTTAGAACTACAGTCTTAGGCAGTCATGGTTAAGGTGCTTTAGTTATACAATTATATATAGAATTACTTCGTTCTATGCCCATTGATTTTAATCCACCCAGAATTACAGTGTTATATATCAATCATGTGGCAGCGGTCTCCATATAGTGAGACATTAACGTGCTCACCACATGAATTTGGCAATGTTCACCATACTAATGCAACCCCCCTTTCCCCCAGAGACACTTGATGGGGAAGGGAGAAAACTGTTTACCAACATAGAGAGCGATGACTTCCTGTAAAGAATAGTTGCCATGTCAAGCAAATGTATGTTGACCAGCTCTCAGTTGCACTCACATTTACTACTGTAGTTTCCCTGAGATAAAGACTGGATGTTATTTATAATTAAATAATCCATTGTAACAGCAATAAATAATAATTGTGTCTCTGCGGTTGAGCATTCAAAACTCCTTGTGATCACTGGCTGCATGGACAGCAAGAATGTGGAACTGTTTCCAGTTTGGAAACTTTTCCTCTCAGTGTGTTCTTAGTGAATTTCACTGACAATACACCAGTCTTGCAGTAAGTGAGAAAAGCGGCTATGTTACTGTCAGGCTGAATTAGAATCACAGAATGCTGAAGTCATTCAGCAGTAGCTAGCTGACCATTTTAGATATGTTCTACCCATTGCATTTTGTAAAGTACTTCATATTTAAACATGTGTCCAACAAATAGAATACTAAGAGCATGATCTGGGCTGTGTGGCCGTGGTCTGGTGGATCTTGTTCCTAATGTTTTGCCTGCATCTGTGGCAGGCATCTTCAGAGATGTATTACAGAAGGAAGTCTGTTACGCAGCCACAGATGCAGGCGAAATGTTAGGAACGAGATCCACCAGACCACGGCCACACAGCCCAGAAAACCCACCAGAACCAGTTGAATCCGGCCGTGAAAGCCTTCGACAATACAAAATTAAAATTGTTTTAAATCCCTGTGGATTTCAGTGGGAAGATTTACAGACCTATCCTGTGTAAAGCTAGGCATGCTTAAGCCACTAACAGCCCAATCCAGTGGGGCGGGGAGGGGAACTGTGCTGTGGAAGTGGTAGAGGTTACGCTAACGCACTTGCCTTTTTCGCTGGTGTAAGAGGCAGTCATGTTTGTGGAGTGTGCAAAACATTTGTATCCCACTGCCCTACATCTCCACAGCAGGCCACCATGGAAGTCCAGGCCACCATGGAGCTACACTGGCGTCCAAGTGATTGGGGGAGGGCATTCCCAGGGATGGAGCCAATGTTCGAGACTGGGAATGCCAGCCTCTGGCTTTGCAGATGTATGCTGTATGAAAGTATAACATAAGCCTGTTTGTCCTATGGGGTGATCCGTGCTGCCAGAGGGATTTAAATTTGCTCTCCTTTCTGCATCATCTGAAGCCCCCATGGAGTCAGCGTGGTGCTGCGTTCATGGCCCTCCCCCTGGCTGCCTCCATCCCCAACACCCACCCCTATTTCTGGATTGCAGTGTTATCTAAACCTCCTCACTGAAATTAGTGGAACTTAAAAGTTTTAATCTTTACTAGGTCAGATGCTACGCCTGCAGTCATAAGCACTCTTTGGGATGTCAACTACCCACTGTAGTAGCTAGGACAAGGACATCTTTGAGTCAACTTAAGTATGATTGGATTGCCAGTTTTGCAACAGACGTTTCTTATTTGTTTACTGAAACATTTATAATCTGCTTTTCATCATGGTTCAAGGCAGTTTACAATAACAGTTAAAACCATTCTCAGTTACACCCAACAATAAAATGGCAAACATCCAACCCCCCCCTCCCCCCGTTTTTAGAAACAGTAACAATGGTACTTTTTTGTAAATAGTATGCAGACTTTTAAATCCAGTTAATTTCAGGAGGACAGTGCATCACTCTGACTGAAACATGGTCTAAGATAGCGATTACTCTTAACATGGTACACAGGGACACCATGGCACCTGCTGATATGTGTTCTGGTGCTCCGCTTGCTCCTTCCCCAATAAACAGCGCATCCTGTCTTTCCTGTATCTCACTGGAGCTCTGACGTTGCTTTAGAAGAGGATTTGTGTCTACAGAGAGCACCCATTCAGAACCAGCTGCCTCAATTATAGAAAGATGCTCGGAGTGGAACATACTAACATTTTGTGGAACATCACAACACTCTGAGATTGAACACAGTCTCCACTGCAGCCATTTTGTGAATGGTCACACCTACCCTCTGACAGCCATTTTGTTTTATTGTCCACTGCTTACTCTCAACATTTCTAATGTGCCCATAGGTGCCACAAGGTTTTAAATGTAACATGGAAGGAAAGGTAAAAAACAGAAATATCTCACTGTTTCGCATGGAGCTTGTACTCAGATAACTGTTAGATGATATTGCCACTCCAAGTTGTAATCCTGGCATATTTACTTGAAAGTAAATTCCATTAAACTCAGGGAGATTTACTTCTAAAGAATGAATAATCGCAAGGAGGCAAGACTCTGTATTAATAAGTGGATGGGACAGTACTTCACACTACCACCTTATTACTCTGCCCCAGAAGCGGAGCTTCCACAGGGACATCTGGGGACAAATGCCCTGGGCAGCCACCATTCAGTCACATGGGGGGCAGAAAATCGCCCCCACCCCCTCCTTCCCCCCGGCAGCCTCACCTACTTCCCCCCAGCCACTTTCCACCCTCCCCCTCCCCAATCCTAATCTTTTCAACCTCCCCCACCCCTGGTCCCACCTTCCAATCCTCCCCACCCCAAACCTTACTTTCCAACACACATACCACACCACAAGCCTCACCTTACCAACCCTCCCACCCCCAGTCCTCATCTTGCCACTCTCCCCCACCCCAATTCTAACCTCCAACCCTCCAACCCAACATACTCACCTACCAACCCTCCCCTCCCCTAGCTACACTTTCCAACTCTCCCACCATCCAAAGCTTTACTTTTCAACCCTCCCACACCCTCACCTTGCCCCACCCCAACACTAACCTGCTAACCCTTCCCACCCTCATGCTCTCCTACAACCATCCTCCAACCCTAGCCACCCCTTCCACCTCAAGCCTTACCTTTCAACCCTTCCCCATGCTTGTCACCCTGCCCCACCAGAACCCTCACCTTTCTGACCTCCCCCACTTGAAGCCTCCCATTCCACCCTCTCCCCATCTGCCACCCCAAGCCTGCCCTTTCAACTCTCCAAGCCACTTTTCCATTGTCTTCCACTCCAGCCTTCCTTTTGCCACCCTCCCCGCACCCCACTCCTCTCCACCTTCCTTCCTACCTCAAGCCATACTCTTCAACCTGTCCCATCCCCGAGCCACAGATGCACAACCAGGTAAGTGTCACACTGTGAGGTGTGGGCTGCTACATTCCCACTAAAGCCCATTGCTGGGGAGATCCTTCCTTTTCTAGGGCCCATTGCATCTTCCCAGCAATGGGCTTTGGTGCTCGTAGATTGTTTGGTCGTGGTGGGGGAGGGGGTCGCCCATAAGTGGGCCCCCCAGAAAACTCAGATTTTGCCCTGGGCTCCATTTTTCCTAGCTACACCTCTGATCTGCCCTTCTTCCCTAGAATACAAGCAGAATGTTCTCTACTCCTCCTCAATATTATCACGACCTTGTGAGGTAGGTAAGGCTGAGAGAATAACTAGACCTAGATCACCCAGCTTCACAGCAGAATGGCAATTCAACCTGGGTCTCTCAGATACTAATTTGATATTCTAACAAGCCATGCCTGAAAGATATTCAATAATACATCATCATTATTTAAAAAGGTAAAGGTAATCACCAGGTCCTTATGGATTCATCACAGCACAACATTTACTAGGCAGACTTTATTTAGGGGATGGTTTGCATTGCCCACCCCAGACCTCTCCACTTTACTCCCAGCCAGCTGGGTAGGTTATGGTTTAAAGATGAATTGTCAGTTCAGAATTGAACTGAACTGACTACAAGTATGCAATATTTTAACTAAAGTGCCTATCACCTATCATTCATATGGAAACAGTCCTGTCCATATGGTAACAGTCCTTTCCTAGGGAACACTCTCAGGTAGGGAACCTTCCCTTCAACAGTGACCCCACTTTCCTGGCCAACCAACTCCTTCAGCAGCTGTGATGCTATTCCTGAAAGTTCCCTATCCATGGGTTGCACTTCTGGGAATGCGAACATGGACCGCCTCCTATTTTTAGCTGGCAAACCATGGAGGCTCACATAAAAACCTAAAAGCATCTCTTTCGCTTTTTTCCTAGACAGAAAGCACAATGATCCACGGATCCAACGAAACAGAATCTAAACACTTTCTCCTCTCTTTCTTTTCTAAATAAGTATCATGTGCTTTCAAGAGAATGAAAGGAGGGGGACTCATGCCGGAAACCCGGTATTGCCAGAGGCGCGGATCTGGATTTTTAAAAGGGTATTGTTTGTGTTGACTCCATTTTTATAGCTTCGGATGTGCTCAGTCGAAAAAGACGTGCCAGCCAGAGAAACGCTGAGGCTGAAACTGGAGCTGGCAAGGACAGCATAACCCAGATTTGCCAGCTCATTTGCAAAAACCACCCCAGGTAGTGCAGGCTTGTATTGCAGGCAGGGGAAGCACGAGCACGTGTGAACGGATACCGCGTTTAACAAAGGGGCAGAAGGGCACTCTCAACTCGACCCTGGACCAAGTTATTTCGACCAGTTCGGGCATAGCGCTTAATGCTTCCCTACATCAAGGTGATCCCAAGCGCCTGTGCCCACAGAAAAGCCCCGACCCCCGCGCCTTCTTTACTGGGAAGCAAGTTTGACGAAGTTGAGTGCGCCTTGGAGCGGCTGCAGCTTCCCGAGTCTGGAGGCGGAGAGGCGGCCTGCCAAAACTTTCCAAAAATAAAGGCGCGGTGGGAGCGTGAGAAGACCAGAATAGCGACCCGCCACAGTCGGCTGAGTCTCCCCCTCCCCATTGTTGTGCTTTCTTCCTTCCTCTCGCGGCCTTGCTTGGAGGGGGCGGCCCAGCAAGGCGGCTGCCTGCCGCAGAAGAGCCGGGGAAGGGAAGCGGGCGGAGGAAAGACTCGTCTCCCATCCCCGCCTCCCCCTTCTGCCATCCCGGCGGCAGGAAGGGAAGGGGCAGGCTGGGGAAGGAAGAGGAGGGAGGGAAGGAAGGAAGGCACGGCCTGCCTGGCTGTGTGCAGGAGGAGGGGCCCCGAGCTGCTGCTGCTGCCGCCGCCGCCGCCGGACGACTGGGGCTGTGGAGGCGCCGGGGCCTTGGGCACACCGAGCCGGGAGAGACGGACCCGCGGAGCAAACGGGGCGAGGCCGGCCCCCCCACCCCCTATTGCTGGGCGCAAAGCAGGCAGGCAGGGAAAGCCCCCAGCGGAGCAGGCGGGGAAAGGAACCGAGACAAAGAGCGCTGCCCGCCGGGAGGAGAGCGAGAGATCCCGCTTCTTTCTCTCCCTCCCTCCCGCTCCTTTCTTCTCTTCCTGCTGCCATTCTTGATCCGGGCCGGAGGATCCCCAACCGGAGCCCCCATCAGGTAGCAAAGGCGCCATAAACTTGTCGCGGGGGTCGGGCAAGGAGTTCGGAGGGGAGGCGGATTCTTGGGTTGAAGAAGGGGGGTTAATTATTGGCGGGTCCCCCGTCCCATCCCCGAGGCCGGGCCTAGGCGACGCGCCCGTGGGGAGACAAGGAGGGGAAGGGAGAGCCTGGAGGACCCTTTCCTCCCTCCGCCCTTTCTGCCCTCCGTCTTTTCTGTACGGGGGTTTTGCAACCGGGCAAACAGACAAGTGTGCAAAGAGGGGTGTGTGTGTGTGCATTTCTCCTTAATGAAGGGATCCGTCTTGTCATGGGTGGTGGGGGAGCCCTTGAAGGCTTCAATCCGAGAACACGGTCGCTTTCCCATTATTTAAAGGATATTGGGTTGTGGAGGCAGGGAAGCAAATCACGGTTTGCAAATGGAGAGCTGTGGGGAATATATTTGTCTCTTCCAAAAAGGGGCGAAGATTGAGGATCTCAGAGGAAGGGAGGTCTGGATTTGTTTTTCCGGGGCGGGGGCAGGGAAAGGAGAGAAGTGGGATGGCCCAGGCAGGGAAGGGGTGGTGGCGGGCGGGCTGTTGCAAAGCGCCCTGGGTGTTAAGAGGGAGTAGGTGGGAGATTACCTTCTTTCTGGCCCCCTCCCCCAGCTAGGAAGGTTTGTTCTCTGTGAGAAAAGAATGGCTATGGATGCTGCCTCCTTCCCTCTCTTGTGGAGTGGTGGGACTAAGAAAGGAGCAAAGGTTTTACAATAGATTGTAGGAAAGTGAGCAAGTGCAGACCAAGAAAGGGGTAAGCGGAGGTGAGAGCAGAATCCACTCCCCCATGATGCTTAATTTTAAGGGATGGGGCAGTTGTACAAATGGAGCAGCTCTGTTTCGTGCTCAGGTGTTACGTATTGTTTTTATTTTGTGATGCATGTATTGCCCTTTTGTACATTGATCTTGTATATATGTTTACTTGGGTCAAAGCTGTTTAGATCAAAGTATTGGGTGGTTTGAATGGACATTGGGTGGTTTAAATGGACATTTTTGGTGTAATGCTAACCATTCTTTCTTTGTGAAACCGTGCAAACCTTTTTAAGTGCTAAAGTCTGAATCCTTTCTTTTGCCTTTTTATAAAAGAGGGGTAGTTCTCGTATTATGCAAGAGTGAAGGCAGGTACACTCTACATTGTTTCTCTAAAAGTATGTTTGTTGTATCATGTGTCACGTATTTAGATGTATGTAAATGTCCCTCATCAGCAATCTGTCAAACATGAGAGTGGTTCAGGTAGCATTATTTAGAGCCTGGTAAGTAATGAGGGGAGGGGTGTCAAATGATGGGCACTTGACTGTGCATTCAAAGTCTAGCCTTCAGGAAGATGGTGATGTAGTTGTTGCCCACCATAAGCAAACTACTTTGCTTAAGTCCAAACACACCAAAAATGACATCAAACCCAGTCCTTAGAAAGGGTCAGCCTGGATTCCTCTTGCACATATGGTCATGTTCATGTCAACATACTTCAATTTAGGTCCATAGTGGTTTTAATACATTTGTTCCATTTTTACTGTGCAAATGACAGACAAGACTACTTTTTGACTGTTTGTTGATGGGAATTCTATCAGCATACGGATTCTTTACTGCTTTTCACCTTTCCTCTGTTCATAGAAAGATTGATTATTTCTTTTCTACAAAATGGGATAACAGGGGTATATCTTTACATTACTTCTTCCCGGAAGATGTGGAAATTAAATAGTACAGTATTAAAACAATCACAGCCCTTGATAGTCTTTATGTAAATACCTGACTGCTAATTCCATTCACATGACCACACGCTGTGACGTACTTTAGGAAACTAGAAAACAAAATGTGATAGCTGAGTGGCCCTTGATGGTTTTCGTTCCTGACTATAGAACCCCAATTTTGTAGCTTTTTCTCTTGTGTATCCACACCATGATGCTGTGCGTGTTTGTATGCGGGAGATATGCCAGCAAGAAAATCTATACTGGTAGCTGCTGATTCTTAATAAGGATCCAGAGAGAAACATGGCTCCCCACCTCACATCTGCATTGTCCAGAGTTGCTACCTGCAAGTTTCTTCAGAGTATTCTGTTTTAGAGGCAAACATTAGGACAGGGAAAAACTTTCCCTCCTTGTCCTTAACCATGAGAGGTCCAGTCACATCTGCTGGTCTTTGTTCTGGTGTAATGCTTTATCCATTATACCACCTGCCCACAAGTGAAGGTGTGAGGTGGTTTTAAATGCTGGTAGAGGGGGGAAAATGGTACTCTTCGCCTATCAAATTATAGAGTCGTTTAGCTGGTTATTTAATAGAGCTAATTATTTCTGTGAAGTGGCTTATTTGTGCTTCTTCTTTCTGGAGCTATAGTGACACTCAAGCTATATATTCAATTTGAAATTTTAAAATGTGTGCTCTGTATTGTGTTTCATCATGAATTTTTTTACATTTGGAGCAGTCATTTAGAATGGAGCATACTGATTGTATCAGCCATCCAACAGTTTATGAAGTGAATGCTGTAGGCTTATTATATCAATGTAAACACTTAGATCAAGTGGGAAGATCCTTCAGTTATGTGTTCTAGAATGACTGCATTGACTTCAGGGGCATTTGAGCTTGTTTACAGCTGTAAATAAACTAAAAATGTATCTGGAGCATACAGTGTTTTTAACACTTTGAGTTGTCTATGTGTGTGAGAATGTACAGGTTACTTAGCTGCTCAGAATCAGTTCTCTTTTCAAACATGATCCAGTTTGTTTGAATAGTTTGCAATAGTCAGCTGAAATGATACTGTTATATGTAGCCTTTAAAAAAAAAAGAACAGTTAATACACTGCAGCATTATGCAAAACAATGCTATCCTAGGCTCTTTCTCAGCATTTAGAGTAACAGTCTGGGTAAAGGTATTGTTGAAGGCTTTCACAGCCAGATTCAACTGGTTCTGGTGGGCTTTCCGGGCTGTGTGGCCGTGTCTGGTGGATTTTGTTCCTAACGTTTCGCCTGCATCTTTGGTTGGCATCTTCAGAGGTTTATCACAGAGGGAAGTCTGTTACACACTGTTACTCTAACAGACTTCTCTCTCCTTCAAGCCTCTGTGATACATCTCTGAAGATGCCTGCCACAGATGCAGGCAAAACGTCAGGAACAAGATCCACCAGACCATGGCCACACAGCCCGAAAACCCACCAGAACCAGCCTGGGTAAAGTGGAGCCATGTCTTAGGTTCTGAAGCAGAATTCCATCACTGCATTACAGTTGCAGTCTCAAGCACACCCACTAGGATGTAAATTTAATTGAAATCAATACGATTAGGGTGTCAACTGCTTTTTATAACATTGTAAATAGACTACAAGCCACTTGGGCAGTTACCGTTGGATTTCTTTATTCTGTGCGAAACTGAATGTGTTGCTGGTAACGAGTCAGTTATGTGCAGTATTTGTAATAGTGGGATTTGTGGTTTAATAGGTGTGGGACAGGAGACTGGAGGATACATTCAAGAACGGAAGATTTAAAATAGGTGTTTTTTAAAAAGTAAAAATTACTTGACCCTATCATAATATTGGCATGAAATCCAAGGGTGTAGAAAATGGTGGTATGAATATTAAAGAGTATTCAACACTTTCTGTGAATTGATAATTTCTTATGTATTAGCCTGGTAGGAAATGCAGCAGGAAATGCTTGGCCTAATGCTATTAAATTTATCTAGGACTGATTTTTTTAAATGAAGAGCTACTTCACACATGTAGTTGTCCTTACATGGATATAATCTCCGACTATAGGAAGACCATGTAAACCCTTCTGTTTTGCTGTATTTATATATTGAGAAGCTGATTCATGAATACTTACCTGGATCCACTGGAAAGTTTCTGCAGATTTTTCTGTCCTAGGAGCAGCTTTTTAGGGTTGTTATGGGATGCTAACCTGAGCACTTTCAGCAAAACCAGTGCAGTGGCTAGGCTAAACAAAAGTTTATTTTTGTGTAAGGAAAATTATGTGTGGACTATACTTATATGACTAAATCGCTGAAGGAACAGTCTGAAGGTTAGAAGCTCAAATTTCTCTGTGTGGTAAATCAACATAAACTTTAATAGATTGTTCTGGCTTAAGTAAAGCTGGAACCAATGACATTAAGTTGTGGTAAGTCATCTTGAGGTTTCTTTACGAGCTAACTTGCCAGATCTCGTTGTGACTAGTTTGCATTTTCTTTATTTTGTCCATAATACATACTTCATACTGATAAAAAAATGCTATGGCGGTACCATAATTTGTGATAAATACAGCTGGAAGGGAGGAGTTAGAAAAGAACTCTCTTCTAAACCCTTTGAGAGGACAGAAATAGCCTTTTTGACTTTTGTGAAAGTTCCTAAGTAACATGCAGCCTATTTTGGTACCACATGTAATCACATCTTAGATGCCAGCCCAAAACGCTGGGAAAAAAGTGTGCTTAGAATATTGCCTGTTTTCATTTATTGTGGAAATTAAATCTTCCCATGATTGTAATTCTGCTGTTTAACCAGGAAGTATTGAAAACTGGAATTGTTATGTTGATGGTTTCCTTTCAGCTGGAATTCCTGGTGCATTTTTTAAAAATTGGGATGATATTTTTCAAGTTTTGATTCACTGTAGTTTAAATAAAGCACTGTCATAGTATGTTGAATGCTTTTGGTCACGAGTTTTAAGTCAGTATAGCACTGTTAGAACCAGGGTTGTGTAGTGGTTAAGTTGTTGCAGAAGGACCTGGAAAACCTAAGTTCCAATCCCCACTTGCATCATGCAAGCTGGCTGGGTGACCTTGGTCCAGTCTCACTCTCTCAACTGTGACCCTGGCGAATATTTGGATAGGAGACCTCCAAGGAATATGAGGGTTGGGAGGTGGAGGCAGGCAGTGATGGCCCATTTCTACATATCTCTTGCTTTGAAAACCCTGTGTGGTTTCCATAAGTCAACTGTGACTTAATGGCAAAAAGTACTTTGTGAAGCTACATATAAAAGTAATTTATGCATTCTTGGAAACCAGGATAAGCGTGAGTAAGGTGTAAGTACTTCAGTTCTACTGCTTTTAGTGGCACGTTGCTCTGCTTTTCAGCATAGAATCTCTAGTGTAAAAAGAATACCATAAGGCTCCATAGGAGGAGGATTATCTGGATATGCTTTGTGTCATTGCATCATCTTGTGCACACCTAGCCAAAAAAAAAAGTTGGTACCTTCTAACAGAGACAAAAGTACTGCATGTTTCTATCAGATTTTCTTTTCTGCAAGTTTAGAAGTATCTCAATAGCACTTTTTGAATGTAAGTGATAATGGTGATCAAACTTTCTCTGTAAAATATAAATTAGCCTAGTGTATTTTTAAAAAAATTATTCTAATAGCATCTAAAGATAAAAATAATTGAGAATACTTTGAAATATAACAAGCATTATCACATGAGGTAGGATACATTTTGTTAGTGTCATTCTCCTTATTCAACCTTCTCTGATTTATTTAGCTTGTTACACTTAATCACCCTGTAATGCAGTGTTCTCCAGTTTTCTCTGGTATACTTACCAGAGTTTTCTTCTTCTGAAGTCTGTTAGTTATTTCGCTACTGTACGATAAATGATAAAAAATATTGATTTGTCAACTTTTCAAAAAATGCATAATTGAAGAAAATCCGTATTGTGAGTTGCCATGTGCCGAAGGAATCAGAAAGCCTGTTAAAATATATTTCCAGAACTGTAGCCCTCAAATCTGAAAACCATGCAGTGGTCTGAAATGATACAGTTTTGTTTCTTGCCAGAACGTGCAGTCTTTTCTTTATATTTCCCTGCAGAACTACCTTTCAATATACCTAATAAGAAAGGAGAATTATAAATATTTTAACAAATGATATTACTGAGAATCTTCTCTTAAATATAGTGGATGAAAATTTCTCACCTAGGCAGTTTTCAGACATTTGGGTCATTATATGCTTCAAATACAAGTTCAGTGAAGGAGCTTTTCTAAGTTATTTTTGTCCACTCTGTGTGAAATATGTGCTCTTGAATTAACGGGGTGGTTTTTTTTTAACTTGAAGGTGGTTCCCAGCCTATTGAAAGTACTGAGCCCACTGTATGTCTTGCGTCCCCTATCTCTTTGCACATCTGCTTTTGTGGCCTATGATGGGGAGAAGGATAGAGGAAGGTAATTGGTAGGAACATGGCAAAAGATTCTGTGGCTTAAGCATTATCCTTTTTGGTAACATCTCTAAAAGGGATGGAGAAACTGGTAGCTATTCATTTGGATATCAGCATTCAAATACAGCACTAAGCCAGCCTTTATTATCCGATGATACTCATATGATTTGGCCAAATACCATCAATCAAGATATTTGCATAACAAAGCAAAATAGTTATCGTGGATCAATATATATAATAGTCAACATTGCTACATATTTAAATCTGCAACCAGGACAGGAGAATATTTTAACAAACTTGGGGATCCCCTAGATTTGCAGAAAAATCTGAAACTTTTTTTTAATGGAGCATAAAACAAGCAGTCAACATAAACATACCGTGAGGGGGAAGAAGAGTCACTAGATCATCCATTACCTGCCTCTGTGGTCTCTTTGTGGGCAAGCAGGCCCGGCTGACACCACCATGGGTGAGGTGCTGCAGTCATGGGAGGAGGAGGAGGAACATGAACTGTTCCTGCCTCCCCCACCCTCAGCATTTTATACACATGTGTTCCACCTTCCTCCGAAAAGCTGAGGTGGGCCTGCAATCCCTGAACATTTCAAGTTAACTTTTGGTGGTGTTATACAGCAAGTTAACGTGAGGAATTTTCCTTTCTGGTGAGCACTGGAGAAAAGGGATTTTCTCCTTTCTGGTGAGCGCTTGAGAAAATGATCGAGAACGAGAAGCTGGAGCAGTTGGCGTTTTAGTGACAGCTGAGTGTGACAACACATTTTGTTCTCTGCCACCTACTCTCGCTACATTTGGAGAGTGGTTGAAATAAATATGTGATGCCTACTAACTAATGTTGTTCAAAATATCTGCTTCCTAAATTTACTAAGGGAATAGTTATCGCAAAATGAAAAGAGGATGGTTTTTCTTGGACTGTTAACGACAATATTAAAAAGATTGTGGGGAGAGAAGTGAATCCCACACCTGTGTCTCAATGGGTAAACTATGGTTAATGTGTCAGGAATGTTGCTTCTGCATCAGTCTCTTGTGTTGGCTTGTAAGAAGTGGGTAAATATAACTTTGAAAGGGCAATATAAGCAGTTGTTTTAGAGGAAAGAGGGATGTGGTATAGAACATTTTCCAATGCTGTATTTTTCTGCAGAAAAAATTTGTAAACAATCGTCTGTTCATAACATTAGCAGTAATGAGTGGATGCTCTTGCCAGTACAATATTAGGCAAGCTTGGCAGTTTCAGAGTTGCAATTAATGTTTTCCAGGAGATTTACCCAGGAATTGTGCAAAACACTATGTAGATGTTTTGTTTGGTAAGTAGGGGTGGAGGTGAAACTACAACTATTGATAAGATGAAGTGGATTAAAATCAAATATGGCTGGTCAGGAACAATAAAAACCAAATACAATTTTTTCTCTCCCCTGATAGGAGGTGTATTATAATCAGCAATCTGATATGGAATTTACAAGAAATGCAAAAGTCGTTACCGAAAGTTACAGTAAAACTGAGGTATTCCAGTAAGAATTACATTCTGTTGAAATAGATGAATGGTTAACTACATCCATGAGGTATTTATTGCTCAAAGTGCTTTGGGTGTGCTAAAATTAATGTATCGATAGTTTTCAGTGCCTGCAAAAACATTTTTGTTACATTTAAACAGTGTAAGGTTAGTGTATGCTATATTGTCTCTTTCTCCATCAAGGGAAGAGCTCCAATGGATCCAAGCCAGTGTTTTGTGTAGTTCAGCAAGCACAATGAATTTGTCATTTAGCAAATAAGGTAGATGCATTTTAAAAAAAATTACATCAGTTAATTTTTTCTTTTTCTACACACATGCCATCATATTTATGCTTGTACTGTTGACAAATGTATATAAGATCCATCAGTGAGGTGAGATCACAAGGGCATAAAACTGTTTCAGGAAGTACCCAAGTTTGAGGTAAATTGAAATTCTACTTTTCTGCTGCCAGAAGGTCCATGCACTCTCTTCTTTAAAGAAAGTCATTCTATTTTCAGAATGGTTTCTGTACTTTAAATAATACTTCAGTTGCATGGCAAGTCGGGTTAAAGGTGATTACTGTTGTTCAAGTTGATTTTATGATGCTTGGATACCAGTATAGATATTTCAAATATACGTTTAGTAATATCTGATATGCTCTAATTGTGTTGTGCTTTCCAATTGTGTGCTTTAGTTGTGTTGGTTTCTTTGACCACAGTCAAATTCTGAAGCTTTGTTTCAGAAATTAATTTTACAATTCAGCTGTTGACTGAGGTCCCTTTCATAAGGACACTTCAACTCACTTTCGTTTCTAAAGGGCAACAAAAAATTTTTATTGGACACTGTAGCTTAAGGATAAAATTCTGTTCTACAGTTAATGAAGCTATAATCTGGGTTTTCTGAAATCTGTTCTGATCAGGGTTTTTGTTTGTTTCTTTGCTTTGTCTTTTGGTCTTTATCCTCTAGGTGTATGAATGAAACCTTCAGTTCCCTTAAATGGTTCAGTTCCCTTAAAAAACCAAAGTGGATTAAAAGAGCCTGTATGGCAGCCGTGGCGAACCTATGGCACAGGTGCCAGAGGTGGCATTCAGAGCCCTTTCTGTGGGCACGCGTGCATAGAGTCCGTCATGTGGAGGGGCGGCAAATCAACCCCCACCCCACACACACACATATATCTAGGCTGGCCTGAGTGCGATCGTTTACCTGGGAGTAAGCTCGGTTTCTGGCAATGGGGCTTGCTTCTGAGTAAACCCTCCTAGGTTCGTAATTCACCCATTTGAAGTGTTGCATGGTTGCTTCACCAAGCTTACTCCTGAGTAACACTTTTCTAAACTGAAATCTTAGTATTCAGATTGTTGTGTTGGCACTTTGTGATAAATAAGTGGCTTTTGGGTTGCAATTTGGGCACTCGGTCTCGAAAAGGTTTGCCATCACTGCTGTATGGAAATCAAGTAGGATGGCACTACATTAAATTACAGTGCTATATTAATCATTTTCAGGTAGAAAAAATAATATACAAAATATTTAATACGTTTTTATTACACATTACTTTTATGTTTTGGTCTAAAGGGGAGGAATGCACTCACATACATTCCAAGCCTGATTATCAGGGTGGTTGCCAGCAGATATGTAGAGATAAGGCTCTAACATTAAAGCGTAGCATGCGTTTCAAGACATGAGATAGAGTATATTTATTCAGTCAGAGCTTGTGTACAAGTTTTTAGAATAGGTTGTTGTTGTTGTTGTTGTTGTTACTATTATTGTTTCAATTTATTTCCCACCCTTTACAATAATCTCAGTTAGTGATCCACTAGTTCATCTTCCTGTTAATGTAATGCCTGCTCTGTCTGCTCTCTGCCTTATGTTAAAAGATAATGACATCCTGGCAGTGTGCGTTGTGCACAGATGTTGATGTATAGGAACATCTTTCCATATTTTGCCATCTGTGGATTTTCATAAATACCTGTGTGGAAGACATTGAGATTTATGTAATAGTGCAATGGCACAACTGTATTGAACAGCTTGAAGGAAAATGAGTTGGACTCCTTGATTGGCTTATTGAGTAGCCAAGTCAGCTGTGGTTGTTAAAAACAGTAGCCGAATCGGAAATTGATTTCAGGCTATGGGTGTGCCAGGTTTTAAAGTACAACAAAATGCTTTTGTTATCACAGTCAGTAATTTGGATTTGAAAATATGAAAATAAAGTGGTGTGAAAGGCCATTTGTGGGACATAAGAATTAAGCTGGGAAGGCTGCTGATTGGTATTAATTCCAGTAAAGAAGGAAAGTACAAATTGTTTCAACGGGAAATTCAAGAATACAACGTGTTTTAAGTTGCAAAATTCACTCATCCTGCCCCTGAAAGATGCTGGGAGTCTTGATCTAGTCACCTTGGAGCAAGGCACAGTTGCGTAATCCCTGCAGTACCACAGGATGACCATCCTAAGCCTCAGGTGGCCATTCAAGGAACTTGAAGGCCATCCGAGAAGAAGCATGTGACTGGGGAAACCAGTCAGGAAAAAAATTGGAGTTCTCTACAGCCTTTCTTTGACTTAACTCCTCAATCTGAGAGCCAGCGTGGTGTAGTAGTTAAGAACAGGTAGACTATAATCTGGAGACCCGGGTTTGATTTACCCACTCTTCCACATAAGCAGCGGACTCTTATCTGGTGAACTGGATTTGTTTCCCTTCCCCACATGAAGCTTACTGGGTGACCTTGGGCTAGTCACAGATTGTTCAGAACTCTCTCGGCCCCACCTACCTCACAAGGTGTCTGTTGTGGAGAGAGGAAGAGAAAGGAGTTTCTAAGTCCCTTTGAGACTCCTTACAGGAGAGAAATGCACAATGTAAATCGAAACTCCCCTCCTCCTCCTAAAATTGATTATGAAAGGCTCTAGCTTGGCTCTGTCTGCTTTATAAATCTGCTGCATCAGACCTAGCTTGCCTGTGACTACCTTCTGCCTCTGCTCCTGTTGTATCTGATTCGACCTCATGCCTGTCTACAACTACCTTCCCCCCCCCACCCCCCTCGGCATCTCTCATATGCCATTACTGTATCATTTGGCTTCAACTAAGCTGCTCGCATCTGGTTTCATTTCGAACAAGTTAAGTTGGTGTATTTGGACTGTCTCCCAGCTGACCCTGACAAAACCACTGTTTGATTTCCCAAAGTGAACTTATTTTAGGAACTGCCTTTATTTTTATACAGGAGTGTCACCTGGACTTTCAGTTTGCAAACAAAAAAACTATTCCTGGATAAATAGATCCTCTAATACTGTGGGCAGCCTGTTTCTACCAGTGTGTTACTCTAAGGCTATCCTCTCAGGAGCAGGCTGTACAAGATCTGCAGAAAGGTTTTCTCCTGAATCTCACAGTCCTATGGTGGATGTATATTCATGCTTGGATCTAGAAGCTTTGGGCAAAAGTGGAGAAGCTTTGGGCAAAGGTGGCATATGATCCTGTCCTCTTTCGAACAGAACAAGGGAAGTGATATATAACTGCATAAAGTTGTAAAGCTCACTGGTCTTCTGTTGGGTATTTCCTTGGCTAATGGGGATTGAAGCAATAATGGCACGTGAAGTTTTTTTTAGGAGACTGAGGTATCAGATAGAAAAATGAGAAGATTGCTCGGTATGACAAAAAATTAAGAATCCCTTCATTGCTGCAGTTTGGCACCCAGTCAAGATGGAAGATGCTGATTGTGTAGGAAAGACACATATACCATCTTCTCCCAACTGGTGATATTTTTCACACACAGCCTACTCTGAAGAGGCCTAAGTCTGCATGTGAGCACATACCCTCAGATGAGCCCTAGTCCTACATCTACTTGTCATGGTGAGTCTGAATTGAGACCTCTTCCCAGTACTAGTAGGAGGTGGGTTGATAGTTCCATGGGAATGTCAACTCAATGCATGGCAGCTGTAAAAAAAGGCAAACTCTATGCTGGGGATCATTAGAAAAGGAATTGATAATAAAACTGCAAAAATTGTCATGCCCTTATATAAAGCAGTGGTGCGACCGCACTTGGAGTACTGTGTCCAGTTCTGGTCGCCGCATCTCAAAAAGGATATTGAGGAGATAGAAAAAGTGCAGAGAAGGGCAACAAGGATGATTGAGGGACTGGAGCACCTTCCCTATGAGGAGAGGCTGCAGCGTCTGGGACTCTTTAGTTTGGAGAGGAGGCGGCTGAGGGGGGATATGATTGAAGTCTACAAAATTATGCATGGGGTAGAAAATGTTGACAGAGAGAAATTTTTCTCTCTTTCTCACAATACTAGAACCAGGGGGCATCCATTGAAAATGCTAGGGGGAAGAATTAGAACTAATAAAAGGAAACACTTCTTCACGCAATGTGTGATTGGTGTTTGGAATATGCTGCCACTGGAGGTGGTGATGGCTACTAACCTGGATAGCTTTAAAAGGGGCTTGGACAGATTTATGGAGGAGAAGTCGATTTATGGCTACCAATCTTGATCCTCCTTGATCTGAGATTGCAAATGCCTTAACAGACCAGGTGATTGGGAGCAACAGCCGTAGAAGGCCATTGCGTTCACATCCTACATGTGAGCTCCCAAAGGCACCTGGTGGGCCACTGCGACTAGCAGAGAGCTGGACTAGATGGACTTTGGTCTGATCCAGCTGGCTTGTTCTTATGTTCTTATGGGTGCAGCAGCTGCAAAAATGGATGGAAAGAGGAAGCAGAAACAGGGCTCTTCCTCAGTGTCCATCTCACAAGGAAAACAGAGTTAGGCTGTAGTTCCGAACCTGGAATTATTAATGTTGACTGTGTTTCATGCCTGGCTGTGCTATGCTTTGGGGGCAGCTGCCTTCGAATGTCCGCATTATGTTAGATCAGTGTTTCCCAACCTTTTCGATGTCATGGTACCCTTGACCTCACTCTTCATATCTCACGGTACTCTTGCTTACCCCCTTCCCCTCCAGTTCCCCTGCTTGCCACCCCCACCCCACCTTCCCCTCCCAGGGTGAAGGGAAGCACGGGGCGTGGGGGTGGGTGGGAAGTGGCTGCTGACCTTGTGGCAGGCCCTGCCCCCTGGGCCAGCTCCATATCCTTGCTGGTGCCGGCAGGAGACACTGCAAAAGTGAGGGGGTGTAGCATTGCCACGGTACCCCTGGGACATGCTCACGGCACTCCAGGGTACCAAGGAACCCTGGTTGGGAATCGCTGTGTTAGATGCTATGGGGGCTTTTGTGTACTTCCTGCTTCCTGCACAGCTGTTTGCCATGCAGTGAGGTTTGCCCATAGTTATTTGTTTAAACAGGAATCATCCAGCTGCAAAGCATCCCCAAGTGAGCCCATCTTCCATTTTGTTCACTGCCACTTCCTTGGTCTTTTCATGCAACCTTCCTTTTGGGAACTTGGTTGTGGCCGGGGCGGCGGTGGGCATCTGTGGTCTAGTGTTACTTTGCTAGACTATACATTTCATGTTAATTTCAAGGGCCTATTTCTCAAGCAGTAGACCCAGGAACTGCTTTTGGATGGGTAGAGAAAGAGAGGGAGGAGTGAGAAAATTGAAACAAAGTGAAATGCATGCTGATTCCCTTTGCTTTCTCGGCAAAGTGGGAGGGGGAGGGGGAGGAGTTGCACTTTATCTGGTTTTGGAAACAGTGGAGATTCTCTATTTTGAGAACTCAGTGAGTTTTGGAAAGGGGAAAAGTGTGCATAACTGAGAATCCAATCCAAAGGGAATGTATGCTCAATGCATCCAAATGCATAAATAATCATTTTGCGGCCCAGACAAAAAGATTGTTGGTCCCTTTTGTACAAGTGGAAATTAAAAACGTGATAGATTATAAGACTGTCCCTCTTTAGTGCCATGAAATATGTATGTTTAGGTAACCAGGGCAGATCAGTCACTCTTTACATCAAGTAGTGTGGGTTTTTATGTCTTTGGTTCTCCTAGCAATCTTACTTGATCCCCAGCCATTTCATCAAGCGTCAGTAGTTGAATAAACGTGCTTATGAAAGAAGGACTTTAATATCCGTTGGTTTATCTCATTTTTATCATCCTGTTTAGACCTTCAGAACGTATTCAGTTGAGATTGATCATTGGTGTGTGAAATAACCAAATTACAACATGGCCTTTTGTGAATTAATGCATTTTCATGTGCCGCTAACAGAAATGAGCATAATGTACCAGCAGCCATATTTCTTTATGCTTCTGGTGTGGAAATGTAGTGATCTATCATTAGCTACAGTCCAAAACGCATTCAGCAGATGCCTCAGCGTAAACATCTAAAGAAAACAGCCGCCACCTTCCAGGATGATTATCATTACAGCGTACCTGGGCATTTGAATGTTTTTCTTTTGACTAAGTGGAGGATAAAACCTTACTTCCAAGAGTGTAATGGCATACCTGGGGGACTTGCAGACACACATAAGGGAAGGAAAATTCTGTCCCTCCTGTTGGCTCTCTTTCCTTTTTCTTCACTCCTGCTTTTGCTCTCATACCTAAACACCTGGTTTCCTCCACCTTCCCCAGTCTACCCATTGTTCTTTTTCTTCGGAACTGGTCCTGACCCTTTTTAATGCTTTTGTTGCTAGGCAACCCAAGGTGTTGACTGAGGGTGGGTTTGGGAGGAGATGGCATCAGCAGGATGTGTTCATGTTTGGCTGTTTTTAACCTTCAGTTTTTATTTAACTTTCAGTATTTTGTGCAAAGCTGTGGGTTGCCCCAGATTTGCTGGAAAAATATACCCTTGCTTTGGGATTGCCTCCCTCCTGTGAATCATTTGATTTGAGTGGGAGGGCTGCTCATTGCTGTTAGATATAATTGAAGAACGTTGGCTTGGATCACATGCAGCTGCAATGTGTGTACAGCAAATTTCTTACATCCTTACCTCTCAGCAGTCTTCTGTGGCCCCAGCATTGTGTCCCCGCAGGTCAGTGAACCCTCAGAAAGCATCATGGGTTCAAATTGAGGGGCTACAATAAGTGGAACTTGTAAAATCGCTTTCCTAAGAGAAAAGTGACAACCAGAAGCAGAAAACCATTATATGGTAGTATGTTGAACATTGCTTTAGAAAAGGTAAAATATATATGCTCCTTTTCTGACGTGTTCATACGTTAAAAACAACCACAGTAAAGGAACAGTGTTCACAGTCCTATGTTAGTCCTATGTGTGCACTAACTCTACTTACATTATCACAGGTAAATAGCTGTTAAGAACATCCAGTCATTCTGTAAATACAAGTAGCAAAGAGAGAATGTGTGTATTTGTAATTGTTCTTTGGTAGCAGAAGAATCAACAAAATAATATTCTTTGCCTGTAGTGGTACTCAAAGAACTAAACTTTGTTCCTTCTATCTCACTGTACTGTGCCTAATAACCCGTATCAACAACTAGATGGGAAATGTGACCTTTCTAGTCATGCTGAATTTCTTGGCCTTCTGTACTATTGGCCATAATATCCTCCTGAGCTCCCGCAGTACTGATACCAAGGGGAACCAGGTTGTGATGTCTGGGATAGCGACTTGGGACCATCTATCAGGACCATGTGACCTCAATACTATAGCAATTACACTAACTTCTTATCTACTCTTGAGCTCAAACGTGTTCGTCCTGTAAAGCCCAGTGTGGCTTGTGACCAGTATATGTGATTGACCCACGTTTTCCCATGTGTTCCTGCCCAGGAATTAAGATCTCAGGGAGAAACTCTCCTGACTGTACCATCAACCAAAGAGGTTCATCTGGGTACACCAGAAAACTCTTTGTTTGGTGGTAGCCCTCACAGTTATGGAACCTCCTTGGAAAGATTCATCTCGGCCTCTCACATTCAATCTTCAGGGGATTTTTTGAAGGCAGTTTATTTAGAACTTGGAGAAATTAGAACTTTGTCTAATTTAGTTTTTTCATTTATTGGCAGTCCTAACTGTGATTTTCAGTTATGGTCTTTTATGTATTTTTAAAAGTTGTTTTTATTTACAGCTTTATTTACAGAATCCCACAAGGCAGAAAGGCATCTAATAAATGTTTTAACTAAGTGTTACATGCTGCTGGTGTTAAAGGAAGGTTCCTGCTCTTCATCTTA
The DNA here is from genome assembly GCF_021028975.2 of Sphaerodactylus townsendi. Taxonomy (NCBI): domain Eukaryota; kingdom Metazoa; phylum Chordata; class Lepidosauria; order Squamata; family Sphaerodactylidae; genus Sphaerodactylus; species Sphaerodactylus townsendi. Next base: position 99,612,128 of record NC_059428.1, read on the forward strand.
GAGAGGGTGCAAATCACTTGGTCAGAAGGGACAGGTATGCTGGTGGAAACTGTAGCCTTGTTCTTCTTAGCTGTGTGTTTTTATAGGGGTTTCTTTATCAAAGCCCACATAGGCTGTGTGGGGTTTTCTTTGGCCCTTCTAATTTCAGAGAGCGAAAGGTGCCAATAGGAACACCCTATCTGTTTCTAGCAGTGTTCCCTATAGTCCCCTACCTACCGATGTTATTCCATATGTTTGGCCATGGAAGTGATGTTTGTCATAAAGATGTATTTTTGCTATGACGTGTACCCTGTCCCTTGGTTTATGTGAAATGTTCAGTTTTGAGGGTCAATTGGCCTGCATGTAGGGACTGAGAATGAAGTTAGTAATTCATGGAGCTTTTTAATAACTTCTGGCATTGTGTTCTTCATCTGCTTTGCTAATTTGAGTAGTGGTAGCGCTCAAGTGTCAAACTTGAAGAACTATATGGAAATAGACCTTTTTAGGACTCCCTATTGCCTGCAATTTAGATACTTTCAGATGTGCGTGGTTCATGATGAGTGTCCTTATTGTGGAAAGTATTTCCATTTTAAAGGCCTATCTTCTAATAGAATGGAGTATGGTTGCCACTTATTTAATTTTGTCATACAGAGAATGCTGACTTTATAAAGGATTATTTTACTTCAGCATGAACCCATGGCAGTCTTTGAAATAGAAGCATAAATTACTGTGAGGATAAAAGGGATTTCTGAGTTGGTAGGCTTGTGCTAAGACAGCTGTCTCTCAGGAGAACTGACCCCCCCCCCCCCCCCCGCACTCCTCTTGCATTTGAAATCTACAAGACAGATTAACTCTTTTAAATATACTTTTAAAAACTCTGTCTTGCTATTTACTTTGGTGGACCAAATATACTTTTTCCCCCTGAAGTGTTTCATTTAATTAAAAAACCTTTGGTTTACACCTACAGCATCTTTCTTGTGGTGGTTACATGTGTTATGTATAGATATATGCTGAAGTCAACATGCTGTTGGTTTATATTGGTTTGTTGATTTCGCGTTGTTAAAATTATGCTAGCATGATGGACGCTGTTGTTGACCTGAGCTTTGGTGGTTCATTGTTTATTTTGGGTTCCCTTCTATAGTATGTTCCCATTCTACATATACTGTGGATGGTTTATAATGATTTTAATGCTTTTCATTTATCTGGTCTGTACATCTTTATCTTTCCCTCCCTTTCTTTTCCCCCCACTCATTACACAATTAAAAAAATGATCTCTGTTAACTATAATTCATGTGTCTAGTTCACTTTTAAAAAGCCCTACATTAACTGCTTTAGTCTGTGTGGTGGTCAAAAGTTGCTTTTTGGCCTTCTTGGTGCATACCTGACATAGCTTTCCTTGGCAATAAAATGAATAATGATGGTTTTGTGCTTGCGTTGAGTTGGATCCTGTGAATCCTTTCTGTTAGTAGCAGGGCAGTTCTCTGGACTTCTGCCAGGCCTCTGCTGCTTGCAGAATGGATTAATGGGACTCAGTCCATGCATTAGTATATCTTTTGCACTAGTCAGGTACCTGTTAGTACAGCATAAACTACTTCATCCCAGGGTTTCTTTTTCCTATGTTTTTGTCATATTGCAAAGAAGAGAAAGTACAAATGTGTTTTCTTAAGGTTTAAGCCAGTACTAAGCAGCCTGTATAGTTGCTGTCAAAAGCAGCAGACCTGTATCATTGTCTCCATTCTTCTCTAATAATTTCTACTAAAACTAGTAAACCTTAGTGTACTTGAGGACTTTTATACACAATTTTATTTCGGGATGCCTTTCTCAGTAGATGTGGAAGTCAAACAGGAATTTGAATTTCAAATGCAGGAATTGTTGTAACTGCATACTAAATTTGGTTTTGATAAGCTCTGTCTAGTTAACCATCATATGTACCAAATTTTGAGGCAGGTACCTCGTTACCACACTTATTCATGCTTTCTTGTCTGCTGTCTCTCTCTCGGGTACAGGGTTCACTTTTGAAATATAGGTTTCAGGTTTGAGCCCTTCTCCTATCTGTTGAGATTATGTTCATAAATCTCAGTTCATTAAGTCAGCGTTTAAGTCTGACAAAGAAAACTGAATGGTTAAACTGAAGGCCTTGCTTTGGTTGTTGAACAAGGTATATGATGTCATTTTTTTTGCAAAGTTTGTCTTCCCCCACCCCATTAGTCACCAGCACTGAAGAAGAGTTGAAGCAGTAGACTCATGCTGATATGTTATGTTTTGTTAGAAGTTATCAAAGACAGAGGAGACACTGTGGTATTTCTGGCTTGGAAGCAGGTATGCTGTTGTGAGACTGAATAGATGCATGTTATAGTGTGTTGTTGAAAAGGAATTAGTAATACAAAGAGTTCTTGTAATCTTTGCACAAAACAGATACCTAGATCGCAAACAAAATACCACAGAATTTGTTATTGTCATCTACTACAACAAATGCAAGAAGAAGAAATCAGAAGGTATAGAGACATATAAAAAAATAAAATGCCTCGCATGTATATCATTCACAAATCATATCAGAAAATAAACCCCAACTTATTCCAGAAATGTGTATTTAAAAGATTTTTAAACGAAGCATTAAGATAGCTAATTGTCGCTGTAATCAAAGCCGTAAGATCTCACACTAAAATTCATCAAGCTTTTTCAAGCAACCTTTTTTCCTAGTATATGTTGCCTGTTTTCAAAACTGAGTTTTGTGTAGCATGATAATGAACATAACAAATTCTCATTCCTATCATTGTATGTTGGTAAAACAGAGCTTTTATAATTATATCTGTTAAGATAGTAGACAAAACTTTGTAAAGTGTTTACTCTTTCTCTGTGGCAGTTGGAGATGGTGTGATAATACAATACTCAAAAGTTGCATCCAGAATTGCACTCTTACAAGGGTTTGGCGGGGAGGGGGACGGGGTATCAGAATGCTGATTTTTGCCAATTCCATCCTTTTCTCTTGTCATATCATGCATTGTTCCAGAGGGGCAGCAGCTAAAAATTGGATTAATATATGTTCTGTTACCATTATGTCTTCCCCTCCCTTTTATCTAATGCTGAGAATTTAAGAAAAATTTTTTTTACCCCTTTGCCTGTTTCTCTTACATGATATTATTTGTAGGGTTTTTTTTATATCCTTGTTGGCTTGGTCCCAATTATATTTGTACTGACTGTCATTCTCTCACACTCTCATGTGCAGTCTTTTAAAAAGCCATCTGTTAAGGAAAGAGGCATTCTCCTGGAGACAACTGTGGGCATCTTGGATTGGTGATTTCCCAACCCTTTCTCAGGGAGGCAGGAACTAGAATCTTGCAACTTCCTGTGGAAGGCTTGGGCATCCATCGTGATCCAAAATGGTAGACAGTTTTTATGCAGCATTTACGTGGGTAATGGTGCCCCTACCATCACTGTAGTACAAAGATCTGTGTCAGACTTCTGGCTTCTTAAAACCAATGTTTAAAGATTCCGCCATCTGTACCCTGGAAGCTTCTCATCCTATAGATAAGTTTGGTTTTCCCTATGAAGTATAAAATGGTATAGCTTGTGTCAAGTTTAATGATTTTTTTCAGAGAGAGCCTTTCCAGATGGTTGTGATATGGGATTGCAAGTTTAACGTCTTAATTCTTTGAAGCAATGGTGTTCAGCCCATGTATTGGGATCCTAAGAGTGTCACAAAGCCTGGCCTGTTGGGTTGTTAGACTCCTCGATGCTGTCATAAGTTTTTAGAAGAAGAAGAGTTTGGATTTATATCCCCCCTTTCTCTCCTGCAGGGGACTCAAAGGGGTTAACAATCTCCTTGCCCTTCCCCCCTCACAACAAACACCCTGTGGGGTGGGTGGGGCTGAGAGAACTCCGAGAAGCTGTGACTAGCCCAAGGTCACCCAGCTGGCGTGTGTGGGAGTGTACAGGCTAATCTGAATTCCCCAGATAAGCCTCCACAGCTAAAGCGGCAGAGCTGGGAATCAAACATGGTTCCTCCAGATTAGATACACAAGCTCTTAACCTCCTACGCCACTGCTGCTCCTTTAGTTGTGTTTTGAACAATTTGCTGCATAGAACATGCACAGAGAGCAATGCTTTTGTATCTTCTGCTTTTCTTTGCTATGTGCTGAGGCAGAATGGAAGAACAAGGTTGATCCTTGGGTTTCTTTTGGCTTGTTTTGTTGGTCTGCTGTCTATAATCCTATCCTTGATACTGATGAGAGCATAAGTGTGGACATGCTCCTCCTGTTGCATGACTGTCCCAAGGTTTCCTTTCATGTGCTTATAACTCAGAGGGTCCTCGATATGGAAAAGTTGGGGAGCGTTGCTTTAAACAAGATACCACATGGAGTTGCTGAGCCTGGGTTCGAGTCTCTCTTCCACAAATTTAAAGCACCCTGATTATTGTCATTTCTGCTGATGTGGTTAAGTGAAATATTTTATTTTATTTTTTTATTTATTTATTGTTACAGCTTCTATACCGCCCCATCCCCGGAGGGCTCTGGGCGGTGTACAACAAAAAATATAAATAGACAAATTATAAAATCTTTAAAACAGCGATAACAATAGCAGTAAAAGTAATAATAGAGGCGTCCGACTAACCCCATTTTTAAAATTCTCCCCAAAAAAGGGGGAGGAGGGTGATGAGTCACATTTGATAATGGCCAAGATGAAAGGCCAATTGGGGGGGGGGGCACCATTTCAGCGGCTGGTCTCTCCAAAGGCCCGGCGGAACAACTCCGTTTTACAGGCCCTGCGGAACTCATTGAGGTCCTGCAGGGCCCGAACAGCCGGAGGAAGGGTGTTCCACCAGGCCGGGGCCAGAGCCGTAAAGGCCCTGGCCCGCGTGGAGGCCAGCCGCATCATAGAGGGGCCAGGGACCACTAGAAGATTAGCCTCCACCGAGCGGAGAGGCCGTGCAGGGACATATGGGGTGATGCGGTCTCGAAGATACGAGGGTCCCAGGCCGCGTAAGGCCTTAAAGGTCAACACCAGCACCTTGAAGATGATCCGGAACTCTACTGGGAGCCAGTGCAGCTGGCGCAATATAGGCTGAATGTGATCGTAGATGGCGCTGCCTGTGAGTAAGCGCGCCGCTGCATGCATGCTGGACCAGTTTTAGTCTCCGGATCAAACGCAAGGGAAGACCCGCGTAGAGCGAGTTACAATAGTCTAATCTGGAGGTGACCGTTGCATGGATCACATTGGCTAGGTCCGCTTGGGAGAGGAAAGAAGACCTAGCCGCCGGGCCCTGGAGAATTGAAAAAAGGCAGCCCGGGTTGTATGGAGCCACCTGGGTCTCCGGTGAAAGAGACAAATCCAGGTGGACCCCGAACTATAACCGCACGGAGGGGGTCGGCGTAATGTGGCCCCCCTCCCACACCGGTGGCTGGAAAATCCTGTCCCCCCCCTCGCATGACCAAGCCAGAGGATCTCCGTCTTCGATGGATTCCGTTCTAACCTTCGCTGCCGCAACCAGCCAGCAACCGCCTCCAACCAGTGCTGGAGCGCCGCAGGAGCGGCGACCGCTCCCCCCTCCATCCACAGAATGAGCTGAATGTCATCAGCGTTTTGATAGCAGGTCAGCCCAAAACTCATTACCAGTCGAGCAAAGGGTCGCATGTAGATATTAAATAGCAGCGGGGATAGTAGAGGCCCCTGGGGTACAAGTGCCATAATCAAGCCCGGGCACTTCCGGGAGGCCTGGTCCCATACCTCACTTGCTGACTTCGACCCCGAAGGAACGAGGCAATCCACTGAAGGACAGTGCCCTTGCACCCCGGAGGCTGACCAGGCAGTGGGTCAAAAGGTCGTGGTCGACCACATCAAGCGCTAGGTAAGATCTAACAATACCAGCAGCGCCTGATCCGCTTTCGGTCAAGCTGAATCACGGAGTGTATCTGTGGCGGCGGCGAGAACAGTCTCCGACCCATACTTAGCACGGAAGCCGGACTGGAAGGGGTCGAAGACCGATGCGTCATCCAGAAAACCTTGAAGCTGCTCCAACACCACTCTCTCAATTACCCCTTCCCCAGGGCGAAAGATTCGAAAGCGGAAGCGATAATTGGCCAGATCCCTTGGATCTAACGGTGAGTCTTTAAAGAGTGGAAGCGGACCACTGCCTCCTTCAACTTATCAGGAAAGACTCCTTGCTTTCGAGGGAGCCATTGATGATACTCAGCCAGATGAAGTGCGTAGCTCCACCCTGCAAGTTTTTACAAGCCAGGATAGACACCAGGATCCAGAGGACGAGTAGTTAGTCTAACAGCAGCTAAGGTCCTGTCAACAGCGGCTTCCAGAGCAAGGAAAACTGGGTCAAACAAGGGCCTGAAGGCGGCAAGGGAGCCTCCAGTTCACTGATTGTAGCCAGCGTGGGGGGAAGATCCTGGCGGAGCGACGCGACCCCTTATCCGCAAAAAAGCTCATAAAAGCCTCACAGCTAATGCTCAATTGTGAATTTGAGGACCTCTCCGATAGGGAGGTTAGAACCCGAATTATCTGAAATAATTGTGCTGGGGGGGGGGGAGCTGGCGGATGCGCGAGAGGAGGAGAAGAAAGCCCTCTTACGCCTCGCCCGTCGCCACCTCATAAACTTTCATAGCACGTCCTACTCAGGTATTCAGCGGCGCAGCCTCGTCCCGCGAGATTTCCTCTTTTCGCTCTAGGCGTCTAAGCACCCGTTTCATATTGCGCAACTCCCCAGTGTACCAGGAACCGCGCCCGAGCCGAGAGGCGTAGAGGACCCCAGGGGGCAACAACCCCGATGGCATCGGAGAGCCGGGAACTCCAGTCCTCCACCTGCTCATCGAGTGTGCCGGCCCGGGTTCAGGGTCCCGCAGAGCATTCAGGAAGCCAAGTGGATCCATAAGTCTCCGCGGGCGGGCATAAATTGGCCCGTCGCCCAGACGAAGGTGTTGTGGCGTGTCCACCCGAACCTTCAGGGGCATAATGGGCCGGACTACATGGCACTCTGTGAACAGAGGATACGACCAAGTTTACTCCCGACCCGAGGTCCAAATCCAGCGTATGCCCGGTACCTCATGAGTGGGGCCGGGTTTTATTAAGGGAAGGCCTAGTGTAGCCATGGATGATACCAGCTCCGCAGCATGGAGTGCATGAGGCGGGGTAATAGGCATGGGCGTTGAAGTCCCCCAAGACTATAAGCCTGAGGAACCGCATAGCCCAGTCTGGCACCACCTCCAGCAGCAGCGACGAAGACGCGTCTCCCGATGGCGGCTAGGCGACCCGGTACACCAGGAGGACGGCCAGCCTCTCAGCGGCCAGCCACTTCGAGGCCGATGCATTCCATGCCGGCGATCTCCGGGACGGGGACTGCCCTAAAGGGGATAGATTCACGGGTGAGCAAAGCCACCCCACCCCCCCGGCCCTGTGTTGCAGCGGTTGGTGGAGGCACGCGAAACCTGGTGGCGCGACCTCGCACTGGCGGCGGTCTCTGCCAGCGCACCCAGGTTTAGGTGACACCAGCCAGATCCCACCTGCTGGGCTCCAAGAAGAATCCTGGAGCACCTTGGTCTTGTGTGTGGGCCTGGCGTTGATCAACACCAAAGACGAAGCAGGGTATCCCTGATCCCAACCACCATCGTTCTTCGGGATAGGTCGGAGGTCAGAAGGTGAGCGAGCATAGCCATAGCCATATGAGAAAGACGCTTGACTAGATTACTGATTATTGCATAGATGACCTCTGGGGATATATGAATGCTTTCAAGTATGGTTCCCCAAATCCCAGTTAACAAAGATATCCCTTCAGAGATGTAACTACTGAGTCTAAAACTGCTAGGAGCTATATTTCACATAGATGATAAGCAGCATATCAGCTGGGGCTTCAAAGTGGAATTGTTAAAAATTGTGCCTCAGTTCAAATTAAGGAGTTAATGTTTGGTACTCAAGTTTGAGTTGCTCAAATTGGATATTAAGTGGCTTAAGGTGTTCTTTTTGATTATCAGTGAATAACCTTCTGTCATCTCTTCTTCTCCCACACACATTTTCTTTAACACTAAAATCTGCCTGAAAATGAAGCTAAATCTTTCTCTGAATGTGTTGTCATTTAATGGAAGCGAAGTATGTCCCTGTATTTCAGTGCTCTTTTCAAAACTCAGAGAATGAAAATTGTCAAGAAATAGAATAGGGAATAAAAATCAGCTTCCTGTAGAATCTATAAATGTTGGTTTTAACCATAACTAGCTTGAATTCAGTCTGTATATCATATGCCTGCGGAAAATTTCCTCATGAGATATATTGATTAAGGTGTTTATTTTTATTTTTATTTATTTTTTAGTTAGGGCAGTTGGCAGTGCAGCATCTAGGCCAATAGGAAGGTAATTTTGTTATTCCAAATCAGTAAGATTAAAGTACACAAATTTCAGATTTAAAAGCCCAGCATTTAAATAACGCACGGTTAGTTAAATGCAAGATATCAGAACAAGCACAGTCAAAACTGCTGAGATAGTTTACCTTCCTCAAAATGCTCCCTGGAATAAGACTGCCTCACATGCCTTCCTAAACTTAATGAGTAAAGATAGCCCTCCTTATCCACTCTATTCCATTCTGGAGGACTGGGCCCACTAAAGAAAAGTGGCTTGCAATGTTCCCTGCATCTTATATTCATAAATAATATACTCAAACAAGTCTCTGGAGAGGCCACATATATGTTTTCTAAATACTAAATAGATAACAGTTTAACATCTTCTGTTGCAGTGGTGGCGAACTTATGGCACGGGTGCCAGAGGTGGCACTCAGAGCCCTCTCTGTGGGCATGCGCAAACAGAGTAGTCGTCCCTGCCCACATATCTAGGCTGGCCTGGGCCACTGGGCTCGATTATTAGCATTAAACCTAAGACATAGTTTTGGGGAGGCAGTGTAGGTAACCCTGTTAAGTGCTGCTAAACCCCACTGATTTTCATGCGAAGAACTAAAGCACAATCCTTTACCTGGGAGTAAGCTCAGTTGCTGGCAATGGGGCTTGCTTCTGAGTAAACCCTCCTAGGGTTGTGATTCACTTGTTGGAAGAGTTGCACGGTTGCTTCAAAGCAAAGCCACCGACTACTACCAAGCTTACTCCCGAGTAACGCACGCCTCGGAGTCAACTGTTTTTCTAAACTAAAACCTCAGTATTCAGGTTAAATTGCCGTGTTGGCACTTTGCGATAAATAAGTGGGTTTTGGGTCGCAATTTGGGCACTCGGTCTCGAAAAGGTTCGCCATCACGGTTCTATTGCTACTTTACAATCCCCGACTAACTTGGCCTAATGCACATGAACAGGGAGGTCATATGCGATGGGACCAGTTAAATATTTGTTGGAGGTGTCAAAATAATTTTTATATGTGGTGAAACTGATGACATATAAGTTTCCTTACAATCCTATCAATAGTCCGCTTAGTTTATTGGACAAATATCAGTCAAAAATGTTACAATTTGGTATGTCGTCTTCCATCCCGTGTTCAGGATCAAGGTGACAGGAAATTTGTGAATTCATCTGCCATTTCCTGGACCATCGTTGTTCTAGAATGCTCCCCTTGGATCCTGCTGCCTACGTAGTGCTGTCTCCTAGGCACTAGGACCCAAGTGGAACATTCCAGAACAAAGATGGTCCAGGCAATGGGGGATGAACTCACAAATCTGCTGTCACCTTTATCCTGGACAGGGTATAATAGTAGCAAAATATATTGTTGTTAACAAATAGTCTGTTGTATGGCACTCTTACTTGTGTATTTCTTTTTTATGTACAAATTCATTAGTTTCCAAAATGCATTCTGTTCCTTTCTTATTGACGTGAGACTGGGAAGTTTCTCACTATTTGTGTTCTGTTGTCGGAATTGAAACTGATCATAAAATGATGTAATGTTTAATATGATTTCCGCATTTAATCCTGCAGGACTCTGTTTTAAAACAGAAATGACATGATTGGGTTGAGCTCAAATATTGTATTCTGGGAGCTTTAAAGATGCCATTAGTTTGAAAGCAAGACAGATGTCATTGCAAATCTAAAACAGAATATTGTTCAGTGATTTGTAATGTTTTGTCATCAGTCTGTGTCACAAATTTAGTAAATGGAGAACACAGCATATAATACAGTCTTGCTTTAAAAAGGAGAAGATTCGGCAGAAGATTCGGCGTATAATATAGTTTTGCTTTTAAAAAGGAGATCAGTTGTAAACTTGCATTAGTCCATATTGCTTTTTGAATCTTGATTTTTTAACTTTTAGTTGGTTAAGGTACAGTGCGTAGTAGATTGTGTCATCTGTGTAAGCATAGTGGACCAGTACAATTAAACTTGCTTAACTATTCTCTTGATGAGCCCCTATTATCAGTTGTTTTTACGCTTGCTGCACTAATGCACATTCAAGCTGCATCTTTGGGTGGTCATGATTAATCTCTGCTTCAAACCAACCATCTATGATTAAAAAGTGGGGAAAGGACTTTATAGTCCTCCTTATAGGTAAGCGACATCTCAGATGTCCTGTGCAGTGCTTGATGTCCAAGGAGTTTACATTGAGTAACATAGATGACACTGAATAACATTCAACATCTGAACAATTTTTGGTAGTCAAGGTGATGGGGAACAATCATGAAGTATGCTGCTTTGAAAATTGCTGAGTCTTGAGAATACACTTTCTCTTTTTCTTTTGTTTGAGATTGTCCTGGTTTGAGTAGGTTCCCCCCACCTTCAAACATATAGTGTTTGTTACTTCACAATTGCTAAAATGCTTTGTTGAGAAAGGAACATGTAGCTTTAAGTTTCATAACAGTGTTTACTGTTCATCAGCAAAGCATGAGGCTGCTGGGCAGAAGGTGTCAATATGTCCCTTCATCTAGGACATATTGATTGACTTTTCACTTGTTTGTGTTTAATGTGTTACTGTAGCTGACAGTATCCCATGTTTCAGAATGTATTCAGATATTTTGGGAGGGTAATGGTAGTGGAGGTTAACAGGAGAAGAACATAAGCAAAAGGATTCTGTCTGTTTGGTGATCAGGGGTAAATGGTTAAGTCAAAAGATTCAAATACAAAAATAACGTGGCTTATCTTTATGAATTTATTTACTGACCGGATTCTTTTATGTGGCAGAGAACCAAGGTGGGTTTACTTGTTATTATTCCATTTCACAGTAGTGTGAGAATCACAGTATTTCTGATCAAGCTGTCCTTGACAGACCCAGGTGCCATGTTGCAATGGTGACTTCAGATATGTGGGTTTACTTGTTATTATTCCATTTCACAGTAGTGTGAGAATCACAGTATTTCTGATCAAGCTGTCCTTGACAGACCCAGGTGCCATGTTGCAATGGTGACTTCAATGTCCTGGCAACTGGAGCTTCAGGGCTGGAGTCCCCTGCTGCTGTCAGAGGCATAGAGAGGGTCACAGCCAGAGAAGCAGGAGCAGGCAAAAGGAAAGCATGTCATAGCCCAAGCCCTGCTAAGCAAGCAAAGCCCCTCCACTACTGCCTTGGTACAACCTGACTCCACCTCTCAGCTGGAGAAACTTCTCCAGATGCTTCCAAGTGTTGCAGCAAAACCTCTAGGTCCGTGGTGGCGAACCTTTGGCACTCCAGATGTTATGGACTACAATTCCCATCAGCCCCTGCCAGAATGGCCAATTGGCCATGCTGGCAGGGGCTGGTGGGAATTGTAGTCCATAACATCTGGAGTGCCAAAGGTTCGCCACCACTGCTCTAGGTCATCTCCAACCAGCATCCCTCCATCTCTTGTACTTATGTCTTGTTCTCCACCTCTTTCCCAGGCTGCTCTGGTTTTGGTGGGAGGCTACAAGGTTGCCTGGTAACTGCCAGGGATCCAAGTCTTCCGTTACAACCATCTCCTGTTTCTGCCCATCGTGAAGCAGAGATACAGACTCTGAGGTGGGAGGGAGCCTCAACATCCCACAATGCAAGCAGTCAAACTAATATACATATCAATCACCCATCCTTCAGCTCGGGCTGGTTTAGAGGGCTTTCTGCATCCCCATTGTGTCCTTGCAGTAACCTTATGAGAATTAGTAAGGCTGAGACTGATCCAAGGGCAACCACAAACTATGTCTATGATACATGCCCAAGTTTCTTCAGTTCAACTTGTCTGTTCTGTTTGTGGTGCCATCCTGGCAGAAATGTTAGGAAGATATGAGGAATAATAATGAATATTTCTGAGTATTTTCTATGCAGTCCAAAATCCCCAAGGTAAATGAGAGGTATTGAGCTTGTTATACAGGATAAGTCTATATTACATTTTTTCCAGTAAATGTACATGACCTCTTTTTAGAGAGCTGCCTGCGGTGTTTCACATGATGGATTACAATATTTTATTTGTTGCCCTGTTAAGTCTGGCTCCTGAATGTTTGCACTGGCTTCTAGATCCAAAGAAAAATAATCAAGTCCTATGATGTAGTTACCTGTATGTCTGCAGCCAGATTTGAGTCTTTTGGATTACCTCATTCTACTACTGAACAGCAGAATATAAAACCCAGTGTTTTCATAAAAATTTTCCCAAAAATAAGCACTGGTAGTAAAATACCCTCAATTATCAGACACTGAAAAACTATGTTTCTAGTTCGAATGAGTCTTGTATTGGATGGCCCAGGCTGTCCTGATCTCTGAAGTTAAGCAGGGTCGACCTTGGCAAATATTTGGAAGAGAGACCTCCAAGGAACACCAGGGTCATGACAGGCAATGGCACACCATCTCTGAACAACTGTTGCTTTGAAAACCCAACAGGGTTGCCATAAGTCAGATCTTTGAATGAAATAAACGTCTCATTCCCAAAAGAAACTTGGGTATCTTTTTCTCATATTTTGGTTTCCTGTGGTTGGATCTTTTATTATGTTTTACATTTATATTCAACCACTTATCCACGGAAACAGTATGTGTAGGACTTCCATCGGTGTACTGATCCCATATCTATTTGACTTCAGCAAGGTTTCAGTATTGCTTGTGTTCCACAATACCCTGGGAATCAAGGCATTTAGGAAGCACAGAACTGCTTATCAGTAGTTAATGGATTTTAACAGTGTGAATGGTTAGGCATCTTGTGGAGATAGGGAAGGAGAACAAGCATTTCATGCTTTCTTCTCCTGCAGTTCATCAGATGTGGGAGGGAAGGGGAAATGAGCATTGTGTCGCAACATCAAAAGGTTGTATTGCTCTAATTTTAGATGAGACTTGAAAGAAACATCTAAAGCAAGTGCGGCTCGTGATTAGCAATAGCCCTGCTTGATGCTGTTTTTAATTTTAAGAGGGTAGGTGTGGTGTGGTGCTTAGACTCGGACTTGGGAGAACCCAGTTAAAATTCCTGTTTAGCCATGAAGTCAATGTTACCTTAGGCTGAGGTAGAGTGACTGGCAAAATTATCTCACAGGCTTGGTGTGCAAGGGAGAATGCAGTATGCAGCCCTGAGATCCTTGGTGAAAGAATAAGATTAATTGCTTCTAAAAACCTCTATCTAATTCATGAAATGCTCTGACCTAGATCGGCCAAGCTAGCCTGATCTAGTCAGATCTTAGGAACTAAGCAGGATGGGAGACCTCCAAGGAATACCCAGGTTGTAATGTGGAGGACAGCAAAGGCAAACTGCCTCTGAACAGCTCTTGCCTTGAAAACCCCACCAGAGGGTTTTCATAAGTCAGATGTGACTTGATGACCAAAAAAGTGCATGAATTGCTTGACGTTAAAAATTCCAGTACATTTTACAGAACCTACTGACATCAACAATAAAAATAACAAACCATTTTTTGTTTTTGTTTTAAGGGGTAAAATTCTGTTTACTTTTAGCAATTTGTCCACGTAATAATGTTCACTGGTGACAATTGTTAAGTAGACCAAAAATCTCTGCCCACAAATGCAATTCAACTAGCTTAATTTTAAAAAGCAAGCCTGTCAGATTTTAAATGTTAATTGAAATGTCTTTGTGTTTTGTTTCAGGGTCTTTTGCAAGTATAACTTATTGAAAAGTCCTTGCTTTCAGTGTCTGGATCCTGAATTGTGTGCCAAAGGTAAAACACTCAGATCCTTTTAGTTGGGGATTATTATTGTTCGCTAATGATTCCTAGGAGTTAGTTTCAGGTAGCTGGATCAGGGTTGATTCAGCCTTCCATCCTTTTGAGGTTGGTAAAATGAGTTTGCTGGGGTTAAAGGATAGACGATTGGAGAAGGCAGTGGCAGACCACCCAGTGGTGGGATTAAAATAATTTAACAACCAGTTCCAGTGGTGGGATTCAAATAATTTAACAATTGGTTGTTTACAAGCACCATGTTAACAACCAGTTCTTCTGAAGTGGTGCAAACCTGCTGAATCCCACCACTGAGGCCACCCTATAAACATAGTCCACCTTGTAAATGTTGTGACTTCAGCTCGTGGGTCAGTAATGACCAGTACTTGCACAGGGGCTACCTTGACCTTTTAATGATTCTTATTGGTATAATTGCAATTTGCCTCTAGTTATGTCTCTCCTGTAACTTTTTGTATACTTGTAAGAGCTAAAATTGCAGCATGAATGTTAATAACATTAACGATCGCAGCACGCAATAAACTCAGAATAGATGTTTCTGTTGCTTTGTATATCTTTAAAACGCACATATAAATGATAAATGTTACCGTAGCTTGTTACCTTGCTCTTAGGTTTCTCAGTCAGTTTCTTTTTTCAGTATACCTTATTGACAACGCCCCAGTGTGTTGTCTATTTTAGGAAGGACGTTTCTTCTCATGCAAGAAGTGGCAGAGAATTGGATTATTTCTGCTGATGTCTCCTGTCTGTGCTACATTTCATTCTGTTTCCAGTAGTCTCCAACTTTCTCAATACTTGTTTGGAACTTCAGGAGGCAGTAGTAATAAGAGAAATGAGAGAAACGCATTGCTTAAGCAGAGTTCTATTCCTCCATTTACCCCTGGGTAAATGGCATAGGAGTGACAATATCTTATGTACTATTTTCTAACTTTCAAAGCAGGATTATTACATAGTTTATCTACCAAAGTGCTCTTTAACCCCTTTAATTACAGTGTTTGGAAGAGTCCTCTATTTGCATACTTCAGCTGGCTATTATGATATACAAGGCAGCAGTTTATTAATGAGGAATGCTGCAATCTCCCCCTCTCCCCCCCCCCCCAATCTTTGGCTTTCTCTTCTCTCCACTGGCTACCTCTCTCCAGGAGAGGTTTGCTCAAGTTTTAAAGGTCTCATGGTGATGTAAGAAATACAAAACAGTAGTTTGTTTGAAGTTCTGTTGCTGTGAGAAGTGTGATTACTGCTGTAGGAGCTGCTTTAGGTATACAGTTTTACAGATTTCCCTGAAGAAGCTGATATGAAAGCCATAGGGGTAACTGGATGAAATTCCTAACACCAGTGATGTTTATTCCCAGGGTCCTGGGACCCTGCCAGTCAGGGGGCTGCAGTAGGGAGAGGGAAGAGTTAAAATAATCCTTCCTACTTGAAGAAGGGAATTATATTTTTCCCTTCTCCAGTAAGGAGGAATACAGGAAGCAGCCAGAATCCATGTGTTTGTGGATCACTGGAGATGTGGAACATATATTAAAATTTAAATTAATTAATGACATCTTTTGTTTTTCCATTTTAATTGTACTTACTTGAACCTGAGGACTGGTGTCCTATAATATATGTAAAATTACTGAGCTCATCATGTTGTTGACTTCTCATCTAGCAGTATTTGGTTTCATGTCCATTGATTTTGGGCTCTGCTAATGAGAATAGCAGTAAGTGTCTCTTGTAGGCTAGTCATTTATCTTCATTATGCCACATAATTCCAGTCAATGGAATAATATGTTGATTTATTACACTGCCATTATTAAAAGGAATAAAGCAATTACTCTAATGTAATTTTAAGTAATCCAGTTTTCTTTGCATTGTAAATATTTTTAGAAAATAATTATATGTGTACCTGCAGTGAAGCTTCCTTTAGTTAGACTTGATTTTTTAAAAAACAAATAATAGTGTTGTTCATTTCCCTGCCACTGTTGCAACTAACAAAAGGAGAACAGCACATAAGTATTTCAGCAGTTAATGTTAATTATGCTGTCCTCAAAGGGTTGATGCTTGAGACAGTCTGTTATTATATTTATTACATTTTTAGCCTGTCCTTCCTCTGTTGAGCTCAGAACAGTGTACATGGTTTTCTCTGCTCTTCCACTGTATCCTCACAGCAGCCCTGCAAGGAAACTAGGCAAGGCTAGACTGAGCAGCTGGCCCAGGGTCATGGCCAGTGGAGATTTCAGCCTAGGTTTCCTAGATCCTTGACTAATGCTGAAAGTACTGTGATGCTCTGGCTTCTCCGTGGTACTGGCTGTAAAACATTTGGGACCATATAAATGCTACTACCGTCCAATTACGAAATAGTTATCAGGATCAGAACTTACAAGATTAGAGATGATCATGGCCTCCAGGAAAACCTCCGCAAGGTACCACATGGAAGTACAACATGGAAAGCCTTCCTGAGATGGTTCCGGTACCAAGTGTTCAGTCCCCTTAACCCAAGCTTAGGCCATCTGTTGGCCTTTCTTCACGAGCATATTTATCGAAAGCTAAAAGTGTCTACCCTTGGTTACCAGGTAGCACCTGTTACCGTGATCTTACCATTTGGAGCTGGCATCCCTTTACCCAGACTTGCCTATATTGTCCACTTCCTCAGTGGGGTCATGCAGATCAACCCTCCCCTGGTTTAGAGATTCACCTCATGGAGACTGCATACAGAGCCCAGAACCCAGTATAGCCAAGCTGCCTTCTGATGATGACTTTCAAAGTGGTCCCATTGCCAATTTGGTATAGTGGTTAAGAGCAGTGGAAAACCAGGTTTCATTTCCCACTACTCCGCATAAGTAACGGACTCTTATCTGGTAGACTAGATTTTATATCCCCACTCCTACATTACTGCCGGGTGGCATTGGGTTAGTCACAGTTTGTTCAGAAGTCTCTCAGTCCCACCTACATCACAAGGTGTCTGTTGTGGGGAGAGGAAGGGAAAGGCGTTTGTAAGCCACCTTGAATCTTCTTACAGAGAGAAAGGCAGATATAAATCTAAACTCTTCTTTCTCTCCCTCCTATTTCTCTTCCTCTTCTTCCTCCTCCTCTGCCTTTCAGTAAACCTATTGAACCCATAAGGAAGGTTTCCTGTAAGTAGCTGTGCATGAAAATCCTGGTACTTACAGCAGTGACTTCTGCTGGAAAAGTGTTGGAACTGGGAGCATTGTGTTTGAGGGCCTTCAAAATCTACCTTTCACATAGAGACCATCAGAAATATAGACTCTCCTTTCCTCCCTTGCCGAGACTGCCCTGAATAAAGGGAAGATATCTGGTCTAAGTGACATCATTCAAAAGTACATATGCTAAGCCTATAAGGTATATATGACAACATTCCAGTGCCAGCAGGGATCATGACCCACTCTGTGAGAGGCACAGCCGCTACCACAGCCTTTGATCATCAAGCCTCAGTGGAGGAAATATGCAAGGAGGCCTTCATTAGACACTTCAGACTTAACTCCTTCTCCTTGACCGATGCCACCTTCAGTCATAGAGTGCTGCAACATGTGGAAAACAGTTAATTCCCACCCATCATTTAGCACAATGCTGTTAGAAATGCCAAGCTGCCCTCCTCAGCATGAGAATGGAATCTTGGATACTTGCTGTGAGGGTTCCTTCTGATCTGAGGTTAGAAGTGCATCTTGTCCCACCTCCAAAAAGAGAAGGAAGAAAGAGAGAGAGAGAAAGAGTATTTGCAGAAAGCAACTCTTGAGTTTGATCAAACCTACATGATTAAGTTGCAGGGGAAAGACACTTGCTGCAACTCTTCCTTAACTCTGCTCATATTTCTCTTCTGGTTAGCAATTATTTTGCCTCTAAAAGTGACTTACCTGTTCCAGTGGTTGTTTAATGTATTTTGTTCTTTCTTGTCCTTGGATTCATTAGCTAGTGAAATAGCCAAACTGAGCCAAACTGAGCCAGGGTGGCTCCCACTCAGGAGACAGGAAGTTGTAGAAATTGATCCTGCCTCCCTGAACTATTGGTAGGAATCATCATTCCAAGATGCCCTCTTAACCTCAGAGCAGAAGGAACCCTCACAATAAGTATCCAAGGTTTTATTTTCTCCTCTCTGGGTACCAAAGATTTCCCAAAAATAGAGAAGTGGGAAGAATTTGATGGGGGCTGTTTCTGTGCATTTCTCCTTGGAATGAGATGTGCAAGTTGCTTGTAAAAGGGAATCAGCAGGAATTTTCTTGCAGAAGGGATGCAGAATGTTCTGAGCTCTGGTCCAGTGCCAATGTTGGTCTATAGCTACCAGCTATGAATGAAGCACAGATGGTTTAGACAGCTTTCTGTTTATTTAAAGGAAGTTCATTTTGATAAAATGGTGATTCTACTGTGGTCACCACTTGATGAAACACATGGTTTCTCAGAAAGCATCTGAAAAAAAGAGAGGAAAAATTATGTCTGTTCATATCTCTTGAATTCTTGCTGGTAATAACATTACTTTTAGGAAGTGTGATATTTTTAATTTGGCATACAGTGATAATTAGTAGTGCAGATACTTGTCATCCATCACTGCCGTCACTGATTTTTAGCAGTTCAGAATATATGACAAGCATCTTATTCCTTGGATAGTTCTATCTCCCAAACTATATTTTTTGTGTCTTAACATACAATTTATCTGAGTTTGTCACACAATTTGTAAGCTGAAGTGACACCAGGGCTTAAAATGTGCTAGAGTTAATGTTTGCTGTAAATATCATGCCTTGGTATATTCCACATAAAATAGATAATATCTAGGTTACTGAAGTATGTGAGATCTTTTTTAAATACTGCATTAAGGGAGTTACATGCATAGAAAGTATAATGTACTGTCAGCTGACAAAGTAGAATTTCCACACTGGTTACTGAGGTGATATTTATTTAAGATAATTCATATGGTCAGAATTTAGTGGATTTTAAAGATACAGCTTTAAATGGTTTGGAGGCAAAAACAGCCCTATGTTCTCTTAAGCTCTGATAGTGATTTTTCATTTAATCTTTGTTGGATAATAGAGATTTACTGTGATTTAAAAAAAACTTTTCTGCAGCATGTGTATGATGATGTTGGCTGCTGGAAATAAGTATCCCAATCATGAAAAGAGAGTCTGACTGGAAGCTGAGATTTTCATAAACTGCATATGACTGGTATGGCCAACACATGCCAGTTTTTCTTTTTGAGAAGGAAATGCATTATAAGTATCTGTATGCTAAGGGTATAAATATCTGGGCTAAGATGGGGGAACTAGAGTGCCTGGTCCTCAATGACAATTCAAATCTCAGACAACAGGCTCTGGCAAAAGAAATATAAGTAAATAATTAGGCATGAAAAAAGAAGAGTTTGCATTTATAGCCCACCTTTCTCTCCTGTAATGAGTCTCAAAGCGGCTTACAAACTGCTTCCCTTTCTCTTTCCACAACAGACACCCTATGAGGTAGGGAAGGCTGAGAGAGTTCAGAGAGAACTGTGTCTAGCCTAAGGTCAGCCAGCAGGTTTCATGTGCAGGAGGAAGGAAACAAATCTAGTTCACCAGATGAAAGTCCACCACTCATGTGGAAGTGTGAGGAATCAAACCCAACTCTGCACATTGCAACAACAAAAAATCCCAATTTCTAGAACAGGCTAATGGAGTCTGAGCTGGCTGAGACAGAGAGGGAAAAAACAACAACAACCTTTGGGTCATGTGGGTCGTTATAGATAAGTTAGTGAAAGTATCAACCCAGCGTGCTGCAGCTGTGAAAAAGGCAAACCCTGTTAGGGAGTATAAGGCAAGGAACTGAAAATAAAAGCCAATATTATAATGCCTCTTTGTAGATCTATGGTGAGGCCTCATTTGGAATACTGAGTATTGTTCTGGTTACCATATCTCAAAAAGGCCATACTAAAGCTAGGAAAAGTACAGAAGGGGGCAGTCAAAATGGTTGGAAGGTTGGAACATGTTCCCCATGAGGAAAGACCTGAAAAGTCTGGGAGGAGATGATGAAAGGGGAGATAATGGTTTATAAAATTGTGCATGGGGTGCAGGGAGTTGACAAGAGAACTTTTTCTCCCTCTCCCAAAATACTAGAGCTCAAGGGCACCCAGTGAAGCTGATTCAGTAGATTCAGGACAGACAGAAGGAAATAATAGAATTCACTGCTGAGGATTCAGTGATGTCTGCAGGCACAGATAATTTTAAAATGGGATTAGTCAGATTCATGGAGGGCAAGTCTTATCAATGGCTACCAGCCATGGGGGCTGAAGGAAACCTCCAAAGGCAGTCAACCAGAGCAAGGAGGCAACATTAGAGGAAGGCCTCTGCCTCTGTGTCTTGTTGTTGGGCCTCCAGAGGAACTGGTTGGTCTCTGTGTGAGACAGGATGAAGGACTAGAAATGGACCAGCAGGGCTCATCTTATGTCCTTAATTGTTTATAACTCATTTAGAAGCATGTGTAAACACATGTCCTTTATGCTACATTTTACACACTTATATATTCATGCTTATATATCTGTTATTGATACAATTGGAAATAATGGTGTTCCAATTTGTTAGAATTGTGGTGTATCTAGAAATCAGTTCATGAGAGAAGTTCAATGTAAATTCCTATTTTTATTCAGTTAAAATATCTGTATCTTAGGACTCAAGTTTGATGAACTTCTGTACATTCTGAACTTGGGAAGATAGACCAGATGTGGTTGTTTTTACTGAGTATTCTCAGCTAGTGCTAGAAAAAAATGGCAGGGTAAAAGAACTTGTGGTGTGTAACGTTTCATGCACATACTTCTAATGATTTGAGTTGTCACAGTCAGACCTCTCCCTTTGTGTAGTGAGGAAAAATTCAGAACAGAAAGAAGAAATAATGAGTCATATGAGGTGATTCCAGGAAATTTTCGGATCCCAGATGTTTGGAAATGTGTGCAAATGAAGGCAGTAGTCCTTCAAGATTGTTCTGCTTTCTTATATTCTTTGCATGCCCACAGAGGAACGAGTAACTATAGCGAAGTGAGAGAGACATCAACAGAACAGACTGCGTCACATCACTCTCTCAGAAGTTTGATACTGGTAGTGACTTAGACAATATAAATGAATTATGTGAGGAGGACCAGTGTGGGGTAGTGATTGGAGTGTTGGACGAGGAACTGGGTTGATATCCCCACTCTACTGTGGAAGCTGACCAGGTTATCTGGGCCAGACACCCACTCTCAGCCCAACTTACTACATAGAGTGGTGAGAATTAAATGGAGATGAGGAGAATGCTATAAGCTACCTTGGGTCCCTATTAGACAGAAAGGCAGGATAGAAATGAACTAACAGAACAAAGAACAGCTCTACATACAGGTAACTGGGTGTCATGGAATTTCTTTCTTCCCACTCACCGTAGGAGAGAATTTGTTGCTGCCTTTGTCGTCCTCCTTGCCTGATACGGAGAATTCTTGATTGCAGCACGTTTTGTTTTAACAGATGTTTGGATGTGTTGTTGAAGGCTTTCATGGCCAGAATCAACTGACTGTTGTGGGTTTTCCAGGCTGAATGGCTGTGGTCTAAAACCACCAGACAATGGTCATACAGCCCAGAAAACCCACAAACAGACACATGTTTAGATGTTACAGATAATGGTTGAGCTTGACTCTTTCTTTCACAGTTTAGGGAGATTCCTGTTGTCTTTGGTTAGGGTGGATTTTGATTTTTAAAAATACTGTCTCCATTCTAAAATTGCTTCATATTGGGATGCAGACAGTAAGAGGGAAAAGGGTTCAACACTAGGGGAAAAGTAACCTGCTAAATCCCAACCTTGTCGAGTCTGTGGTTTGCTTAGTTCCATTCTAGTCTGTTTTCAACGTGGTTATAGGACTGAAATGGCCTTGGAGGATAATATGTGCTGGGAAATGGACCCAGAGAGTGTGACCCTGTTAATTCTCCCGGGCATCAACAGCATTGATGCCATCAGTCATAGTATCCGTCTGGATCCTATTTGCAATCAGGATTTAGAGACACTGCCGGTAGTGATTCTAATCCTACCTTAAGGGTGGGTTTCAGAGTGTGACACTGGGGGATCTGTGCTCTGCCCCTTTGACTTTGGTCTGTGGGTTTCTCCAACTTTTCATCTTGCCCCCCATGGTTTTCAACATCTGCTGGGGGAACCACTGGGGAAGGTCATCCAGAAATTTGGCCTGAGTTGCCACCAATATGCAGATGACACTCAGCTCTATCTCACACTACAAGCAGATTCCAGGCACACTGTGGAAACTGAACAAGTGCCTGGATTTAGTTTTGGAATTTATGAGGGCTAAAGCTGAAACTTAATCCTGACAAAGTGGATTGGCTACTGGTGGGAGGAAGGTCTAACCCACAAAATGGGACATCCCTTTTTCTGGATGCAGTTGCACTCCTTCTAAAGGAACAGGTGGGTAGTATGGGTGTGCTCCTGAAACTGGGCCTCCCATTGGCTAAAAAAGTGGCCGCAGTGGCCGGGGATGTCTTTCACCAGCTTCGGATGGAGACCCATTCATGGCCCTTCTTAGGCAGTGAAGATCTTGCCACTGTAGTGCATGCTCTGGTAACAGTGTGCTTTCCGGAAGCTACAGTTCATACAGATGCTGTGACCAGAGGGTTGACTGAAGTTGGTTGTAGGGACCATATCACTCCTATTGGTCCATCTGTAGTGGCTTTCAGTTTGCTTCCAGGCTTAAGTCAAGGTGCTGGTATTGACCTTTGAAGACCTGGGACCAAAGGCAACCCAAGAAAGGGTTCTAAGCTATGGCACCAAAACTTCGGGATTCCCTCCATAGGAAGATTAATCTATATCAGTGATTTTAACCTGTGATTTTAATCTTTAATAAAGATTTTGTTTGTTTGTTTTATCTGGCATACCCCCAGTAGCAGTTACTGGCTCTTCTTCCATGGTTATGTATTTTTAATTGAATCATTTAGTAATTTTAACTCCTTAATTTTTTTAAAGTTTTATTATATGTTGAAATTCTTAAGTTCCAAATGCATGAACAGTTGCTGGGAACTTTTTGGAGGATAGAGCTTTGAAAAAGGACCATTGCTGATGCAGCAGTGTTACTCCTGGATTATTCCTCCCCCCGACCCCCAGTTCTAGGAATTTCCCTAATTTCTATGGAGGAGGTCCTAGAACAGGGGTCGGCAACCTTTACCACCCAAAGAGCCATTTGGACCCTGTCCTAGAATATTGCGTACATGGTGATTGGGACTGACGTTGCTGCATCTGTGCCTTCTCCTCTTCCAGTTTTTTCCCACTGCAAGAGCAGATGAGAGTTGGTGTAGGCAGAAAGTTGCCCCCACCAGCCTATGTTAACTGTAGGTAATGATGCTGCGCAAATGCAGAAGTAGTCGTAGTATGTCTTGAAGGCTCATCATATAAAGTAAGTTGGTGTGGATTGTGACATTCGGGTTTGTGGAGACAAAGTCAGAAAAATGTTAATAGATTCTCCCTCCCAGTAATCAGTTGTCTTCTTTCTATAGTCTAATACTGGGCCAAGGAGTGTTCCAGCTCCTGCCTGCTATACAGATGCTTTAATCCAACGTTCCTTTAGCTGAGGCTAGCCTTGAGATGTCAGGATGGATGAATAAACACATCCCTAAGCCTTTCTGAGACTGAACTCTGCATCCACCCTCCGCATAAAAGAGTGGAAGGCAAACATCTTCATATGATTTAGTAGTTGGTATCTTCAGACTGCTCTTGACCAGCCACCTGCAGGACCACGGTTTTGTTTTTGTAACCTAGCCGGAGGTGATAGATGGGCTAGGTGTGACTGGAAGCAAGCAGCCTTGAGTTCGAAAAATTATTTATCTCTTGGTTCTGCTGTGCTGCTTTGCTGAGCCTGCAGTTTGTGAATATTGGAGACAGATAGGGTTCTTAGATGATCCACGTTTGACCAGTTTAATTTCCAGCAACAGCGAAATGTCACCCTTTGAATACTGGCATTGATTCTGTAGCTGACTATATTGCAAATACATTTTCAAACGATTAGTTATTTTCTGAAGTCACAGGTGTTCATTACTGTTCTTCAAACTACATTTCCATCTTTTTTTCCTATGTTCATGCCTCCTTTATAGTCCATTGGGGGGCTGTGTGAAACCATCCTCTGCTAATACGAGGCTTTCTAGGCCTACTGAGTGTGCTGCCATCCCCTTTCAACAGCAGTTGTCATCCTTAGCCTTTTCTACTCTTAAAGGTCAGAGCAGGTTGGGATATTTTTACACAGAAACAGTGTCTGAGTTCTGCTGCCTCTGAGAGATTTGCTTGCGGCAAGAGATTTTTCCTATTGTTCATCTTTTCTTTAAATTTCAGTTCATTTTTTTGGACAAAGGTATTTCGAACATTTAGGTGTATGTTTTATACCCAAGATGAGCTGATTCTTTTGTTACTGAAAGTAACTTGGTTATAAATTTTTTGTTGTTGTGCTTCTTAGCATTTCTAGTAGGATGAAACCAAAAATGTTTAAAAGTAGGGAGAGTATAGTTCTGAAAAATAACATTGGTGGGAATCTTGTGGGTGGTTTTCAGTACATGGATCAGGGGTCCCCAGTGTGGTGTCCGTGAATGCCTTGTTGGATGCTGGTATCCTTTCTAGTGCCTTCCAAGTGCTTTTGAGAAGTGGGTGAGGCCAGGTAGGACTTTTGCCCAGCAAGGCTTCTTATTGACTCTTGGAGATTTTATTGGCTGTGCAGATTTTTAAAAATGTTGCTTTGGCAGCATCTGACACCACAGAGCATGGACTTATACTGCATTAGTGAAGTTAAGCCATGGCAATCATTTTGTGGTTGGCTCTGGCTCCTCTGGCAGCCATTTTGTGGCAGTGATTTTGTTCCTATTCTGTGTTTGAAATCCAAATGTGCATGCAGGCTCAAAAATTTCGAGGACCCCAATGTAGTGTGATAAACCAGGCATATAATTGGGCAAGTGGGTGTAATTTTTTTTGTAGGAAAGCAGATGTGGAGAGTTAGTGTGTTATAGGGGTTAGATTGTTTCAGTAGAATTGGAGAAAACTTCATTCAAGTTCTGTTCTTCCATTCTTCTGTTCAGTGTGTATTGCAACATTCTGTTATTTTTTTTAATAACACTGCCGTAATTGATAACAAAAAGTATTAGAATGTTACTTCATTCAGACAGATCACAGGCCCAGTCACATTCTTTCAACATTCTTTCAAGTTCAAGATTTTGATGCTAACCTTTGAAGCCCTAAATGGTCAGGGACCATCATACCTGAGGGACCATATCTCCCACTATAATTCCAGAGGGCACTGTGCTCTGCTGGAAGTCATCTGCTAATAGTCCCTGGCCTTAGGGGTATCCTGCTGTCCTGAACCAGTCAGTCAGAGGTGTTTTTTTGCTTCAGCTCCAGCTTGGTGAAACTCTGTCAATTGATACTCAGGCCATATGGGACTTAATTCAATTCCACAGGATTTGTAAGATGGAGATGTTCTACCAGCTCTAGGTTTGAAGTAGCGATGGTTACATTATTGCTGGTCTTCCTACTTTTTACCTTTTCACTTTCCCCGCCTTTTTCAATTTTTTTCCTACCAGCTTTGCTTTGGTCAGATCTCTCCTTTTTGGCTGTTTCTACCGAGATAGTTATTATATGTTAATTACAATGGCACCATAGGGTCATTTTAAATTAACTGGATTTTATTGATATAAACAGATGCAATATATGCATTTTATATTGTAAGCCTTTGCTGAGGATGCAGTTTGTGAATATTGTTTGCCCTGAACTTGTTTTTTAACAGGAAAGGATAGGGTATAAACCTAATATATAAACAAACACACTTGACTTTCCTAACAGTTCTTCAAGTACATCAAAAGCAGGAAGCCAGCAAGGGAAGCGGTAGGCCCGTTAGATGACAAAGGAACAAAGGGTGTGCTAAAAGATGGCAGGGAGATTGCAGAGAAGCTGAATGAATTCTTTGCATCTGTCTTCACCCAAGAGGAGGTGAGGAACATTCCTGCACCTGAACCAAGCTTCTTAGGAGGCGAATCCGAGGAACTAGCGAAGATAGTGGTAGACAAGGAAGAAGTTCTGGCAGCCATTGATAAACTAAATGTTACCAAATCCCCTGGCCCAGATTGCATTCACCCAAGAGTTCTTTAAAGAGTCTCCAAGCATGAAATTGCTGATCTTCTTCACTTTAATATGCAACTTATCCCTGAAATCAGGTTCCATCCCTGAAGCAAGACTGGAAGATGGCCAATCAGGTCACTCCAATCTTTTAAGAAAGGATTCAGGGGGGACCCGGAAATTACAGGCCAGTCAGTTTGACATCTGTTCCTGGTAAATTCAGTAGAATCTATCATTAAAAGATAAAAAAGTATAAAAACATGTAGAAAAGCAAGACTCCGCTGCTAAGAAAGAGTCAGCATGGCTTTTGCAGAGGCAAATCCTGGGTCTTTACAAACCTACTAGAGTTCTTTTGAGGTGCAGTAAACAGGCATGTGGACAGGGCAGAACCGGGTGCATATTGTCTACTGGGATTTCCAAAAGGCTTTTTGACTGTGTTCCCTCACCAGAGACTGTTGAGAAAAACTCAGCAAATGAAGGAATAAGAGGGGAAGTCCTCCTATGGATTGCCAAAAAAACTGGTTGAGAAACAGGAAACAAAGAGTGGGTGTAAATGGGAAGTTCTCACAATGGAGAGATAGGGAGTGGTGTCCCCCCAAGGATCCGTGAGATTAAATTCTGAAGTGCTCTTTAACCCAGGGTGGGCAATTATTTTTTTCCATAAATGATACAAGAAACACAGAAAATATTGTGGGAGGTCATTAAAACGCTAGGGCGAGGTGATGAAAGCCCGCCAGGAAGCCGGGCAGCCAAGGCAACCCGCTTCTGCGCGGGCTTAAAGATTAACCTCGCCTGCTTCCAGCAGTGCGAAGCGCTTTTGAAAGTCCTGCTGCAGAAGCCGCAGCCAAGGCAAACCGCTTCGCGTGGGCGCTTTCGCGGAGCTCTCGCCTCCCCAGCAAGCCATTGTGGGCGAGGTTTGAAAGCTCCGCAGAAGCCGGCAGCCAAGGTAACCGCTTCGCGGTTAAAGGCTCACTCCCCAGCAAGCCAGGGCTAGGTAAGCAGAAAGCCCCGCAGAGAAGCCGCAGCGTTGCTGGCAACCAGTTTCTGCTGGGCTTTCAAAGGCTCTCGCCTCCCCCTGCTAGCCAGGGCGAGGTGGTTTTGAAGCCCTGCAGCCGCAGCCAAGGCAACCGGCTTCTGCGGGCTTTCAGCGTCACCCTGCAGCAGAGTGCGTATCTATGCAAACCGGTCTCCGGACAAAACCTGAATTTTACGCTCTCCTCCCGTATGGGCGGGGCCACCCTTCCCTACCATGACCAAACAATGATTTTTTTTTGCACTGACTGCACAAAACACCCCCCACCTCCAGCAAAACATACATGGCTCTCTCTCCTCACCTCAACTCTCTTTCCTAATTTTGTCCTTACACTTACCCTGCGGGAGGTAGGTTAGCCTGAGAAAACAGCTGAGGTAGGCCTGAGAAACAGCCCAAGCTAGTGCAAGGGGGAAATTAACTTTAAGCCATGTAAATATCTCAGAAATCACCCCCATCAGAAGATTTCACAAACAAATGTAAGCGATATCTCTCACAGATCACCCCCCACCCCCAGCAAAAAACACATTACGCTATGGCTCTCTCCCCACCAACTCTCTTCCTACTCTTTGTCCTTACACCAACCCTGGGAGGTAGGCTGGCCTGAGAAACAGCTCCAAGCCAGTGCAAGGGGAAATTCTTTAAGCATATAAATCTCTACAAATCAACTCCCCATCTGAAGCTTCATTAAACAAAATGCCAGCATCATCATCAGTCTCTGTTGCTAAGCTGGGATCCAGCCCAGCTTCCCCTCCTGTGCTCTATTGGAGCCAGTCTTCTGCTCGGTGCTGCTTGTGAGTAAGGGAGAATAAGCACACTGGGTGCAGAGGGAGGGGAGGTGGAGCGCTCCAGTCCTGCTCCTGGGAGCACAGTGGGATTTCTCCCCGTCCCCGTGGACACTCCAGGCCACCGTACAGAGTGGGCGGGGCTACAACAGGCACTCCGGCAACAGTCTCGCCTCGCCCGGTGCTGGGCTTGCTAAGGCCTAACTGAATCAGCTTGTCAGTACGGACGTTTTGGCGCCTCCCCATCGCGAGCCCTAAAATGATGCTCGGGACAAGTAAGAGGTACTCGTCCCTAGGCAAAACGCCTGTGCTCCTAAGCAGCAAGGCAGGAGGGCTGGGTCAGGGTCATCTGCTGGCGCGGAAAGTCGATTACGCCCTCGGCTGGGTTTATAGCAATGCCCAGGTCTGCTACTTTAACCTATTCAAGTAAATGACTCCGGAAGTAGGGGTGGGTAGCGTGGTGGCCAAGTTTGCAGATGATACCAAATTATGTAGGGTGGTGAGAACCACAAAGGATTGCGAAGAGCTCCAAGCGGACCTTGATAAATTAGGTGAGTGGGCTCAGAAATGGCAAATGCAGTTCAATGTAGCAAAATGTAAAGTGATGCACATAGGGGCAAAAAATCCAAACTTCACATACACACTACAGGGGTCAGTGCTATCAGTCACAGACCAGGAAAGGGATTTCGGCGTCTTAGTTGATAGATCCTGTCCTCTTTCGAACAGAACAAGGGAAGTGATATATAACTGCATAAAGTTGTAAAGCTCACTGGTCTTCTGTTGGGTATTTCCTTGGCTAATGGGGATTGAAGCAATAATGGCACGTGAAGTTTTTTTTAGGAGACTGAGGTATCAGATAGAAAAATGAGAAGATTGCTCGGTATGACAAAAAATTAAGAATCCCTCTACATTAAGCTGCGAGCGTTTGGCACTCCAGTCAAGATGGAAGATGCTGATTTGGTGTAGGAAAAGACACATATACCATCTTCCTCTCCAACTGGTGATATATTTTTTTCACACACAGCCTACTCTGAAGAGAGGCTCTTAAGTCTGCATGTGAGCACATACCCTCAGATGAGCCCTAGTCCTACATCTACTTGTCATGGTGAGTCTGAATTGAGACCTCTTCCCAGTACTAGTAGGAGGTGGGTTGATAGTTCCATGGGAATGTCAACTCAATGCATGGCAGCTGTAAAAAAAGGCAAACTCTATGCTGGGGATCATTAGAAAAGGAATTGATAATAAAACTGCAAAAATTGTCATGCCCTTATATAAAGCAGTGGTGCGACCGCACTTGGAGTACTGTGTCCAGTTCTGGTCGCCGCATCTCAAAAAAAAAGGATATTGAGGAGATAGAGAAAAGTGCAGAGGAAGGGCAACAAGGATGATTGAGGGACTGGAGCACCTTCCCTATGAGGAGAGGCTGCAGCGTCTGGGACTCTTTAGTTTGGAGAGGAGACGGCTGAGGGGGGATATGATTGAAGTCTACAAAATTATGCATGGGGTAGAAAATGTTGACAGAGAGAAATTTTTCTCTCTTTCTCACAATACTAGAACCAGGGGGCATCCATTGAAAATGCTGGGGGGAAGAATTAGAACTAATAAAAGGAAACACTTCTTCACGCAACGTGTGATTGGTGTTTGGAATATGCTGCCACAGAAGGTGGTGATGGCCACTAACCTGGATAGCTTTAAAAGGGGCTTGGACAGATATATGGAGGAGAAGTCGATTTATGGCTACCAATCTTGAGAGATTGCAAATGCCTCAACAGACCAGGTGATTGGGAGCAACAGCCGTAGAAGGCCATTGCGTTCACATCCTACATGTGAGCTCCCCAAGGCACCTGGTGGGCCACTGCGAGTAGCAGAGAGCTGGACTAGATGGACTTTGGTCTGATCCAGCTGGCTTGTTCTTATGTTCTTATGAGGTTGCTCTGAGAATGCAATGGAATTGCTTACCCCACATTTATGCTTTTCTGGGTTTTTGGGAGAAGAATGGGATACACATTAATAAATTAAAAATGTGTGTCTTTTTTCTTTCTTTGTGAGATTCTAGAATATTTAGGGCCTTTAGAATAAAGGGTTGTGTTTTCTTGCAGCTGTTATACCTTTTTTGTCCAGTTGTTCTCTTCAGGAACAGTATCTTCAAGGTGATAGCAAGTCATCAGCTTCCCAGTTTGTATATCTGTGGAAAAATTAATTATTTTCATGAATAAAACACACAAAAGGAGCATACACTTTTCTGGAATTGTGCGGAAGAAAAAAAGGCAATTGACTGGTTATCTTGAGGTCAACAAAGTATAGAATTCCTTTTCTTTGGAACATTTTCACATTTCCTGAATCCTAGAGGAGCAAGGTTTCATAATAGTTGGCTATGTTTTAAGCCTGCCCTGTTTTGCTTTTACTTAACAGTTTCATAATAATTTTTATCTGGAGTATTTAAAAACCTCCCCTGAATGCAGAGGTAAGTAGGATATAAAAGGTGTCCTTATTTATCTTTCCTTCTCCCTTTTGAGATGCTTTGTTGTGTGACAGCAGTGCAACACTGAATAAGAAACTGTAATTTCCAAAGTAAGAAAAAAAATCTAAAGAGTTTTTGAATCCCATCCTTCAAAATGAACAAGCCGAGGAAGTTGGAAGATCACTTATTTAGATAATTTTTTGTTAGGAGTATCGTGCTGAGAAACCGTAGCTTATCTGACACATCCTTGATAGGAAAAGACTGTCTTGCCTTTACTTCCTTTAAGCACAAATTAAAACTGTACATAGTCCAGGAGAATACAATACAGTGCTATAATGGAAAACAGCTACTTTATTAAAATGGTTGCAACACAGTGTGTTCCTGTTGAGGCAGAATCAGCGTCTCAGTGGTGCAGTGGCTTAGAGTGTTGCATGTACGTATTGGAAAATTAGGTTCAGAACTTGTTTTTTATCATCCAGTGGCCTCAGTAAGTTCCTCTCTTCCTATTTCATGGTGATTACTAGGATGAAATCTGAGTATTCTGTGTTATGCCAGCCTCAGAAGCTGAAGGAAGGTGAAATTATACAAATATAACGGATAATTCAGAACTCTGTTAGCAGCTTGGAGGACTCTAGAATATAGCTTCATTGCACAGATATATTTTCAATGATTTAACAACCTGAATTAAGGGATGCTTAATTTAAAGAATTTTCCTTTGTGTTTTTAGTTTTAGCGCTTTAAACTTCCAGTTTGACTGGAATGCTACTACCAGAGGGATTAGTGTACTTATGTGTATTCATATTTTAACCTCACAGACCAGATAGTGCTCAACATAATAATGAAGACTAGAAACCAGCATTTCCCCCCACTTCTACCTGTAGATTTTATAACATTTCATTGTTTCTGTAGAAGATAAAAAACTATATTGAGAACATGAAGGGGATATAAAGAGCCTGAACAGTGTTGAAGGGGTTAATGTTGTTGTTTTTGACTGATATTTCTGAGTGTACTTTTTCAGCTATGGTGACTTGACAGGTCTAATGTGGTCAGTCATAAGTTCCTCTTCCTTAATAGCCTTGTAGTTTAGTACTTAGCTTGACCCCTATGACTGGTAAGTGTTATATACTCATGGCGCCATTGCTGCCCTGAGGAATCCCTGTTCTGCAGCAGCACATAGAGCTGTATTTTAATACAGAAAAAAAAAAACCCACCTTAAGACAGAGGAAGATTAGGTAAGCTGTACTATTTGACTTCACAGCTAGAAAAAATACAGTTTCTCAGTGCTGGAAGGGATAAAATGAGAGCTGCAGGGATAGCTGCCTTAGGATTTCCCTGTTAAATCAAACATTATCCTTTTTAACAAAAATAAAACAAAAATGTGCTGTGTTCAGATTTTACAGAAATTCTACTGCTAAATGGTGATAACGATAGAAGAGAAGATACTGACAGAAGAGAAGATACTGGTTGAAGTTGGCATCAATAAACTTATTTCAAAGTTGACATCAATAATAGTGCATTGCAGACAATGTATATTTGACACAAATAACAAAGAAGTCCTTTTAGATTTTCCTTTCATTATGGTCACTTTTCTGACAGGGTACAAGTAATCACAGTTCACATGCTTAATGGCAGGCTCAAGGCTCAGTTGCACTTGTGAATGCATTTTCAGTGAAGCTTTTGGCACTATGTGCAGAGATAGCATCCATGCTATAGGAGCATATGCGCCAGACTGCTTTTGTGCTGCAAGGAAACTACATACGTATTCTATTGCCTCAAAAAGCAAACGAAGTTGTGGTTTCCTGTAAGCAGTTCAGATAGCGCAGAGGATGTATACATTTTTTGTAGTTGCTGTATTTTGTATCTTTTTATCAGATGAATTGCACATTAGATAGAAGAACAGGTGTGGGTTATATCAGAAACCTTTAAAAAATCGGCACCTGTATTTCAGAGAGAATGTAAATAAGGTATGATATTTGCTATGATTTATCTGACTATGCCATATTGCAAAATTTGGATGATAGTTTTAATTTTGCAGTGGTGTCATACCGAAATAAATTATGGAATAAGAGAAGTCATAATCTTGTAACTTCAATTTTTAACTGTGATAGAATAAAAAATCTTCCTTCTGAATTTCCTTTTATCAATCAAGCTAATAAAATGTCCACATTGCAATCTAACATATTACACATATAACTTTTGTATATCTATAACGGAGTTAGGTATTTGTTTCTGCCCCACTGGATGTGTGAGACTCTTTCAAAACTGCTGAAGTCATTGTTTTTAAACCCTTAGTTATAATTCGGAATGTTACGTTGCCGCTAAATTATTAAGGCTTCTTTCCCATTTAAGTGAGAAAGGAGAAAGGAAAGTGTTGCGTTCTTGCCTCTGGTTGCCCTGACTAGTAATAATCGGACAAAACTTTATGCTGATACAGTAGTTGTTAATATTGGCTGTCTGTGCTCAAAATAATTTAAATGTGCATTAACAGTATAAGGACATCCAGATCAGACATAACTGTAGTCTCCCTGTGGCTAAACATGTTATTGACCTGCAGTTGTCTATTTTGTGATTACAGTGTGTTATTTTTATTTAGAAACTGTGCTTTGCCCGTATGCAACACTCATGGGGAAGCATTTTAAAACTATAATAAATGGAGTACAGCTGTTTATCCCTGTTCCACAATACAGTCCTTTTCTGTGCAGACGCTTTTGTTGGTTGTGTATTTTTGTTTAACTAAACAAATACGGATAAAACTATACAATCTCCAAAAAAACAAAAAATCAGGCTAGAAATTATACCTATTATGCCACCAAACCTTAATCTCCAATTTCACTTTTTAAAGGATTACTTCACTTTTTCCCCCTTTGCTCTGCCTCTTGCAATGAATCCGTGTATTTCAGCTCAGGCTCAAAGCAGGTTCAAATAGCCTTTTGCTGCCTTTATTTTTAAAGGAAAAGCAGCCATGGTTATTTTTATCCTGGATCCTTGGGTGCAGCCTGAGATCTTTTTACGGCAAGGGTGAATTAACCAAAGTAAACTTGCCAAAGTCTTCTTTCATGTCATCTTAAACTATTGTGCATTACAGATGTAGGCTTTGCATCTTGGCCAGAAACATATCTTTCCCCCACATGATGATGATGATGATGATGATGATGATGATGATATTGTACATCCATCCCACCTAAGAATTTCTTCACTACTTTTGAGTTCGTTGCACCAAGTAAAAAAAGATACTCTACTGATGCTTTGAAATTGTTTTCTGTTGGATCAGTGTCTGCCTATGATAGCACATGCAGGATTGTATATATTTTTGATCTGCCACTTTTATAGTCCAGTGACTAGCTGCTTTGCACTAATCCTGAAATTATTTTATTAATCTGCCATTTTATTTGCCAATTATTTCCCGTTTTTACTGTTTCGGCGCTTTGTTATTGAAGAGTACTTTCTTCTTCAGGTTGTGTTGGCAGTAGAGGTCTAAAACTTAGAGAAATCTTGAGTTCAGTGGGGAGAATTCTGGGTGAGTGAAGGGAAATTTGGGTAAAAAACTGAAGTACATGCAATAATTTCTTCTCAAATCTAAACTGATCATACTGCTTAAATAGCATAAATGCATAATCTATGTTAGCATATAAAATAGTAATATTTGGTATATTTATGGAGTTTAGAAGCATGAATGCCTCAGTTTTCAACACGCAAAACTGTGAATACTCCCAGTACTCCCAATACCACACCGCTGCACCCTATGCGGTCTTAGCACATGCATCTTTTTTTCCCTGAGAGGTGAAGAAAACATTTAAAATAGAAAACAACTTTGTTAATCAGTCTAATCCAGTCATAATATGTAGAAAGCATATTTAGATTGTGAGTTAAACTTTGCAACATTGAAAATGCTTAATGTAATGAATGTAATAATGTAATTATTAATAAAATAACAAATATTATTTATGGTTTTTCCACCCTGGAGCCTCCCCCCCATGGGAACTTTTTTTTCGTTGGCCTTCACTTCTCTTATTAAAAGTCGTTTCCTTCACCTCTTGCTTCTTAAGCAGCACCAATAAATTAGAGTCCATAAAGTCATTTGTGGTAACATCATGTGTTCCGGTTTTATATGTTTGCATTGTATTTCAGTGTAACATCTTATTTTATAATTGTATTATTTTCCCCCTTTCCCTTCAAAAAGGAGAGGCATGCCAAACAGCATGTACTTGTTCCCTGAACTTAGATGAATTTTGCTAGTAAAAAAATTACAGAAGATTGCATAACCTCGTTCTTCAACTCTTAAACATTCCATTGCAATTTTTACCATTACAGTTGCAATTATATTTGTTGTAAATTGAATTATGTGATAGATTTTTATAAGCGTACACGCTATGAGATGTAAACCGGATGTGTAGAGATAGTCAAGAGAGTCTGCATGCATGATTTTAGAGTTCTCATGAGATAAGAATCCTTGCATGTTGATTAGTGTTGCCTGTTATGTTTCCTGCATACTAAAGAAAATAAGTGTTCCATGACCTTTTGGGTCGATTGTTGCCTTTTAATTCTGTGTGTTGTATTGTTAACCTGAACTATATGGTCGAAACTAGCCCAGTTTCATCAGACCTCAGAAGCGAAGCAGGGTTAGACCTGTTAGAACTTGCATGGGAGAACTCAAAAAATACCATATCACTTTAGGGGGCAGGTAATGGCAAACCACCTCTGAACATCTCTTGACTTGAAAACGCTATGGAGTTGTCGTAAGTCAGCTTGACTTGATACCTTCCACCACCATTATGAAGGAGGAAGAGGAGGATGAATTTATACCCTATCTTTCTCTTCTGTAGGGAGACTCAAGGCAGCTTACAAGCTCCTTTCCCTTCCTCTCCCCACAACAGGCACCTTGTGAGGTAGGTGGGCTGGGAGAGTTCCCAGAGAACTGGGGCTAGCCCAAGATCACCCAGTAGGAGTGCAGAAACACATCTGGTTCACCAGATAAGCCTCTGCCACTCAGGTGGAAGAGTGGGAATCAAACCCGGTTCTCCAGATTAGAATCCATCTGCTCTTAACCACTACACCACCCTGGCTTTAAGAGAAAAATAAACAGCATATTATGACAGAATTTACTGAAGCATGACAGAGAAGGTTAAGTGAAGGTGGTGATAAAAGTGAACAGGAAAGGTGAGATGTAGAACTCTGGCAAATATTAAGGAATGGTTTATGGTTGTTGTATATGCTGATGTTGTTACTGTTGTTTTCATAGTTGTTTTTAATCTTGTATGCTGCCCTGAGACCTTTGCATAAGGCAGAGTATAAATCCCATAAATAAATAAATATTTTATCTTCAAGTGTAAGTGCAGAGAAAACACCTACGCCATTTTACATGCTAGTTTTAATGTTGATCTTCTAGTTGTCAGGCATTGTCTTGGTTCCAGTCACAGCTTGTTTCCTCTCTGTGTCTGTCACTCATAAAAAATGGAACCCTTTTATTCTAAAATTATATTACCATTGCTCCTCTGTACCCTAATATTATAGGGGCAATGATAGACCCCGTGGCAGTAGTCTAGAATAATTAAGCACCAAAGTCCCACAAATATAAACTGACTCACTCAATAAGCTAAAATGCATGCAGCTGGAAAGTAGCGTACAAAATAAGATATGCTGTCTGTGATATGCTAGTCTTTACATGCGAACTGAGTAGTAAAAAAGAAAAAGAAACATTCCCAAATGAAGTGCCTGGAAATGTTGACAATGCAAGACTTTTTTCTGTGCAAGATTTGTGCCTCTTTAATCGAAACAATCTTTTTCATGAAGAATTCTTCAAAGGTGACAGAATATTAAATGTGTAGGTGGTGCCATAATCCCACACAACATATAAATGATATGCTGCCATTTAAAAAAAAAACAAAACCTAATCTAGATATCTTTAGAAAGCAGTTTGGTTTAACTGAAATGGGTATGCTTGTGAATACGCATCAATTTATTTACTGTATTTCTGTCCTGCTTTTCCTCACTAGTCAAAATTTATTTCAACAAAACAAATGAAATTAAAGCTGAGCAGAAATATAACATACTGGAACACATTAACACA
Source organism: Sphaerodactylus townsendi (assembly GCF_021028975.2). Classification (NCBI taxonomy): domain Eukaryota; kingdom Metazoa; phylum Chordata; class Lepidosauria; order Squamata; family Sphaerodactylidae; genus Sphaerodactylus; species Sphaerodactylus townsendi. The sequence goes on from NC_059428.1 coordinate 99,648,539, forward strand.
GTCAAACACCACCGTTTTAAGAGGTTTTATGTTAGAACCGTTGCGGAGGAGCATGCACAGTGTTTTAACCAACGTATTTGTTTTATGACAGAGAGACTCCATGAAAGATGACAGAAGAAGTTATTGTTATAGCAAAGTGGGATTACACTGCACAACAGGACCAAGAACTCGACATAAAGAAGAATGAACGCCTGTGGCTGCTAGATGATTCCAAAACATGGTGGAGGGTAAGAAACGCAGCCAACAAAACAGGATACGTGCCATCAAATTATGTTGAACGAAAGAACAGCTTGAAGAAGGGCTCTTTGGTTAAAAATCTGAAAGACACATTGGGTAAGTCATTCTTGGAAACTCGAGGTTGTTTTCTGAAAAACACCTTTTTGAAAATATTTATGGGACGTGCATTTTGTGGGGTTTCAAAAAAGTGAATGACCATTAATTCAGTAAAGTCCTTTTTTTTCAGTAGATGAGTTCATGAGGAGTGTTTTTCCTTAAAGTTTTCAATGGCAAGTATAAGAACTTGAGAAAAGTGTCCTCTACTTTTCCTTTTTAAATAATTGCTTATGGAGGTTTTAGTGGGGAGGGAGGTTTAAGTCCTTGCAAGTGGAAAAAGTATAAACTGTGAAAAAATGAGAATTTGTCCATTGTTGTATAGGTCAGTAATCATGACTGTGCTCTGAAGAGCCATTCCTGTGGTTAATTTTGTACTGGGGCATGAGTTGTATTTTCTAAATACTCTGTGTTCTGGTTTTTTCCTGTTTTGTTTAATTTGCAGTGAGACCACCCCAGGAAGGTGGTTTCCCTCAAGGTCATATTGCTAGTGGTCCTGGGTTTCCCTTTCCTTCCTTGGTTAATTTGCTAGTATCATCTGAAACTTCATGCCTATGACTTCCTTATTGTGGTGAAACTTGCTGGCTTCTGTTTCTAGTTTATGGCATCTGCGATTTCCCAGTCCTGTGGCATAATTATTACAACACTTTTGAAGTTTTTCATTTATTGCCCCCCCCCAAAAGCCCCCTGCAGAATGAGGAACCGTTCCTTGTGAAACACTTAGTATGCTGTGGGTTTGGTTTGTAAATGGAATCAACTCAGCTAATGGGGATGATCAAGAAATACAGAAGTTTACACAGTTCAGAAAAGTTTCTCTTTGGTTATTTTTTCCCCACTCTGGCAGTAGAAAATAGTTATATTTCAACTATACCTCAATATTATAACTGGGGTTTTGTGCTCCTTCTTTCATGTTTGTTTTTCTATGTTTGCTCCTTCTTAAGTTCATGCACTTACTAATGAAGGATGCCTTTATTTGTCCACATGACCAAGTGAATATGCATCTCTGTGAGATGGGTATATTCATATAATCACTTGAGTATATATAATCACATTCTTATGTGAGAATTGTTCACCTACTCCGTAATTATGTAAACTTGTCAGCATGGTCCCTGTTTTTAGAATATGGACTCTATTATGCTTTTTAAAAAGTCTAGTTTGATCTTGCTTCATCTCTAAAGCTAAGCAGGGTCTGCCATGGTTTGGACTTGCATGGGAGACCTCCAAGCAAGTTCAGGGTTTCTACACGGAGGCAGGCAATGGCTAACCACCTCTGCTTCTTGCCTTGACAACCCCATCAGGTAGCCTTAAGTTTTCTGTAACTTGTTGGCACTTTTCACCAACAACAAAACACAAAGGGAGTGAGAGCCAGTGGTTAAGAGCAGGTGCACTCTAATCTGGAGAACCAGGTTTGATTCCCCGCTCTACCACTTGAGCTGTGGAGGCTTATCTGGTAAACTAGATTAGCTTGTACACTCCAACACATGCCAGCTGGGTGACCTTGGGCTAGTCACAGTTCTTTGGAACTCTCAGCCCCACCTACCTCACAGGGTGTTTTTTTGAGGGGGGAGGAAAAGGAGTTTTTAAGTCCCTTTGTGTCTCCTTACAGGAGAGAGGGGGGGATATAAATCTGACTCTTCTTCTAAAGTACTTTAGTAGACGTCTTGAGTTTTTGGAAGTTGAAACTCCCCTCCCGTTGTTTCGATGAAGCCAGCTGATTTTGCTGATTAACGGCGAGATTTAATAACCATGTTGTGTGCCTTTTCCAACTCAGGGATGTTTTGTTTTAACTTTTATGCTCCATGCTGGTCTCCCTTACCAACTGAATACCTGAAGAATGGATATTGTTGTCAGAATGTGTATTCAGCCAGTTAGTTGGATAGGCTTCCCAATAAAGATGCACATTCGAATGTCTGCATGGGCCAAAAACAGCGTTGTGAAAACTGTGTGAACCCTTTTACACTGTTTTCACACCACTTTTTTTGGCCCATGCGGAATCTACCTTTGTCTGTCAAAGTGGGCCAGTCTCTCGTGCAGTCTTGTCTGCTTCTGTGGACCAGTCTCTCGTGCAGGATCAGAGCAATCGTGTGATGCCAAACTGTGTAGGTCCTGACTTGATCTTGAACGTTAATAAGGCTGTCTATTTCTGAGGGCATTAACAAAATGATGCGGATGGCCACACTAATAAGTATAATTGATATAATGGAATATGATTCAAGCAAAGCATATTTAAATGATATACAGTTAATTCTCATTTGTAGGATGGCCAGGGGCCATTTACAGCACTGTTAGGCCTGTATTGCCCCATGCCCAATCAGTTGATAAACCTGTATTGGAGACTCAAGCAAATGCCATACCAGTTTTTTTTATGTTCTAATAGTGTGGATTCAGCATAAAAAGATCAGTCGTTTGCATGGAAGCCTACGCTGTTAAGTGTGCTAAAGCATGATGTTATAATGGTCAGGCAGAGAAACTGGATGGGTCATTTTTTTTTACTTTGCCTGTTATCAGCAGTTGTGTTTAGGAGTTCTTTTGGGTTCCCCCACCGCCTTTTTAAAAACATGTGAACAGGGTAGCCAAAAGCGATCCAAGCTTCTGTAATTTCAAGGCTTGAATGAGTACCATTTAGTAAAATATTTTGTGTTGGTCTGCCCTGGGAAACTTAGAAAGTGCAACTCGAGCAGAATGACAGGAACCTGGCAGCTGTTACATGTAAGAGCCTTATTATGCCAATACTTATACAGGGGTCCCCAACCTTTTTGAGCCTGCAGATACATTAGGAATTCTGACACAGCACAATAGGTGCAGCAACAAAATGGCTGCTGCAGGAGGCGGAGTCAGCCACAATGTGATGGCCACAGCTTAACTTCAGTAACACAAAGTAGATCCTTGTACTGTGGTGGCAGTGCTGCCAAAACAACATTTTTAAAAATCTGCACAGCCAATCAGAAGCTTTGCTGGGCAAAAGCCATACCTGGCCCCACCTATTTGCAGGAAACACTTGGCAGGCACCAGAAAAAGTGTCAGTGGGTACCATGACATACCTTTGCATTAAGTTCCCATTTTCTTCTAGGTGTGCGATGCTCACTTCTCTTATTTCTTTACAAATAAATATATGTAGGTGCAAAGTAATGTTTATTTATTTCTCTCCTTCTCTATCTATATTTCGCTGATGCCTGGAATTTAATTTCAAACCCCTTCATCAATTCTCCTGAAGTAGTGTGTCTAAGCTTTAAAGCAGTTTCTAAGGGCTACGTAGACCTGAGGAAAATTACTAGTGCGGAATTCCAGGTTACATTCAACAAATTAAAATTTAATTATGTATGTTGTTTAGCTTAAATGTTTCAGGAAATCATCCACTCACTCACTCCTTTACATCTGAGACCCTATTAGGATTTTACTCTAATTCTAGTCTCTCAATGTTTCTATATACTCTGACTCAGTTTAGCTCAAACTGACTCCCTGTCAGTCTCCAACACAGACTGCTGTCTCTCCCCCAAGTTTTACATACACTGTAATTCTCTCTCAGTTCAGCAGACTACTGTCTCTCTCTCTCTCAGGTTAGCACACTCTCCTCAGTCACTCTCCAGCATCAACCAATCACCTCGCTCTCTCATCCCCCTTTCATCCTCCTTCCTTCTACAACTTACTTCATTTTATTTTTATTTTTTAATTATTTTTTAAAATTATTTTTTGAGTTACACCAATGTATATAGCCAGGTATGAAGAAATATTGTAGTATAATAGTTGAGTAGAACAAAGAAGATATATAATAGATACGATACATACTATATGAAAAGATGCTTTTCAGGTTTTACAATATTGATAATATATGTGAGTATCATCATGATATTAGTATCACCTGATGTGTGATAGAAACAAAAATACAGAGAAAATAAAAAAAACAAGAAAAACATATCTATATACTGTTAAGTAAATTTTACATTTCTATTATTATTATTATTCTGTTTTCAGGGTCATTACTATATAGGTATCTCAGTATGAGGTCCCAAACGTTGAAATAGGAGTCAAGACATTTTTTTGTTGATGAGAGTCAACTAACTTCATTTTAAAGAAACACACAGAACGTTCCATTTAAATGTATCAGTCATAACTTTCAAGCCCTTTATGATTTGTGATAGTGACACTTAAGGATTGTTACTATCTGAGTTCCATTCCGCTGATCGTTCCCTGCTCTCTGTCCTTTTATACAACAGGCAGAGGCAGCAGTGTGCCATGCCTTCTCTTTATAGCAATCCACATTATGTGGAATATCTTCCCAAGGATGGAAGAGCTTCTCTCTCCTTGTTTAAGGAAGTGTTACAAGGTTGGTGCTTTGGACCTGTAGTCAGGTAGCGAAGGCATAACAAGCTGAAGTTGAATCCACCCTTAACCCAGATAATGCTGATTAGAAAGATGGATGTTCCAGAGGGATTGGATTCATGTCTTGGAGCAGGTTAAGAGCTGGGACCCAGCCTTGCTGGTTGAAAAGCAGGTTAGTGTAGTTGCTAAGAATGCCTTCTGTCATCTGTCACTCGTTTGCCAACTCTCCTTTCTCAGTTGATCTGGCAGTGTTGATCTCATGCTACTATAACCTTGTGATTGGAGTACCGGAACATGAGCTATGTTGGGCTGCCTTGAAGATAACCTGGAAACTGCAGCTGGTCAAAATGCAGTAGTCCAATTGTTGAGGCTATCTGATGGAAACACATCTTGCCATTTTGAGCAGCTCGGCTGGCTGCCAGTTTGTTTCCCAGTTCTACTCAAGGGGCTGGTTAAATCTCTTCATAGCCTGGGGCTCACATATCTTGAAATAATATCTCTGCCCTTCCATATTGTGTGCCAACTGCAGTCTTCAGGCTGCCACCGTCTGGCTATTCCTTTAAAACTTAGAGTGGCCTCCCTGCCATTGACCAGAGCCCAGGACAATCCATCATGATTCTCACTCTATAACTCAGGCCTCCTGAAGAAGTCTCCTCACTGGAGATCATCAGAAGGTGCCTCAAGGCATATTCGTTTGCCAGGGCTGTAATGGGGTATGAACATCAAGCGTCTTTGGAGGTGAGTAGTTGTGGATTTATCTGGGTTTAATATGCAGCACTTTAATTATTACCAGTAAGCCCCCTTGAAGAGAGAAGCAGGGTACAAACAATAAAAATAAACCCTGAGTTCTGTCCAAGGACATTTGGGTCTGTTTACTTTGTGCACACTATTTTAATTGGCCAGCAGTATCCTTTACTTTATATCCCACTTTTCTACCCAGTCAGGAATGCCAAGGCTGTTGCTATCTATATATATAAAAATGGACCCATGCGTTTGTTGCTTCGAGAATAACCCCACACCTGCTGGCCCAAACGCTCTGAAAATTTCACAGACACTTACTCATGCCCCCAACTGTGTTCTTATGAACCTCCTGCTGTCAGACAACACACCTGAGCCAGGTAAAACATCTTTTTCCTGGTGCACCAGGCCATGAAGCTGCCTGTGTGTAACTGTCACCCTTAGAATGTTCGTGCCCTTAGAATGTTCGCTCAGATGGCCAGATATGAGCAGTGAAAAAGTACATAGGCAATAACTCCAATGGAAGTGAAACACATACACACGTTGCCATGTGAGACGTCAGGTGGGGTTCCCCCCCTCACACACAGGTACCTTTCACTCTCTGTGCCTCACCCACTGCTACCACACAACACACCTACTCTCATACACATTCAGTGGAGGGAGAGGGAAGGGATGGAGGGGGAGGCATGCAAGGGAAGAGAAGTGAGGGAGGGAACAGAGAGTGAGGGGTGGCATGCAAGGGAGGGGAGGGAGCAGGCCCAGCATTTGGATATGACCCACCCACCCTAGCAGAGGGAGGCGGAAGGGAGGGAGGGGGAGGGGTGGCATGCAAGGGAAGAGAGGGTGGGAGATGGAAGGGACAGAGGGGGAGGCATGCAAGGGAACAGAAGTTAGGGAGGGGAGAGAGTGAGGGGTGGCATGCAAGGGAGGGGAGGGAGGGGCACAGCATCTGGATATGACCCACCCACTCTAGCAAAGGGAAAGGGGAGGGAAGTAGGGGGAGGGGTACCATGCAAGGGAAGAGAAGTGAGGGAGGATGCGGTCACACACATCAATGACATTGCACAGTATCAGCCTGTGCGTTTCCATGAGCACGTACTGCTGGCCTCTGCAATTGATTTGCTGCTACTGTTCCTTTCCCATTTCACCACAAAAAGCCACAGCAACGTGTGGCCGGGACCCGCTGGTTTATTCTATTTTTTTGGTTACCTTTCTTAAATCCATATGTTGGAAGAAATAATTTTAATTAATAAATGGAATTTCATTAATGTCTTTTGCCAGAGCCACAGTTAACTTTGATTCTGTCCTGATATTTTGAACGTTTATTGTAAATGTAAACATGAGGGGATAGCAGGCAGACAGAGAAGGGGACATAGCAGTGACCCTTTCAATTGACCTGCCTTTTCATCCACTCTAGTCACTGAAACAAATCTGTCACTTCCTTCACGTTGAGGATATGATTTTTAGCTTCTGGGGATGAAGGATACTTTACCATTAAGGTGCCTGGAAGACTGTCCCTGTACACTGTATAGGTCAAATGCAGCATCATGAATTGTGTCTGCAAGGACAGAAGGAGCTAGCATACACCTGGACTAGTTATATAATGTATCGTCTGTGACATCTAGTATTTATTTACTACCTTCTGCATTCAAGCTGTTAGTTTCAGCCCTACTCAGGGTGTGTAGCTGTACTTTAGCCTTGAGGTCATGAAGAGTGGGATGACAATCTTATGGCGTGAATTAGAAAGAAAAGGCCACATGGTGAAAGTCTTCCTGACTCCTTCAGCAAGCCCAAATCACTCTACTGATATTTTTACTTCCTAATGAGGCAGTAAAATAGACAAGACTTTACAATATCTGGAATGCTCAACACAATTATTTCTTAGTTAAGTTCTGATTTTTTGCTTCATTGCTGCCAAACTATCTGCTTTTCCCCTTCCCCTGTGACTTTGCACATCTGTGCTCTGATTGAGCAGTAATTATTTCAAATCCAAATAGTTGCTGAAATTAGTAGTGCAGTTGCTTATGGTCGTCCTTACACAGTTTTCCATTTATTTGAGGTTAAATATGCTGTGTGCTTTTGTAGTGCTGCTTGCTTTTTTTCCTTTTTCATTTGACTTCCTGTTTATTATAACTGTCAGCTATTTCCTTTCTTGAAGCAACCCAGCCTGTTAGTTGTCAGCTCATTTCAGATGCTTCACCTCCCCATTTTACCCCCTCCCCCCAAAAGGAAATTAAATGTTTGGTTACACTTTGGCTTTATTGTCTGAGATGCTGATTCTCTGAAGCTCATGATGACTGGTATGGCGCAAAGGGGGTTTCCGATTGTTTCCCCTTTTCTGTTTTTTAAAATATATATTATTATTATTATTATTTTGCTTCAGACTAGGTTTGAACATTTTGACTGACTGGAGTTGTTCACAGGACTGTAGCGCTGTAAAGGTGTCCTGTTGGGGGTAGTTGTCAAGAGCGCTTGGAACTGCAGCTTCAAGTGTTGAACGGGCTCTACAAAAAATATTTTTAGTCCAAGAAGCTAATTTGTGGTTGAGAACCACAGTTTGCATTTTTGGTTCAATTTTATTTTTGTTGTGGCGTCACCTTCAAAAAGAGTGCCTTGGAAAACCGTTCCTAGCCTGTGTCAGGAGTAGAAATCATGCAGAATTCTTGTCATCCACTGCAACTTGTTCATAAGTGCAAGTCACATTAATGGATGTATTAAACTTTTGTCACTGCAACATTCAGCAATGATTTTCAGGTGTGAAATGATGATCAAAGATGGTACACAACAGGTGGCTCAGGATGAAACTACTCTTTCTGATCAGAACTGTGAGCATTATCAGTCCATTCGGATCTCTGCATTGTTCACAAGGACAGGGAAGTGCTTAGGCCCGACTTGACATTTAAACCCAAGGCAAATTCCAATTTCCACCAGGAAATCATTGTTCCGAACTTTTGCCCTAACCCTACGCACCCCAGAGAAAAGCTCTGGCACAACTCAGACACGCGTAGAGCACTCAAGGCTTTCATCATTCAATCGGAACCAATTCGTTGGTCCGAGAGCCTTGTCGTCAGTGTCACTCCCCCAAACGTGGGGCTCCAAATGTCCACAGTGGCAATCAGCTCAGCCTTGAAAATATGCAATGTAGAGGCACACAAAGCAGCTAATGTTCCTGTCCCTACTGGTATTACAGCACACTCAACCAGAAGCACCGCCACCAACGCAGCACCTGGTAGGGAAGGAGGACATCTTGTCCCTCCTTTGATCACCATCAGTCCTCAGTTTTATTTATTATTTTATTTATCATCAAACTTATATACTGCTCCTTCCTCTGTTTGTATCAGGCTACAGATCTTTACCTGGAGTTTTCTGAAAATTGAAACTGCTCATATCTGCATAGTTGTGTAATGTACGTAGACCTGAGGAACCCAATGTACCATACAAACATAGCTGGTTTAAAAGCTTGTTTCTACTGGAGGAGGCGGACATCTTTTCTGGGTGTTTCCTAACCGGAACTCAGGGAGGCAGGACTAATTAAATATGTCACTTCCTGTGGTCCGAGTGGGTGTCACCCTTATTCCTCAGTATTATTCCTGCCTCAGCAGGGAGAGCAGCACTCTGTTCGAGCTCTTCTCCAGAGTTCCTTCTTCTCCTCATTGCCTCTACCTTTTGTCAGTGAGCCTTCAGTGTTCGTCTTGTGAGTCTTCCTCCTTGTTTGTGTACTTGTGGGGCTGTCTTGGGGGTTTTCTGCAGTGTCATCCCTACCCCCTCCTTTCTTCCCCCCACCTTGCCGCCTAGTTCAGATGCTGGAAATGGCGTCTGATCGCTTCTCCCCTGAGAGGGAGATTTTCTCCCGGTCCTCCGCTGAGAGGACCAGAGCAGCCAACAAGGCTCGACTCCCGTCCCAGGGAGCGAGCGAACCGCTACCGCCGTGAAAAACAGCGGGAAAAGCCCAGGAGCCGTCATCTAAGAAGGCTTGCCAAGAGGAAACCACAGGCCGCGGGACTGCAAAAAAGGCGCACAAGAAGTTGGCAGGCGCCAGCAGCCCCTGCTGGCCAGAGGAGGCCACAACACAGCTGCAAGCCTCAGAAAACCCGGAAGAAGCTTCTCCCGGCTCCATATTACCGCGCAGGACTGAGGGGAGACCTCAGAGTCCTGCGACGGCTGCAAGCAACGCCAGCACCTCAGAAAGGGACGCAGAGGACATCGTGATGGATGGCAATGCGACTCCTGCTTCTGAATCAACCTTCTCAGTCAGGCAATATTGCGCGGGGGGGGGGGGCATCAGAATGGAATCTCTACGATCCATCGTCGAAAATCTGAAACCAGGGGATTATTTAACCTCTTTAGACTTGACAGAGGCGTATCTACACATCCCCATAAAACCCTCTCGCTGTCAATTCCTGTGGTTTGTGGTAGGAGATCATTAATTCCAATTCAGAGCACTTCCATTCGGACTTTCCACGGCCCCCAGGGTTTTCTCAAAAGTTCGGCTGGCCCCAATCATCCACCTGTGCCAACAAGCCATACACGTCCACCCTTACCTAGACGATATCTTGATAAGGTCCAACTCTCCATCCCAAACGAGCAAGGACGTCGACATAACTCAAACGGTACTCTACCAACACGGGTTTCTGATCAATCTTTCCAAGAGCAACACGAACCCGTCCCAAAGGATGGAACACCTCGGTGCGATCATCGACACTACCCAAAATGCTCTTTTCATTCCAGCAAGCAAGATTACCAAGATCAAGACCTCAATAAACCTCATCAATATTGCCAAAAAGTCTTCCCTATTACATCTGGCCAGCATCCTGGGGATCATGGTATCAGTATTCGACATGCTTCAGTGGGGCAGACTGCACGCCCAACCCCTTCAAACGTTCCTCCGCCCATTTCAGCACCAAATAATGAGGAAGGAGGACCGCTACCTGGCCCTTCCAGCTCACCTCAAATCCAGTCTCAGATGGTGGACCATCCAACGCAACCTGTCCAGATGGAAGGTCTACCTCCATCTAAATCGTATAGAGGTCTTCACAGATGCCAGTCTCAGCGGATGGGGAGCCACAGCGAAAGACCAATTCATTCAGGGCCAATGGTCCAAGGAGGAGTCCAAACTCCCCATCAATGTCTCGGAAATCAAGGCCATCTTCCTGGCTCTACAGCACTTCCTACCACTGATCAAGAAATCCCACGTCCTGCCTTCCTGAGTTCTGGTTAGGAAACACCCAGAAAAAATGTCCACCTCTCCCTCCAGTAGAAGGACCATGGTGAGTCACCAATGGACCATTCTTCTACCCATTGAAATCGAGAGGCTTAATTTTGGCTAAACTCTACCATTACGTTAAAAGCCTCCTTGCTTAATTATGGCTGTATAGATAATGAAAACAGTCAAAACCTCCTTTTCTTGCTAAATGATTTATCTGTGAAAGATTGAATGGATTTAAAAAATGATTTCTAAGGATAAGCATCATCAGTACAACACACAAGACCACGTGTTGCATCTGTGTTTGTTTAAATATTTAGACTCTTGACTGTTGATTTGATGAAACTACCCAGACACCGCCAACCCTTTTGAGCACTTAATCTCAAGTAAATGATCTTGCTCAGTACTGAATGTGTGTAGTATGGAGAAATCCAAACAGCATTCTTTAATTTAATAGCTGAGGTATGTATTTTGTTATACCAACAAATTAGTATGTGCCTTATCAGTAAACGTGTGAATTATAATTTTGGAAATTTGACTTTAACGAATTTCCCTCCTATTTAAACATAGGACAAAAATAGTTAGACGTGTCTGAGAATTGGAGGACTGATATGAAGCTACAGTACTGGCAAAATGTTTATAAACTTCACATTGAGCCCTTGGATTACCAGTGACGGAAAAAGAAAAAAAAATACATGTGTGTGGTTTTGAATTCTGGAAAATCTGTAGTTCTTAAAATATCTGGTGAACTCTTAAAAATAAGAATGTGTCTGCTTATTATATAGTTATGTTTTTAAAAAGTGTGTAAAAATATGGTAACCAATCAATGAAAGACGCCATTTCTCTTGTCTTTTGAAAATCAATATTGAACATATATAGCAAGTAAAGTAAAATAGAGTGTGCAGGATAGTTACCAAATTTAGCATTGGTTCTTTTACCGGGAGAACAGGAGAAGTTTAAAGTGCTATCATGAGAACTCATCAGTAAAACCTATGAATATGCAAAAAACAAGTAAAGGCTTGGTAAGTTTGAGCTTCCTGTGTATAAACTTGCTTTCTCTGCAAACTGAGTATTGAAAACTGTAATTAGGAAATGGTACATTAGTCTACAGAAACAGGCTTTTAAAAGAAAATATGCTGTCATAGTGCATGGAATGGGCATTTTTTTCCCCCACCCCCTCTTTCCCCAGTGCTCTGCAGGGATTAGATTCATGTTGCTGTGAAGCAGTGGTGCTCTGGAAACAGTAAAGCCAGATACCTTTTGCTCTGCTGCCTCCTGGAGCTCAGGGATCACATTTTCTCTGAATTTTCTTGAATTTGGCACTGTCACCTGGCTCTTCTGTTAGCCCCAAACTAACCTGCACAAGGAGAAGGAAAGGAACTCCGATCCTTGACTGGCAGCTAGTACAGCAAAAGCTTTAATTGTTGATCTTGTTGTATGTTTTCTCTATACACCACTGTTGAAGTCAATAACTGAAAGGCAAGGTGTGGCTGTTCAACATAATTAGTAAATAAAGTTTGCCGACCTGTCAAACCTGTTCCCTGCCAGGCTTTTCTCTTGGAGGCGAAAGGCATCTTGCTGGGTGCTTTCCACCCCGTCTCAGGGAGGCAGAAGAAGAATTTCGTCACTTCCTGTCGAGGCTTGGAGGCCATTTTTAGCCAGTATTCTTTCTGCCTCGTCAGGGAGTGCACGAGATCCTGGTTCCTCTGCACCAGAATTCCTTTTACCTACTATTATTAAGCAAAATGGACTCCCAACGTTTTTCTCCCCCTAGGGGATACCACCGCTCCGCTGCAGAAGCCACTAGGGCTTCTAGGAAAAGAACGTCCACCCCAGCCCCTGAGGCACAAGCCGGGGCTTCCAACCGGCCGGCCGACTCGCGGCCCCGCCAAACCATCGGAGGGCATAGCAAAGAGCCGCCCTCCAAGCGTCCCCCCCCGGCCGCCCCCACCGCGCCGAAGCCAAAAACGAAAGCGCAGCCGCGCTCCAAGCAGGCGACGAGCGTTCCTCCCGCTCCTTCTTCTTCGCGCGCCGATCCGCGCGCCTCCGCCCCCACTCCAACCGCTTCCTTAGGCAGACGGCCAGACGAGGCCGCTGTTCCCGCCCACCCAGAGCGGACCAACAGCGGCAGCCCTCCCCAAGACAACAGGGAGAGAGAGAGAGCCGACGATGACGCTGCGAGCCGTCCTACTCCCGAGGAGACCAGACAGGAGGACGCTCCAGAGGCAGGGGAGGAAGGTGCCATGGAAGAGGGGGAAGAGATGGTGGATGCCGAGACCCCCTTCAACTGGCAGTCTCTCACCCCCACTGATTTTGCCAGCTTCCTCAACAAGGCCATTGATGACAAGCTGCACCAATTCCAAAAAGCATCGCAACCCAGCTCCTCTGCCACGGCGTCTTCTGGGGCAATCCAAGCATATAGGCGTGGGTCTAGGGGTTACCCTAGCTCCCCACCGCCGGGCCCAGCAGGCTCTTCACAGGGACGCTCTAGGGGTTACCCTAGGTCCCCCCGGCTGGACCCCCCATCCAATTATGGGCACGCTAGGGGTTACCCTAGATCCCCATCTCCAGATCCACGACTGCCTAGGACACGTTCCAGACAGACCACCCCAGAACCTCTTCACTTCCCTGGTGATGAGGAACATAGCGCAGAGGAGGATGATCAGTCCAGACCTGAACAGTTTTCAGATTCTGAGGAACTTCCTTCCATTCCTGACACGTCTCATAAATGTTTCAAGGATGAGGAACTTGCCTTCCTCATAGCCAAAACCACCTCTGCATTGGACCTGCAGGACACCGAGGACGCCCAGATCCCAGGGGCAACTGCTTCCTTGCCTCCCATCAAAGGCTGCCCCAAGGGAAGCCAACGCTTTTTTCCCCAGGATGAAGACCCCCAACTGGTCTTCCCCATTCCAGAGTTTTTCATTAAGAAAATCAAGAAGGAGTGGGAGGCTCCTGCGGCCAATAAACACACTCTCTCCTCAGTCAAGAAGCGTTATATGGTACCTGAGTACGTAAATTCCATCCTTCAGGTCCCCCCAGTGGACGCCCCTGTGGTGGCCACCCAGTCGGCTGGCCTTCTGACCAAGGACGGAGAGGGAAGCATTAGGGATTCCCTGGATAAACGATCCGATTCCATGCTTAAAAGGTCCCACGAATCTCTGACCAACTCCATCAAGGCACTGGCTCCAGCTTCCACCGTAGCTAGAGCGCTCCTGGTGTGGGCCAACAGAGCCCTAGAGCTTCTTCCACCCGAACAAGCCGCAGTGAGAGAGGGTTTGGATCGCATTAGGACAGGCGCCGCTTTCATCGCCGACGCCACACTGGACGCAGTGATCTTATCGGCACGTGCCATGGCCTCCTCCTTGGTGGCCAGACGAAATGCCTGGATCAGGGCTTGGCAAGTAGACGCCCACTCCAAGACCCTCCTCTCCAGTTACCCTTTTCATGGCAAGACCCTCTTCGGTGAGGACTTACAACACATCCTGGTCGACTCCAAGGATAAGAAGAAAATCCTCCCAAAATTTCTTCGTTCGGACGGGAACAAATCCTGGCCTAGGACACCTTTTCGGTCCCAAAGAGTTCTCGCAAGAGCCCCCAGGGATGGCAGGGCATCCAATTGGTCCACCAGAGACTCCAGGAACAACGCCTGGACCAATAGAGGGTCTGGTTCCTTTCGTAGACGAGGAAATTTCAGATCAAGATTTGACAAGAACAACCGAAACGAGGGAAATGCCAAGTCCTGACTCCCCCCCGGTGGGAGGTCGCCTCCTTCTTTTTCAACAGGCATGGAACCACAGCCATTCAGACGCCTGGACGAAAGAGACGGTCTCTCAGGGCTACGCAATAGAATTCCTCTCCTTTCCTCCAAACACCTTTTTGCCATCTCCCCTCAGCCGGCAAACAGAAAAAGCATCGAGAACACTGCAAGCAGTCAACCATCTAATATCGATCCGAGCAATAGAAGCGGTTCCCACGGAAGAGACCTTCTCCGGACATTACTCACACTTCTTCACCGTCCCCAAAAAGAGCGGGGACTGGCGAGCGATCCTCAACCTCAGGAACGTGAACAAGTTCCTCAAGCTTCGCAGTTTCAAAATGGAGTCCCTCCGAACCATCTCAGAGGCCCTCAGACCAGGAGATTACATGACTTCCCTGGACCTAGCCGAAGCCTATCTCCACGTTCCCATCAGACACTCTCACAGACAATTCTTGAGGTTCGCAATCCAAGACCATCACTACCAGTTCCGGGCTCTTCCCTTCGGACTCGCTTCTGCTCCCCGTGTGTTCTCCAAGATCCTCCTAGCACCGATCACGATGCTCCGCCAGCAGGGGATACATATACACCCGTACCTGGACGACCTCCTCGTTCGCTCCAGAACAAAGGAAAAGGCCACCCAGGACCTGAAGCTTGTCATTCAGACCCTAGAACATCACGGGTTCCTGATCAACAGGGAAAAGAGTATTCTCATCCCAACGCAGCGGATCCTGCACCTGGGAGCGATCCTGGACTCCAACAAGAACGCCCTTTTCCTACCAGACGAAAAGATCCAAAAGATCCAAAAGTTCGTCAGGTCGATCATGCAACCCAGGTCAACAGCACTACTCCTTCTGGTCAAGCTCCTAGGGATGTTGATTGCAGCCATGGACCTGGTTCAATGGGGACGGTTCCACGCCCGCCCCCTACAACGTCTACTCCGACCCTTCCAGCAGGATATCATCCGCAAGAGGGACAGACCCATCCTAGTTCCCGCAACCACCAAGAAACAACTTCAGTGGTGGCTCTGCCGACGGAACTTGATCCAGGGCAAACAATACTTGCATCGCGACCAACTGCAAATCTTCACGGACGCCAGTCTCCAGGGATGGGGAGCCAGCCTCGATCACCATTATGCTCAAGGCAAGTGGGAGCCACTACTCTCCAAGCTTCCGATCAACGTCCTGGAGGTAAAGGCTATTCTCCTGGCGCTGCAAGCCTTCCAACACCTCATACAAGGCCAGCATGTCCTCATTCGGACGGACAACATCGCGGCCAAGTCATATATCAACAATCAGGGAGGGTCCCGGTCCTCACGACTATCCAAGGAGGCATCCCTCATACTGACTTGGGCCGAACTCAATGTTCAGAGCATCAAAGCGGAACACATCAAAGGATCGCTGAACCTGAACGCGGATTGGCTGAGTCGCCAGACCATCTCTCATGCGGAATGGTCCCTGAACAGGAAGATATTCCTATCAATCACTCGACGCTTCGGCTATCCGACGGTCGATTTATTCGCCACAGCGCAGAACGCTCAGGTCCCTCAGTTCATGTCAAGGTTTTACCATCACCGAGCCTTAGCAGTGGATGCCCTGTCCAGCCCTTGGCCTCCAACCCTTCTTTATGCCTTCCCACCCATCCCAGTCATCCCGAAATTACTCCGGAAGATCCTGGCGGAGAAGGCCCGAGTAATCCTGGTGGCACCCTCTTGGCCACGGAGACCGTGGTTTTCCACGATACAGGAACTGGCCATGGATCAACCACTCCAGCTCCCAACATTCCCAGAACTGCTCCATCAGGGACCCCTTCTACATCCCAATCCGGACTGGCTCAAGCTGACCGTCTGGCTGTTGAGTGGAGAAAACTGACTGCAAGGGGGTACTCCAGGAAGGTGACCAGTCCCCTGCTGTCCTCCAGACGTCCATCCACTCTCAGAATTTACAACTACACTTGGAAGAGGTTTGTCAGATGGGCCAGGGCCAGGGACATCGATCCTGAATCTCCTACACTGCCTTCGGTTCTAGAGTTTCTCCAAGAGGGGTTCGAACTCGGCCTCAGGAGTAACACTCTGAGGAGACAAGTTGCTGCCCTCTCTACAGTTTGGCATCACTTTCAGGGATTCCCAGCCAACCAGCATCCGGACGTCCTCAGATTCATAAAAGGGGTTCAACAATCCCAACCTCCTGTCGCCCACCGCTTTCCTTCCTGGAAACTGCACACGGTCCTCTCGGCCCTCACCAAGTCACCCTTTGAGCCTATCCAGACTATTCATCTCCGCTGGCTCAGGATGAAAGCCCTGTTCCTGACAGCCATCACGTCAGCTAGAAGGGTCTCGGAGCTCAGCGCCCTGTCTATTAATCCCAACTTGTGTGTGTTCCATGACGACAGGGTGGTCCTTCGTATGGACCCCACCTTCAGGCCCAAGGCCGCATCCTCCTTCCATCTGCAACAGGACATTGTGCTACCTTCATTCTGTCCACGCCCTTCTCACCCGAAGGAACGTTCCTGGCATACCTTAGATGTTAGGAGGGCACTCAAGGCGTTTATCGTTCGGACGGAGTCCATCAGAAACACGCAAACCCTCTTCATCAACATCTCTAATCCCAAACTTGGCCATGCCATGTCCAAGGCCTCAATTAGTGCCAACCTCAGGTCCTGTATTGTAGAAGCTTATAGAGCTCTAAATCTCCCAGTACCCGAAGGTATCACTGCCCATTCCACCAGGTCAGCTGCTACCAACGCTGCCTTCAGGCATAATGCCTCTGTGGAACAGATCTGTAGGGCAGCTATCTGGTCTACCCCCTCTACGTTCGTTAAACATTACAAATTACAAGCGTGGGGGGCTTCCGACACAGTCTTTGGGCAGAGAGTATTGGAGCACATCATAGAAGCCTAACGACCACCCACCCTAAGGAGGGACACTGCTTTGGGAGGTCCCAGCAAGATGCCTTTCGCCTCCAAGAGAACGGCCAATTGGTTCACTTACCGTGAAGAGGCCTTCTCTTGAGAGGCAGAAAGGCATCTTGGCCCTCCCTGTACGTCGTTAGCTGTGATATGTGCCTCTCATAAACGAATGCTCCTGCCGACTCTTGTCAGAGAGTTATAGTTATGGGCTAGCTGTTAGGCCCCTATGTTTGGGTTGTTGTAGCAGAATTTTTCCTTTCTAACTGTTACTAACGTTCATGAGTTTGTCCTCTTTCTGTGGAACTCTCGTTATCTATGGCTTTGACTCTAATGACTCGGTCAGTCGAATACTGGCTAAAAATGGCCTCCAAGCCTCGACAGGAAGTGACGAAATTCTTCTTCTGCCTCCCTGAGACGGGGTGGAAAGCACCCAGCAAGATGCCTTTCTGCCTCTCAAGAGAAGGCCTCTTCACGGTAAGTGAACCAATTGGCCGTTTTGTTTGTTTTTTTCTCAGTTTTAAAAACTGCAGACAAACTGTTGTTCAGTGTCATCTATCCAGTTTATTGAGTTGTGGCTAGCAAAGTTTTTACTGTACCATAACTTGCCATTGCTTTGGTGAGGTGCATGTTCACAGGCTAGGAGGAATGCCTAGTTGGATCTCTTGGGTGAGGTGGAAGAGGCATATCACCTTAAGATCATCTCACAATGATCTCAGAAGAATCCTTAATTTTTTTTCTCCTCAGAAATAATGGGATTTGGCATAGCTTCAGCAAGCATGCTTCTTTTGTTGTGGTGCTTGCTGCTTCAACTTCCTTTTTTCGTGCAAATCCTTTTTTTATCCTGTTGAGATACTTTGCCGCAATGCAGCCAGTTGCTTCCTAAGATCAACATTTTAAGTTTTAGCGGTTCAGTGTGTAATTAAACATTGATGTAGTCAGACTTCCTTGGTATCTGTAATCATGCAGGTTTGTGTGTGTATATAAATAAAATTGCTATTTAGGATTAACTTAAAGTGATGGAGTTTCTTTCTGGTCTGTGTTTCTATAGCCATTATTTCCTTTATATTAGACAAAACACTTTACAGGCTCCGGTATCACTGAAAATTGTTGAATTTTTCCTCATCTCTGATGTCTGCCATTATACTTAGTGAATTTTGAATGGTGTTCAGGTTTTTTGATGTGAGGTGAATGTTTGGCACATGCTAAGAATCAAAAATAGGTTTGAAATTCTTTTTCACTGTAAAATTTCTAGGAATATGTAAAAGCATAACTGTGTATATGTTAAGGAAATTCTACTTCTGCTTTTTGAAAGGGCTGAACTTTTGCATTCTGACTTCAATTCAATTTTGTATAATAAGAAAATATCCCCAAGTGGCAGGAAGTGGTATGAGAGGAACAGGAGAAAATAGGGGTGGGATTTCAACCAATTTCTGTTGCATCTCTTCCATGCCGTGCAGTGTTTTGTTCTGGAGGGTCCCTTGACCCATGATAGTGTCTTCACAGGGGTGAGGAGTTAAGCAGGAGGCTGTTGGAAGATGGGAAAGATCTGCTTCTAATAACTGTTTTTATGTAACTTCAGTCCAATTCATATTGAGTAGTGGGAGTGATTTGCTTCTTATTCTGTGAAACTGATGTGGAATCAGAATTAAAGAACAACACATATTTTAAGAGATAGTATTCCTAGAACTTGTCCTAATGTGTAATGAATTTTAAAAACAGGATTTCCTTTGCCACACTGCCTCTATTTATATGTCCGTGTCTATTGTGATCATGGAGATAAATACATTGTAAGGACACATCAAACTAATAGTTACCCTTCTGAAATGAAGAAGTTGTTTAAAAGATTAAGATGTTCAATTTTCTTGAATACTCTTCTGGCATTTTAGCTCCTTTCTTCGTCTTAATTGTTTTGTTGACAGAAGCAGGAATTAGCTGGAGGATTTTCTAGCTCTATACTTGATCAGATATATTCACTGAACATTCATTAGATTTTTATTTTATTTTTAACAGGTTTGGGTAAAACAAAAAGGAAGACAAGTGCTCGAGATGCTTCTCCGACTCCCAGCACTGATGCAGAATACCCATCCAATGGCAGCAGTGCCGATCGGATTTATGACCTGAACATCCCAGCCTATGTTAAATTTGCCTACATGGCGGAGAGGGAGGATGAATTGTCCCTTGTGAAAGGATCTCGAGTCATTGTTATGGAAAAATGCAGTGACGGCTGGTGGAGAGGGAGCTACAATGGGCAGATTGGCTGGTTTCCCTCAAACTATGTAGTCGAAGAAGTTGAAGAAGCAACGGCTGATTCCCCGAGTTTTCTAAGTTTAAGGAAAGGAGCATCCATGAGTAACGGCCAGGCCATGAAAGTTCTTCATGTTGTCCAGACACTGTATCCATTCAGTTCCGTCACAGAAGAAGAGCTCAACTTTGAAAAAGGGGAGACCATGGAAGTCATAGAGAAACCTGAAAATGACCCAGAATGGTGGAAATGTAAAAATTCCCGAGGGCAAATTGGTCTTGTTCCCAAAAACTATGTAGTAATTGTAAGCGATGGTCCTACCATTAATGCTTCCCATCCACCTCAGATAAGTTACACGGGGCCCTCTTCTACAGGACGGTTTGCTGGAAGAGAATGGTATTATGGGAGTGTTACTCGGCATCAGGCTGAATGTGCTCTGAATGAAAGGGGAGCAGAAGGAGACTTCCTTGTCAGAGACAGTGAATCTTCGGTAAGTAGCGCCCACTGTCAAATTTGAAATGTTGTAGAGTTCTTGATTTTTCATTTTGCAGTGCATCCTATGAGGTAAATTGCAAGTGCTCCCAGAGCAACTGTCGTACCAAAAGATGTTACTGGATTAAAGCTACATGTAATGTGAACACACATCAGCCTCATTCATCACTTGATAATGTAGATTTTTTTAGAGATGGACAGCAAATATTACTTAGATTTAACTCACATGCAATACAAAATTGTAATGTTTGGTGTATAATCCTTTGGCTCTGCTTTGCTGCAGTGCCCTCTCTCCCTTCCTTCCTAAAGTAGTATATCCAAATCCACCATAATTTACCAGTTTGAGTTTAAAGCAAAGTAGTGTTTTAGTAAGAGGGAGGACTGCAGCACCGGAGGAGTGTATGTACTGGCAACTTCTTTGTGTATCATCAAATCATTGTTTGATTTGCATCTTAATGGGGGTCAATGATGGAAGTTCACATCAATTCCATTTTATGTCTCTAGCAGAACATTATTGGTGGGGATGGATGTCTAATTTGAAAAGAGGATTTCCTGTGAATATGGATGCAGTATTTATTATTCATGATAATAGTAAATATTTCACAATTGGTTCTGTTTGTGTTGATGCATCTGTGCTAATAATGAAGTATTACTTTAAAATGTTTAATTTAGTTTGATCATAAATGAATAGAACATGCTTAGCTTGTTTCTATGCTTTCTTTTTTCTATTTTTTTTAAAAAAACACAGCACTGGATACATGACATTGCAGTATACATCCTAAATTTGAGCAGGTTGTGCCTGAAAAATTGCTTCCTGTGCTTCTGGCTCTTTTGTATTTGAATAGCTTCAAAGAAACAGTGAAGTGAGTCAGGTGTTGTGGAAACGACTAAGGCTGCAGTCCTTTGCACACCTGCTTGGCCTGGATTTTACTGAAGTTCTAACTGTGCGTCGGATTGCAGCTGGATACTCCTGAGTCACCTTAAAGCCTGGCCAATTATTGCAGAAACATTGTATGCAGTTGACTAACTACTACCTACCTGTTTGGTGGGCTTGCTCTTCTGCTGCTTCCTGGGGGTTCTACACTAGGGCCTCCATTTGTTAATCTTACTCACTTAAACACTCTACCATTGTCTGAATCCTTTGTCATACAGGTTCAGAGATATAGGTAGGTCAGTCAGTCACAGTTTGCCACCCAT
This sequence comes from Sphaerodactylus townsendi, assembly GCF_021028975.2. NCBI lineage: Eukaryota > Metazoa > Chordata > Lepidosauria > Squamata > Sphaerodactylidae > Sphaerodactylus > Sphaerodactylus townsendi. The sequence goes on from NC_059428.1 coordinate 99,669,725, forward strand.
CTTGCCTCATTCAAGATACAGAAAGTGTTGATCTGTTCATGCACCGGGTCTGCCCTCTCACTCAGACACTCCACCAGACAGAGTAGTTCAGTCCCTTTTAACAATCTTCCTGAATCCGACAGTGCACAGAACTGTTGGGGTTGGGACGTCAGTGCTTCTTAATTTGCTGTCATCATTTATTCATACTCTAACATTTATTTATATGCAGCCCAAGATCTTAGTTTGTATGTGTGCGCTTCTTTCCCTGAGACTGTGCAAATTTACCCCACAGGCTTGAACAAAAGAGTTAACTTGTTATTTATGGTTTATGCATACCGTAACACTGGAGTGAATCAGGTAAAGGATTACAGTTTTTTGAACCATAACTCTGTTCAGGAATTTGGGATTGTTCATTGCAAGTTGACCTTTTTCCAGTCCATGTCAAGCTGCTGTTCTGCTCCATGCTGACTCAAGCTTACTATTTCTTCCCTCAACCAGTTCTAACTCCAACTGAACTAACGGCTGCTTAACTGTCAACCTCTCACCAATATTCTGTCAGCTCCCATTGGTTATCCTTAGGGAGAGGCGGAACCTGATCTGTCCATCATGATCCATCAGGTATAGAACGTCAGTAGTAGGATTTAGCGGTCTGAAACTTATGAGCCTAGGTCATATCTTTCTCTTAAGGAAGTCATGGTGGGACTATAAACATTGGAGTTACCAGTGATTCCCATTAAATGAGCCAGTTTATTTGTGTCTGCCTTATTGTTGCTAGCTGCTTGTCTAGAGTGAACCACAATTGAATCCAAGCAACTAGCTCTGTTGCCTTGTCAGACTGACCTGCAAACTATAAAGAGGTGTGGAGCTACTGATGTTTAAAAAGTAGGTAACCGATAAGTTTTTCTTTGTGAAACAACTTGGTTTGATCGTTGATCTTTCTGTTTTGTATGTGTGCTGTTCTTATGCAGTTACTGGAAGAGAATGGTTGGGTGTTCTGTTTTTAAATCATCTTATGGCAGGATAGCTGTATGCCTTCCAGCATTTATTCATGGGAATTAGAGTATGCCCAGCTGCACTCCCTTCCCAGGCTTTCTCTGTGATTCACAGAGCAGGTGTACAAACAAGAGGTCTGGTCTTTTCCCATCAGCCTTCAGGAGAATGGATGGGTGTTTCAACAGCCCTTGGGTGTCTCCTTGGGAGAATGTTATGACAATTTATAGGCTGTCCTAATTCTGCCTGCCCCTTCCAATTTGTGCTGCTATTCTCGGTCCCAGTAGACATAAATAATTATATCTAATATTTACAATACAATGTATTGTCGAAGGCTTTCACGGCCGGAATCATTTGGGTGCTGTGTGGTTTCCGGGCTGTATGGCCGTGTTCTAGCAGCATTCTCTCCTGACGTTTCGCCTGCATCTGTGGCTGGCATCTTCAGAGGATCTGTGGCTGGATCTTCAGAGGATTCAGGAGAGAATGCTGCTAGAACACGGCCATACAGCCCGGAAACCACACAGCACCCAAAATTTACAATACACTTTACATGTGTTACAAACATGAGAAGCAAATGTGAGTTGTTATCCCCAATAATGGGTGAGACTTTTGATGTAAAGCAGTCCTGGTAAGGTGATGGCTGAGGTGAGATTTGAATCATTGTTTCCAACTCATGCCTCATGCATGGTACTCGCTCTGAGTAAAAACTTAATAAAAGTTTTGTTCTTAGGAAGCTGGAAGAGTGTAGGTGTGGCGGTGCCTCTTCCCTGCTTTTCCTCCCAGCATCTCGAACTAGCTGAGCTAGGTGGGCGAGTGATCTTCAGAGGAAAAGGCTAGCAGGAAGCCTGCAGTGGTTCCAAACTTGCTTTTTAGGCATCTTGTGGGTTCTAGAAACTGCTTACAAAGTGTTGCTAACCATGAATTCTTCATAACCTCAACTGACTGGTTATATTGTACCCAGTTAGACCTGATAAACAGCTCATTTTGTAGAACATCTTGCTTATGTGTTGGGTGAAAGTTTCATGAATGTTGACCCTCAATATATAGTTATCCCTTCTACATTGCAGGGGTTAGGGGTACAGCACCCCCTGCAATTTGGAAATGCATGAAAAAAAAATTTGCCCTCCTTTGTGCCAGAGAAGTCTGACAAAGAAAATCATATTCCTCAGGAATGTAGTTGGAAACTAAAACCCAGAATCCACATAGGGAGTTATGAAGGGCTGTGCCGATGCGGTTGCCCCCTTCTGCCACATAAGGGAGCCCTGTTGGCATAGGGAGCACCTCCAAACTCCATGATGCTGAAACCTGGAAGTCCGGGGCACTGCAGAGCTGCACTGGCATCCTAAGCAGATGCCGGGGGCAGGCCAGGGCCTTCCCAGGGGTGGAGCCAACATTAGTCAGCTTCTACCGGCATTCCAGCCTGGGAACATAGGCCCACAGACTTTTTGGTATAAGCCATTGTAGGCAATGGGCCAAATTGGGCAGTGGGAGGGTTTTCTTGTTCTCTATCCCTTCTGCGTTGCCCAGAGACCTTTTGGACGTGGCACATTGCTGCCTATGCCACATTTTCTCCAGCCACCATGGTAAACTGGGGCACGCTGTATTTCTTGTAATCAATTTTATTGACAGCAGTATATCACCAACTTCGTACAAAAGTTCATGTGATTGTCGTAGGCAGGAGTTCAGTTTTTATAAATGAGCCTTATAACTAAAAATTCAGTGTCTTGGGTATTTTATTATAGCGCTGACCAGAAAATGAGCCCACCTATTTTGAATAGTGTTAATCTTCTCCAGAGGGTGTGTATTTAGTTTAGGATGCTGATGAACATTCATTGGTCAGCTGTGGCATACATTTCCTTTAACCAACATCCACAGGTCCCCCAGTTTTGTTCCTTTGTAAAAAGGAATCTGTCCGTGGTCTGATTATATCCACGCCTAATTATTGCCAGGGATTCCATGTGAGGTTGTCATTAAAGGCTTTTTAGAAACTATTTAGTGCAAACTGGATCAAAGAGGCTACTGACTGAAAACCACAAAATACATCTCATCTGAAAGAAATTGACTGGTTGCCAACTGTTTCAAGCCCGATTCAAAATGCTGTGATACCCCTTTAAATGGAACTGGATTGTATTAAAGTGGTGTCCTTCTTCCACGTCAACCCTCCTGAAAATTATGATCAGCGTGTAAGGTCTGGTTGACCATGCTGCAGATAGCCATGAGGCAAAAGGCCTTAACCTGTGGAATGCTTTCCCTATTCCTGTGCGCCTGTCATCTTCTTGCCAGGTTAAAACATTTTCCTTCTCTTGAGCTTCTTTCTGGTTGTACATGCAAGTGGTTCCTTTCCTGATTGTGACTATTTCTAGTTCTGTCTGTCTTAATAAATTATTTCATCATTTTATTTCCTTGAAAACTCATTTCATTACTTGTTTCTGCTGACTTTTGTTTCATAAAGTATTTTAGTTGTTGCTCTTCATTTTAATATTTTGCTGCTCAATTTGTTTTTAATTGATTGGAAGTGTATCACTACTTGCTGTTTTTTTTATTGCCTTCAGAACCCTATGGTTAGAATACCTTGTCTGTTGGGTTATCATTATGGTGACTGCAGGGCACTGACCCCCAACAACAACAACAATAACAACAACAAAAACTCTAGCATAGACATGTCCTTAAAATGCCTGTGATCACTGTGTGAAACTCCAGGGGCTGAAGCCTGGGAAAGATTGCATGCAGCGCCATCCAACTCAGCAGCTATGTCCAGTGGGAAAAGAGGCAGAAATGTCTGCCAAGATCTGAAACAAAAAGTGGGGGAGCTAGAAACAAAATATAATAATAAACATACTTGGAACAAATTCAAGGAGGACAGCAAGAAACCGTTTCAGACTGCCTTTTTATTTTCCTTGCAGTGTATAGGATGACTGTTTCGAAAGACGAGATTTTATGCTTTAATTTAAACAAATACATGCCTTGGGAAAGAAGAAGAAGAGATAATGCCTGTAAAGTTTACTTTTTCTAACACTTAATTCCGGTGTCACGTAAAAAACAAACTCATGGATGGGCAGAGAGCAGTGGATGGCTTTTTTCTTTTTTGCAACAGCCATCTTTTAAATCCTTGTATTTAATTATGCTTCTTTCAAAGGATCAGAATTGGCCTTCCCTTGAGTGCACGTTTTGTTGTGTGATAGAGGAAGTACCTTTAATTTTATAGCATTCTTAGTAGGGAAGGCAAATATTAGAACTGCAAAGCCATTTATGTCAGCCGAAAGAGTAGAAATTGTCTTTAAGTACATCGATTTATAGAAGATGATTGTCGCCTTGCTAAATAAGTAGTTGCACGTCTCCCACCCACGCCCATCTCCTCTGTGAGCTGTCCGTTGCCCTCATAATATGGCACATTGCTTGTGTGTCTGCTGGTGTTCAGCTAATGAAACTTTGGTGTGATTCCTCTTGCATATCTCTTTCCGTATACTAGCCTTTCCTGGCTGTATTGAGCAGCTATTACTTTTATACCTGAAATCACTTTTCTAAAGGTTTGGCAATAAGATAGCATTAGGGAAATCATGATTGCAATCAGTACCTTATCAGCTTCAAAAGGATTAGCTTATCTGCTCCTTGCCCATATTTTGCCCACACAAGTAACACACACAGTTCTATTTCTGTTGATCACCTACTTTTTTTGGCACTGGTTAAAAGTTTAAAAGTTGAATTATGTTTTGTGGCAAATAATTTTCATCGTCTGTAAGCAGTTTTATTTCTATTCCTGTTATAAGAATGTATTGCCCAAAAGATTTAAATTTAATTCCTTTTTCTTTAAATGAAAAAAATTTAAAAAATTTCCAGTGATTTGTCAGTTGCAGTCCTAGTTATTCCAGTAGCAGTTATTTCATGTTTAGAAAACCAGTTTTTTTAAAATACCAAAGGATCTCCTGGGGCTGCAGACTTCCTGCTGTAGCCAAATCTCTCCTCATTGTCAGGTCAGCCCTCTAGTTCATTCTTCGATTATGTGGCTCAGATTATACCAATAGAGAACAATTAATTTCTGTTATAGTTCATGTTCTCTGTGGTATTTCTAGGGACTGTAGTCTAGTTGTCCTTATTTCTAGCAGATTTGGGGAAAGATCCAGACATAAGTAGGCTGAATGGAAGCTAAGGAATATAGGTGGGACATAGAAGACTTTAAGTGTTTAGGAGTGGCAGCCATGGCTGGAGGATCTAAAACACTGGAATTACCAGATTGTCTATATAGCCTGATGGAAAACCCCACCCATGGGATGAGTTACCGAAAATATTTGCTTGTAAACATTGCAAGCACCTTTTAACTCAGAGTTCTGTGTATTGTTATGAAAAGAAGATCTCATGTCTTCGTTTGTACCACAGTAGGTCTCTGTCACCACAGAAATTTGCAGTGAGAAAAGTGTTATTTAGTCCTCTATTATTTTAGACTATTTCTGTGCTGCCTTTCAGAGTCCTGCTCGAGGTGACTTGAAAGACCCCATTAAAATACCAGTTACAGTGGAACCTCAGTTTTCATCGATAGTCCGTCTGGGAAACCTCGGCAAAATCCAAAACCGACAAAACCCGAGGCAAACACTGGAAAGCGATGGAAATGCATGGGTCACCGGTTTTTGTTGCAAAATTAGTGTGCGCACGCTGACGAAAACCAAAGCAAATGATGAACACTGAGACAAAATTTTCAGGGAAAGGATTGACAAAGAAAACCGACAACAACAAAAACCAAGAGTCCACTGTATTAGACATAAGTGGAGTTAAAGCTGTCCCTAAAACAGAAGCAGGTCATTAAAAAGCTGATAAGATAAAACCCATAGTTAAAAGCCTGGGTGACAAGGCATGTTTTAATCTGGTGCTTGAAAGAAAGCAAAGTAGGCAACATGCTACTTTCAAGGGGGCTGGGCATTCCAGAGGAAAGGTTCCACACAGAAAATACCCTGTCTCTAGTGGGGCACCATAGGAGAGGGCTCAACATGCAGATCTTAACTGATGGGCTCCATAGTAGGGGAGGAAACAGTCCTTCTGGTAATTCTGGCCCCACCCAGGCTGTGTAGAAATATTTAAAATTGTACCCAGTAACAGATGGGTATCAAGTATAGATCTTTTAGTAGTGCAGATCCCCAAGTAGGTAATCTATCCAATCTCTCCATGTTGGTTACTCAGTTCTTTGGCAACAGTGAACTCTTGGCAGTCTGTGTCCAGCTTAACAAACTGCAAGAGAAAAGAGATCTGACTGAAACAGATGATGCCTGTTCTGTTCATTTGTGTATCTCAAGCTGCTGAACTGGCCATGAATATATAGCCAGTTTTCAGAGGAAAAACTGATAATGGAAAACCAAAACCCAAAAAGGGTGTTGGTGTTGGGGAGACAAAAGAAATGCACATATGAAACACATTTTTAAAGGGGGGAGGTGGGCATGATTCAATCCTAGCAACTGAAGTATGGCGCTACAAGAGTTCTGTCTACAAAGCACTTTCCACTGAGTACTTTTTCCCCACTTTACAAAATGTATTGTAATTTTTTGCTTCGTTTTGTGACAGCCTTCTCCCCAGCGGGCTCTACAGTGGCTTACATAATTTTCTCCTCCATTTTCTTCTTACAACAACCCTGGGAGGTAGGTTAGGATGAGGGAGTGGGGCTGGCCCAAGTGAGCTTCCTTAGCAGAGTGGGGGTTTGAACCTTGTTCTCCCAGACCTTAGTCCAGTGCTCTAACCAGCTTACCACACTGTCCCTCAAGTGCTAAAATGACAAAAATAAATTAGGCAACTGATCCCTTAAGAGGTTTGTCTCATAGTAAAGGACAAGCATTCTTTAAATGCCCCGATAGGCAAGTCATTTGATTCTGCAGATGTGTGTCCTGTTGCATGTTCTTAAAAGTTAAACGGGATCCACTCTTAAACGTTGGCTTGCACTTGAAAAGGTGGCTATTTGACAGGACAAAGCCAGAATGGCCCTCTTGTGGCCACGGCTTAAAACAACATTGCCAACATAATTCTTCCATTGCTTCTGTGGGAAATCAGAAGCAGTGCACATCTTCGTACAATTTCAGTATTCCGGTTTCTATTCTTAGTCTGTGCATATAGTGCTGACAATAAGCTTTTGCTTAACTGTACATACACATTACGGTGTTAGTAACCTTGTTTTGAAGTACCTATGAAGCAGTGAAGGGAGCCAGAAGCATAGCTACATTAACTCGTAGCAGACTTAAAATTGTATCTTTGTATATTGTCGTTTAATGTCTCCTTTCCTTTCTTTCGCAGCCCAGTGACTTTTCAGTATCTCTAAAGGCATCAGGGAAGAACAAACATTTCAAAGTGCAGTTGGTGGACAGTGTCTATTGCATTGGGCAGCGGCGGTTTAATACTATGGATGAGTTGGTGGAACACTACAAAAAAGCTCCCATCTTCACCAGTGAACATGGGGAAAAGTTATATCTTGTCAAAGCACTTCAGTGACGTCGAAGATGGACTAGGCCAGACAGGCCTCTTCTAACTTACAAGCCTTAGGTCCTACATTCACTTTTATAAAGCAAAGCAATCTACAGCAATCTGAAACAGTCTTCAAAGAATGACCTCTTTCTAAAGTATTTGCTTGGTTGGTTATATTCTCTATTCTATTTCCCCGCTCTCCTTTTTTTCCTCTTTGTTTTTTTTTTAAACTTCAGTTGTTTCACGTTCCCTCAGGTTGAAAATTTCACTTAAATGGATGTTGCAAGCCCTCGTTTTCCTCCCCGGGCTGTAAGCTCCCCTCCTCCATGTACGTTTACATAGTTAGCTCACATAACGAGGGGGTGTTCTCAATTCAAAGCAGTGTTAAATTGTTCGGATAGGCTCACGCTGGCAGAATGCTAGCAGAACTCCTCATTAAGAGACTTTGGGCACAGTTTGAATGCACTGAACCTGCAGCTAATTAAGTGAAATATAGTAGACATTAACAGTTGTGGCTGTGAGTTCTGTAGCTATTTTGCTTACCAAGTAGTATATTCCAGAAATTCCTAGAAGCACTCTTTACACCCTTTTCTCAACTATTACATTGCCTCCTTGGCTCTTTGTGAAGAGTACACTAATTAAAGCATTTTGTAATAGTACTTCTTAAACTACTACGGTAAGATTGTAGTAAAAGAAAACTATCTAGCGTATTTTGACATGTAAATGCAACAGATGTTTCATTGAAAGTTGATTACTTAGAGAATCATTGAATTGTAATGGTTGAATGTTTTGGTAATCTCCAACCAAATGTGCCATCTACATAATGCTTTTCTCTTCTTACCCTTCTGCTTGTTTGAATTAAACCATTATGTATTTAATTCTTAAAGTAATATGTATCTGTAGCTGATTGACACTAATAAACATAACTAATTATAGGTGGGTGGGGCTTCCAACACATACATGCATTTGTATAATATATATAATATATATATATATATTTGCATTTCCAAGAAAAAAATCAGAGTACAAAAAGTGGAGTGATTGGTAGTAAGACACACAGAATGTTATATGACGAAAATGCATTTTCTGTTTCTTTACTTTTAACCTTCTTTATGGTTTTTAATATAGTCTTGATGGCACATTCCTGAAAATCAAGAAAAGGACCTTGATGATCCCAGAATCTTGCATACCCAGTTTTTTGGATATTGTAATAAAAAAAAGGAATCATGTGAAGATGGAGTATTGAATTTATCCTTGGGTGATGACTGTGAGTTGGTATAGCATGATGAAATATGATAAATTCCCCCATGTGTGGAGGTTAGAACTTGAGTGATCAATCTGTTGGAAAGAAAAGCTTGATGTATGTTCCGTGGTATTCTTAATTTTGTTTATTTTATTTGCAGTTCATAAGTTATTTGTAGAATCTACAACATCCCCTGTGGCTAGATGCTTTGTTTTATTTTTTGTTAAAATACGCCTCACTGAAATCTAATGCTATATTAACTTTGTGGTTTCGGCAGCCTTCCCAGTTGTGTTGGTATCTACTCTAAAGAGCTTATCACTGGCAGTTCTTTAACTCATCTCAGCAAATGCCACCGGCAGCAGTCTATATTATGCAAGCAATATTGTGGGAGCAAGATACTACCGTGGTTCCTATCGTTGGAGCAGCAGTCATTTGCCGTCTGGTCCAGAGTACCTTATTTAAATCCATTTAGATGACATTTGTTTGTTTTGGAGCACACGCCTTGTCCTAGAATTACTCTTTAGCAGAAGACTTGTGGCTTACAGCCTCATTTTTGTGGTGCTTACTACGTGGACACTAGTTCATGTGCCATAACTGTAAATGTGTCCAGCCACCAACTGTCAAGATTTTTTTGAAGCCAAATCAGGAAGTTCTTTCTTGCTGGTATCCTGCCTGTAAGAAGCTGGCAGCAGACATTTTTTTGTGTCCACATTTCTTTGCAACTCCTACCACTTAGCTGGTGGTTAAAAACCCATATGCATAAACGCTTTAATTAAAATGAGTTTGGCCATACGATTGTGGATGATTTCATCTATGAATGTCTAGTATATTTGCAATCATGTTAGGGTCATGGCCTTAGTATGGTAACCGATACTCAGGAGTAATCATTCATTTTTTAATCTCTGAATTTTAAATTGTGTTGCTTTTAAAGTTTGTTGTGACTTTTATTGTATATTTTCTGTGGTATAAAGTTTTGATGCTTTTTGGGGGGCTGCTGTTTTTCTTATGTTGTTTCTCCCAAGCTAAACAGTTTCCTTAACATTTTCCATATTTCAGAACTGGGGTGTAATCTACCAAAACAAAACATTTTCCCGCACTAGCGCTACCGAAATGCATTTCAACAGTTGTTATGCATTAAATGTTCTCAAAACTTTATCCAGCATTTTTAGGATTCTTTTACAAGCTGAGAAATTCAATTTGATGAAGTTGAAAAGGTTGCAATAAGTTCTTTTTTATATATAATAGACCTCATATTCTCTATTGCTTGTCATCTAGATACAATATAAAGTTGATTGCTTTTATTGTTAAAATGTGTTGATCAAGCTCTTCATGTAGAGCAATTAGTAGCTTAATTTATCACACCTCAAAGACAAATAAAAATAGCTCAAATGATTCTTTTCGGTGGGTACCATATTGCATTTGTGAATCACATATTCAACATACTAGCTTAAATTCGCCTCCAGTTCCTGGTTTGGATTTTGTACTTCTGCTAGCACAGTGCTGTTCTCGGTTGCAGATCATAATACTCTGGTGCTAGCCATTTGCCGCTGGTAACATAATTCTGCTCTGTTTCCACACTGAGATTGGCAGAAGCGCTCTCTTTGGGTTCCGCATAATTCAGGGAAGAGGCAGCTCTTGGTCATCAGTATTCAGAGGAGTGAAATGGGATAGACTTCAGAGGCTGGCTTTTTGGAAAGAAGGACAGTATGACAGGGACTATTATGGTTGCATCTTCAGCAGCTGCCTCTTTCTTAATGCAGCAGTTGCTCTTTTGTTTTTGGGAACTGGAAGATTGTCCCTTCCTTAAGAGATGATGGAACAAACAAGAAATGCTTCACCACTCACCCTCCCTTGCATGCCACCCCTTACTCCCTCCCCTTTCTTTGCATGCCCCCCCTCCCTCTCCCTCTGCTAGGGTGGGTGGGCCATGTCCAGATGCTGGGCCCCCTCCCTCGCCTCCCTTGCATGCCACCCCTCACTCCCTCTCCTCCCTGATGTAGGAGTGTAGGAGAAAACACTTCCTTTACCCCACCTGGTGGTACCTATGCATGGCCACAGTGTTTGCAAAGTACCTTCTAATTCATTCAGAGTGTTGGCTTGATTGGTATTTGGATGAGAGCACTCCCAGGAAAGTCCAAGGTCACTTCCCAGAGGCACAGGCCATGGCAAAGCAGCTCTGCCCCATCTCCTGCCTTGAGAACCTTTTGGGATTGTCCTACGTCAGCTGTGACTTGAATTACTCATTTATTTTTAAAAGAGTTATCCCCTTGCCCATTAATGTCCAATCAAGCTGCCTTACAATTACCAAGAGTCTACCACACTTGCAGATTAAAACCATGCAATAAACATGGCTTCCCTTGGAGAGTGGCTCCTGGGTCATCTTATAGTGCTGTAGAGAGAGTCATGTGGGATCGTGTCATTTCAAAGCCATAATGGAGCCAATAGAAACAGTTTACTCAGGTAAGTATTTTCTAAGCTGCACCATCAGCCAAAACTGATTTTAAAGGTAGTGTTTGTGTGTAGCGGCCCTAATAGCTTAGAGTTAAACTGGATCAGTACTTGAATGGGCGACTACCAAAGAAGACTGACGCTACTGTGTAGAGCAGTGGTTCTCAATCTGTGTGTTGGGACCCCTTTGGGGGTCGAATGACCCTTTCACAGGGGTTGCCTAAGACTCTCTGCATCAGTGTTCTCCATCTGAAAAATGAATAAATGTTAGGATTGGGGGTCACCACAACATGAGGAACTATATTAAAGGGTCGCGGCATTAGGAAGGTTGAGAACCACTGGTGTAGAGGGCCATGGCCAACTGTCTGTGTTCATCTCGTGCTTTGAAAATTCATGAGGCAGAACTTCATGGGGTCACTATAGATTGGTTGCAACTCAGTGGCCCACTTTACCTTTTTGTTTTTATATAATTAGCAAATATGTTTATGCATAATTAAACCCATTCCAAAGTTTCACGTCACAATTTGGGGACCTTCTCTCGGGTTCAGTGTTCAGAGCTTAATTGTCAGTAACAAAGGAATTCATGAGTGCATACGTATCTGTATAATTATTTGTCTCACGAACCCAAAAGGAAAGGGGCCATCTAGAAATTTAATTAATAGTAATAACTATTGGCCAATATTTGTGATTATTCAAATTGTTAATGAAGATTTTCCTTGTTTAACTAGAAAGCTTGAGAGCATTTGAATAACTTGTTCAGTATTATTGCTGAAAATATCAAAGGTGACCCTAGGCTAAAAATACTGTTGATTTGCAGATATATATTGGGAATGATGTGAAAAAGAACTCACACTTCAGTACAACGTCTAGATACCCTACATATGGTACTGTGCTACACACAAGGCTAAATGCATAATGGAATATCATACACAGGTTCTTTCTCTCTTTTCAATAAATTTCATTCAGAAACATAACAGGCAGAAAGAATTAGTAAACAGAAACTTCGGTGATACATATTCTTGTGATGTACTTAACTACTAAAAATATGGGGTCCGATAATTACCAAAGGAGTGAAATCAGTGTTAAAGGCGTGGCTGATAACTACTGGGAAAGATATATTGTATAGACACACTGCCTTGTTTCTTTTCACAAGAAGGTTTATCTTCATTACTTATGCCCTTTCAACTGTTATGAAAATGACCCACCAACCAAGGTCTAGGCAGATAAGTTCCAATTAGTAAAATTCAGTCCTGGCCACCTTACACATAAAATATTTTCCTTGGGCATCTATTCCATGAACACCAGTAACAGAACTGTCTGCAGTCCCAAGGTAGGGCAAAATATTTTTCTTCTATCCACCTTTTTGCTGACAATCAGTTTATGTTTGTTTTTCTTTCCTCCAAACATAGTTAGCTTTCTTGCTTCTCAGAAAACAATTGGTTTGCTTGCGTATATAACTTGTACAATCCACCACAAACCACAGAAAGAAGGACCCTTCCCCAGAGATCCTTTGCCTCTCTATGGATAAGCCTTAAAATGGTTTTTCAGTGCTGAGAAAGTGATTGAGCAAGTATAGGATGCCATTCTCCTTCGCAGGTACAGCTTATCTACTATGTTCCAAATGTAAAATGAATGATAAAAACTTTAACAGGCATGTAGCATTACTTTAACAGGCATGAGCCCTAAATAAAAAACACTGCCACCAGCTCTATCAATGCACAGGGAATTCTGTTGTTTCCTACAATAATCCAATCCTAGCTTTTCCTTGGCAATTCAGTTTTTTTCCAAATTTGCATCTTTAACCACTTACATTAATTAGTTGGAATCATGAATTCGGGTAAAGTGAATTTGAAACGGTGTCCAACCAATTTCCAGGAAGTGGTCCCTGTTTGTTTTTAATGGATGAAAAGTGAACTTGTCCAAGAAAGCAGGCATTGTACTGCTTTAAAAAAAAGGTGAAAAGCATCACTGTAAAATGGCATATGTATAATTTATAGGGATTATTGTAATTATAGTATGAATGTAGCCAAAAACACCTCAGTAATTGTTGTACTTAAAATGGTTAGCTAAATTTTAAGAAAAACCCAAAGGGATGAGAGTAACTGAAAGCATCACAACAATTACTGCTTACCCCCCAGGAAGTGACAGACACAGTGGAGGATCCAACTGGAGTATTTGAAAGGTACTGACTCAGCTGATTAATACTTCTGTAATCTAAAACATTTATTGGGTGTGGACACTCACATAGCATTTATTTGGCATAATGAAAGGTAAATATTTCTCCATTGTTGTAAATGTGTGTAAAGACACCATAGAAATGCATGTAAAGATGCTATATAAAGCATAGAGTTGGAAGGGGCCACAAAGACCATTCAGTCCCCTTGCCATGCAGGAACCAACAATAAAAGCACTCTCAATAGCTGACGATCTAGCCTCAGTTTTAAAATCTCCGAAGAAGGAGACTCTTTTATCATTAGAATCTATTACTCTGTGTTCTAGTCTCTGGAGCAGCAGAAAACAAACTTCCTTCATCTTCAATGTGACATCCTTTCAAAGGCCCTTTCCGCATGGGCGGATTATGGCGCCCTGGGGACGGCAAAAACGCCGTCCCTAGGGAGCCATTCGCACAGGGGGTGCAGGTGCTTCGCAGCCATGCCGCCCTCGCCCTGCCCGAGCGGCGCGAAGCTGCCGTTTCCCAACCTCACTTGGGAAGCAAGGTTTATGGGAAACTGCGGCTTGGAGCCGCTGCCGTGAGAACGGCAGCAGCCCCAAGGCGCCCTCCCCCCCTTCCGCCCTCTACCTACCGTGGCCGTCCGGCGCGTCGCCGAGGCCTGGGGACGCACCCCCTGTTCTGCGACACCAGAGCACTCGCGCAGGGCAAGGGGGGCGTGTCCCCAGGCCTTGGCGATGCGCCAGACGGCCACGGACACGGTAGGTTGGCCGGGCGACTACGCTCCGCGGCACCGTTGGAATACGCCGACCCAACCCCCATCGTCGCCGTGCAGAAATGGCCAAATATTTAAATGCTAGCACTATTGTATACAACAGCTCTAGAAAACTGTTGGTGGGTTAACAGCGCCCACCAAGGGGGCCAACCCCTCCTGTATGTCCTCCCCACTTGACCCCACAATTCACCACAGATAACAAAAACCTAGTCTAATTATTCAACAAAAAGAAAAAGTTCACTTATAGATTCTCGCTCTCTCACACACAGACAGGCTTCCCTATCTTTGCAAATGGGCTTTCTGACTGAGCTGCAGCTTGGCAGAGTCTGTTCCAGGCAGGATGTTCTTCAGAGCTCAGCACAGGGAGCTAGTCCTGGTAGGGAGAAACACACCATGTGAGGGGGAATATGGCTTTCTCCTGCACTTTCCCTTTTTAAGGCTCACTGCCACAAGGGTGATCCTTCCCCCTTTGGAAGGAGCTGGAAGCTGACCCCTCCTGGATGGCTAAGGACTACACTTTCCAGAAGCCCATTTTTTCTGCTTCTTTGTCAGGAAACACAGTGCTCAATTATGTAGTAAGATGGCTATCCTATCATCTCTGAACCTTCTCTTCTCCAGACTAAATATATTGATCTCCCTAAGTCTTTCCTCATAAGGTTTGGATTCCAAACCTTTTACCATTTTGGCCACCCTGCTTTGTAGCTTGTCAGTATCCTCCTTGAATTGTATCCTAGAACTGCTTTCAGTGCTTCATGAGCGCTCTGGCATGCTTGAAACAAATAGTAAGATCATGTGTAATTAGCAGTGCTTATGAAACATGATACATGTTTTTCAAATCTAAAAACTTGCAGTGCTATTTTATAGTTGTAAGTTCTGCTTATTTTGGAGGCAAGACTGAATTGTGAACTTGCTGAAATAAATGACTCAATATTATCTGAATGTGTGAGCATCCCTCTGCCAGTCACTCCTTCAAGGTAGGCCAGCTAGTCCCTGTGAAACTCATAGCATTCTTCTGGACCAAACAAGACGTGACTCTGGCTTCTGTTCATAAGTGCTTTACTTCTGTCAGGCAATTAACAGCATTCCTGCAAACTTGAGCCCATGTACACCACCAACCTCCTCTCTCTCTGCCTCCCTTTTATCCCTCTTAGGATGTTCCCTCCCTCCTGGGAGCTCCCTGCTCTAGCCTGCCTGTGGCTGGCAAGCTGTCTGTTGAGACCTGCCAGCCTGGGACTGGCTCTTCAGCCTTCCTGGCCCTCCTCCTTGATTGCAGCCTGTCTGGGGCTGTGCCGGCCTTGCCCCACTTTCTAAGGCTGCTCAGGACTGCTGATTGCAGGTTGGCTAGGGCTGTGTTGCCTCCAACCTTTTCCATGAATTGTTGAGTCTTGCTGTTGCTGCTCAGTCCCTCCAGCCATTTCTCTGCAGTATTGGAGGGGAGCTAAAACGTGAAATGGGAGATTCCAAAGTTTAACAAGCTTATGAGGGCTGTAAAAAGTGTTCTAGTGATTGAATTTGTTCTCTTCTTCCAATCATAGACCTTTCCAAGCACAGGAAAGTAGTAGCAGTTAAGTAGTAGGAGGAGAAGAGCGCCCTCTTTTTAGAATATTTCAGTGAATTTTATATAAGGCAGGAGTGGCAGTGTTCTCCCCCACCCATCTGATGACATTGTTAGCCATTTTGGGTCAATGCTGGGGAGAAATGGGGAGTATAAATTGACATAAATATGACACAAATAAAAATTGACATAAATATGATCTTGCTATCTCTGATACAATTTATTTGCTACCTTCCACTCCAGCAATCTTGATGAGATCCCTTTTAACCATGTATCTCCCAACTCTGCCCACTGACTGCAGATACTTGAATCTGCAGTTTGGGAACAGACTGAACCCCTAGAGGTTTTTCTGCACACTTGGGGATCCTCGATTAATATTGTCAGGCCAAGTTATGTATCTAAAAACTGTCCAAGAACATAATTAGGTAAAACAGTGTATGAAAATAGTCTGATACATCACATAACATCAGAATGGGCCATTAGCATTGTGCTGAGTTCTGTGCTTTCTTCACATGAAGAGCTGTTATCCTCCTTGAAGAAATACAGACTTGGAATGTTCCTGTTTTGTGAATTTGAGTTTGTTTCTGTCATAGTGTATGTGGAATTTCTGATTTTGCAACTGTATATGAACTCAGTAGAACTTGAATATTACACGTTTGCATGCATAAATGGTTATATTGACCTTGAAACAAACCTGAGGGTGGCAAGTTGTAAGGTCTGAAGTGGTCCAGCCAACGATAATTCTAATACTGCTCAAGAATTTTAATTGATGCCAAGATAGAGTTTTCCATTGACAAAGAAGCCAATGCTTTGTCCCTGCCATCTCTCAAAAATATAAGAGCTCTTTGCGTTTGATGGAAGCTTGTAAAAAAGTTGTGCCATTCCTACCGCAGATCTTACCTGGAATTCAGTATTCAAAGTTACTTCCATACAAGTACCTGTTTATTACTCATGCTGGTCAAACAGGTCTGTGGTAATGAAAAAAACAATGTTCCATTTGAGGAAACAGTCCTGATGTTGGTTAAAGTCATACACGTTATGCTTGTTTACAGAAATGCCATCAGTACTGAAGTTGCTGGTTCAAATAAGTTCTTACTTGTGGAGATGACTGATTCAATTAATGATTAGTTATTTCAGAAACAAAAACATTGCTCTGTTTTAAGAGATGAGATGAATCCAAAGTGGATCAACCATCATTATTAGTTAAGGGTGCAAATTCAACACTTAAAAACAAACCACAAAAAACATTGTTATCCATGTTTCCTCCATGATGTAATGGATAGACTGAGACTTTGCATCTACAGATAATCCATACACTATGTGTCACTGCATTGGATTGTGTGCATTCTGTGTTTTAAAAACATTGTGCTAAGGGAAAAGGAAAGTTGAAGCTTGTGCCTGTAATGCTTTCTCATAAGGAGGATGGGCATTTCAATGGTTTCATTTGCTTGGGATGGGGAAAGATGATGATTCTAAAATTCTTGTGGTCTAGTCAAGATAGATGTTTTGAGAGACGAGGGAATGGCTCTGACTTTGAAGACCCAGTGGAGGAGCCAAAGGCTTATTGCAGTGTACTGAACAATGACAACAAATATATCAATTGCCGGGTCCAAACTGAGCTAATTAATTGCTCTCCAGGTAAAGTTGACCATGGGTGGTGAACAGATTACCAGTGATTTGGCAAAAAGAGAATCTACCTGGCAAGGTTCTCCAGGTAGATATGCTATTGAAACGATATGAACTGTCAGGTAGACCTCTACAAAATCTGCTTGGAGGAAATGTGTCATTAATGATGCATTTCACCAATGAAGGAAATTGTTTAATTAAAACAATGTCCATTACATTAAACATTTATTTTAACTCTAAAGCTTGTAAAACATGAAGTAACCAAGTCATGTAGGAGGAGATTAATGATGTTCTGTTGAACTAGTGTTTTTTCATTTGAATACATTACTCAGTATTCTCAAGATGACAAAAACAGTGGGCTGCCTCTATGGGCTGCCTTTCTGTGACTTGGAATGGCATATTTGGATTTAAAATAAATAAATGTATGATGACATTTTAGCCCTTCATCAACTGGCAGAATCTCAAATGATAGTTCATTGGTGGGTACAATCTAGCAGGGTCCTATTTAGGATAATAAAGCAATAAACAGTTTTTCAAATGGTTAACTAGCATTCAGTGACAATTAAATTGATGAAAATAATTCCAAGGTGTTTAGAAATAAAACCAACTCCATTAACATAAGCCAAATGGCAGAGATTGAAATGAAATGGGTTAAGGCCAGATGGTGTTGGTGGTACTGAGTAATGATGATGGTATTAAATTGAACTACACTCTTCAACAAAAAAAACCTCCTACAAATTGTAACTATTCGCCATGTACTGGGCTATGTTTTAGAATGCTCTGCTTGGGTCCTTGTGCCTATTTACTTTTGTTATGTAGGTGCTAGGACCCAAGTGGAGCATTCTAGAACGAAGAGGTCCAGCATGTGGTGGATGAAGTTTCAATTCTATGTAGTTATTTGTGCTAGGGGGCAGCCCACTGTTTTGTTGAAAGGGGTATAGTATCCAGTAAATTTAACCAGGAAGGACATTTGAACCAAGCCAGTGATCAATCTTGAGGAGTAAAGTTAAATGTCAGCTGTAAAGGAGACTGAGTTGACAGGAAAGAATGATCTGACTGCAAAAAGAGGAAACTAAACTATCTAAAAGTGGAAATATGTTAAATCCTGAGGGTTGGGCATAAACAATGCAACAGGGCTTGGGAGCAAGGGTAACCAGAGATGAAGAGTTGATGGATCACAGCCTTACCAACAAAGCAAGAGGGGAAAAGGTAAGAATCCAGGAAATCCTAAACACAGTTACACATTCTATGCCCAGTGTCTTCAAGAAGAAAATAAGTGCTACCTATCTATTATTTAAAATTAATCCAATGAAATAACCTATTATTAAGCGCTGGAGTACTTCAGAAGCAATTATGTGCAGAAGCTCCATTTCAGCTATGTTGTACTAGTTAGGTACTTAGGTACAAGCCTAATTAAAGCTAAACTTGAAAGAGGGTAATGTCTTTATCAGCTGTGGAATATCTGGCTAGAAAGCTAGCCACACGTGCACTCTTTAAACTTGGACACTCACATGGTTATGTAGCAGGGCACTGTGTATAGGTATGTATTTGCAAGAATAAGAGCAGAGGTGGGGCGAGGGAAAACTCTGCCCAGGACATGTGCCCTGAGCCCCTGACGCGGCGCCCCTACAGCCTGGTCACGCCTCCACCACTGCTCCGGCTGGGGCATCACACCTCACACCATTGGTGCTACACCTTTGAACAAGAGAATCTTCAATCACAGTGACACATCCTTCCACCATGTTAACAAAATGATGCTGAAATAGCACAGGGGAATAGTGGCTATCATGGATGTTGGTACATTCCAGGAAAGTAGTTCTGAGGGAACACTCGGATATATAAAAATGACAGCTATTCAAAAAGATGAGGAAGTTGTAGGATACGTTGTAGTGATAAGGATGTATGGAAAGATGTGTAGGTGGGTTTGTATATAAAACCTAGTTGAAATGAAGAAATTGGAGGAATATCTGGGCATGTAATTTATCAAAAGGATGGTGTGAAGCTAATTAGAAATGACACCTTTTGTCAACAATATGTCAACATTCCTAGTCCAATAAGCTAGACAAAAGGAATAAACTGGAAACACTAGATATAAGTGCCGAGGAGTGGAAATGGAATTGAAAACCCCATCCTAAGACCTATGTAGAAATAGTAGGTTCCCTATGCTTGTTATATGTGCAGGAAAGACCACTCCAAGGTGCTAAGAACATCGCAATTGTATTGACGTCCATGGCAACCCTGCCACAACCAACCAATGGATGATCTTGTCACAGGCAGCTGAAAACAACAAAACTCAATGGCTACTGATCTCCTGACATCTGCAGAAAACCACAATTGAAAAAGCAAAAGGAACGCACCACCCTCCACAGGATGGAAGACTGTTTTGCAACTGGCAGGAGCCCAGGAGTGAACACATGGCAGGATGCTGAATGGAGCTGGGTTCTCTTTTGCATTGCCACTTAAGTCACAGCACTGTCACAGTCCTACAGAGGCCACCGCAGGATGTTTCCTGGACATGTGGGGGGGGGGGGTGGATTTTAGAAATACGATTCTTTTGCCAGGGAAGGACTATGGAGAGAGTGGAAGACCAACAATGGAACACAAATCCATACAGGGCGAAAAGCATCCATGTATTGATCGAGGGGCAATGGGTTCAAATCCCACTAAGGCATATGGCAACCATTTTGACCAGCAACAAGCAGAACACCAGTAGAACAGAAAGGGGTGACTGAACAACTCTCATATTCAACAAAAATCTTCCAACCTCATAGCTAAGTAGGTAAACAGAATATAGCATGGGGCAGAATCCCACCGCTGTCCTTGTGCTGACACTAGTCATGCCTATTGTTTAACTATTTCCTAAAAGATGTGGTAACTACTGGTTTAGATTACCTTGCAAAGAATTAAACAAATTCACTGAAGGCAAGGCCACCAGTGGCTATTAGTTTCATGATCCCCAATGAAATAGCCAACCTCTGAATACAAATTGCTAGGAGATGGAGTGGGCTCCAGGTCTGATGCAGTAGGTCAATTCCTAGGTCATCTAAAGGGCAGAGTTTGCGGGCAGAATGGTCTGGATGAATCTAGAATGCATTTATTCATACAAGGGAATGCATTTATTCATACAAGAATGCATTTATTCATACAATGATTGTACATGAGCAGACAGTGCAGAATGAAATATTATCTCAGCCTGTGGAACTAGCTAAATAGCTGGCAAAATAGAGGATGTTTGTATGATAAAGTGTGAAATAACCCCCCTTCAGTAGGTACAAACGGTCAAGTTTTTAGTCTTAAGATAATTAAAGATGTGCTCCTGAGTAATTAGAATGTTCTTTACACATCTGTCCTATCATCTCTGAATGAGAAACAGTGTAAATCAATTACTATAATCTTACCTATGCAGAAGCTGACAACTATAATTCAATGCAAAGAAAGCTATATAGGTCAAATTATCTGTCTGTGTTTCTGCAAATATCTTCCAATTTGTATAAATACCTCAGTAGAATTCCATTTGTCCCCTGCTTTCTAATTACAGGTGTGAATCTCCTCCCAAACACATAAACACCAATTAATTGGTTATCAACCTGTGGCCATTTAAAGTGAGCCTACATTTCCTTTGGGGCAGATTTTCGGTTGCCCACACATTCCCTCCTTCCTCAAACCCATTGCGCAGCAGATTAGAGAAGCCAGTTGGTTTCTAAAAGTGAATAAAGCATGACTTTTCCCCTGCCTGCGCTGGCCCAGCAGAGAGGACCAGTGTATAAAGGAAATGTTAATTTTCCAGTCATCTTTATCAGCATAGTTTGTAACATTTCTGCATAACTACATATAAAACCTTACAGCTGCTGTTTATTCAGTGAGGTGCTCTGTCAGACCCCTTGAGTTGATAAACTCTGTTCTTGTGTAGTAGTACACAGTAGATGATTCAAAGACAGTCTCTGTCTTTGTGTCCCCCAGTGAGCCCCATCTCCTCCTGGACTGGACCCCGACAATAAGATAATGCACATACATGAAAAAATTAGGTGGAAATGTGTAATTTTTTTAAAGTACTTAAAAAGAAATGAAATAAGTTCTCATCATCTTAAGGCAATGAACACAATGTCCTTCCTATGCATCATAGTCCTAGTGTTGGATCAGAACCAGAGCTGGCAAAACACTAAAAAAAATTATTTTTATTAATTTATTACATCTATAAATGATCTCTGACTCCTTGAATTTACACTGCATACTCTTATTTTCCCTTAACCTATTGTTGCTGATCATAGAGGATGATTTTTTTGGGGGAGCATCATGTAAATATTTTGTTGATGGTAATTTTATGTATCAAGTTGACGGGAAATCGTATAATTTTATTAGACTGCTGAATCTCTATTTCCCCTTTCTCCTCCCCCCCTTTTTCATGCAGTATCTGGAATGCATCACTTCATCTGTTTTATTAATTTGGACTTTGGGAATGCTGGCTTTCTATCAGAACCTAGGAGAATGTGCTGAGCAAACATCAACAGAAGGGGCTATATTGGAGCTTAGATTTAAAGCTCCCTTACATGCAAGTAAGCTTCCCAAAAGCTTTGTTTTTATGAGATCATCTTTAATGATACAGTTTTGTCTTCTTTGGCTAATTGGATTAGACGCGTCGGGCATCACCAAGGCACAAATAAATACTTTTACACACCATACCTTTTTAGTAACCTTCCAGGGACAAAAGCTGCTGAAACTCATTTTTAAATTGCAGATTCATTTTAAATTGCAGATTCACAGCCATTAACTCTGACAGTGATCAGTTCTGTCCTTGGATGTCATTCAACTCAGCTCCCCCAGAGATTTAGTTCCAGCAAAGGGAAAAATTGATTCTACTTTCATACAGTTGCATCACAAACATGACTTCTGGATACTGGCTGTGTGCACGCACACATACTTACTATAAGTCATTGTTATTGTATATGTTGTTCTGTTGTCGAAAAGATATGCTTCTTACAATTGTAGTGCAAACATTCAAGTATCTCAAGGTTGCCCTTTTCACATCACCTCCTACTGGTCCTTCTAACTTAAGATGCCAGGGATTGAACTTTCAACCTTCTGCATGCCACACGGAGGTCTTTCCACTGAGACACAGCTATTTTGTGCAGATCGAAGTTTGAGTCAAGTAGCAAGTTTGAGTCAAAGTCCAACAAATTTTTTCCAGGGTATAACCTTTTGTAAATCAAAGCTCACTTTGTCAAATAACATTTATCTGACAGCAAGCTTTGGTTCAAGAATGTTTATACCATGGAAGATCTTGTTGGTCTCTGAGAGGCTACTGGACTTGAATTTTGTCTTCTGCTATTAATCTCTTCCTGAGATACTGCCCTAGTTTATGTACTTTCAAGCACAGAAACATCAAAGGTCCCTTTACCTGACTATGAAGGTTCTCTTGTGATGGAATGTCACTGGGTGAAGAGGTGGGTTAGAAATCATGTGCTTTTTAGTGTACATGATGCCTCCAAAATATAATAATAAAGGAACTATGTATTGCTGGAGTTTACCCTGCATCAAGTATGTCCTACCAAATTCTCTGTCGAAATCTGAATTTTTTTTTTTACAATGGAAACATTGACATAATACACTTCCTTGGTGATTCTGCTTAAAAGGAAGCTTTTTCCAATGCTGGAGAAACTCTAGAAAATAGTTCTTCATCATCTTTGTGAAAGGGTAAACAAACTTTAAAAAAGGCTTGTGAACACTTATTTCCACAGCAAGGGAAGCTGTCAGAAATGCAAAAACAAAACAAAAGAACCCCTTGGAAATTACTGTATAAAGGGAGACTTTAGGATCCTTATTTAGCAGCACTGAAGAGCTTGCCAATAAGAAGGGAGGGAAGAAGAATAGAAGCTCAGATGTGTTTACAAAGGTCAAAATAAATTTTCCTGAAATAAAGCCAATTCTTAATGTGAACAGCTCATACCAATTTGATTATGCAAGGGGGGGAGCAGAGTCCTGGGGGCGGGAGGAATGAACAATTTGAAAATCCAGCTAGACCCCTAACCATATGCTCTAGTTTCAGGACCCTAAGCAACCAACCCCCATTTTTTCTTTTACTAAATTACAGCTATTCTCAGCATTCAGTGCTCTTTGAGCTTTTTCTATCATACTCCCCCATTCTTTCACTTTATTTACAGTATCATATTTACCTGTGTGCCCAGGATATCATCAGAATATGTACAGGTCTCAGCCTCCTTTGTGGGTGGATCTATTTTTAAAAAAAGAACCAGCTAATTTCCTATTAGATATAGTGTTAGAGCTAATCTTACTATATCAACGAGCAGTGTGTTTCAGAGGATAAACCAGAAAAAAAACAAGGGCTGCTGGGAAATGTAGTCCTCCGTCATCCAACAGGGCCCAGATTTCAGCTTCTCCCGGAAGGGCAAAGACTTCACTTCCTAGGAGCCCTTGCTATAGGAAGCCATATTTCCCCTCCCCCATGGTGTGCTTCTTCCTGGCAGCAGCAAGCCCTGAAAAGGAGGAAAAGTACAGGAAGAAGCCATACTCCCCTCTGCTCCCCACAGTGTGCTTTCCCCTACCAGGACTAGGTCCCTGTGATAAACTTTGAAGAATTTCCTGACTGGGAACATGGGACAAATTATGTCAAGCTGCAGCTAAGCCGGAAAGGTCCATTTTAGGGAAGTCTGTCTCTCTGTGTGTGGTGATAGGACAGGCTGACCAGCCGTCCCGCTTTTGGTGGGACAGTCCCACCTTTGCACAATTTGTCCCGTGGGTTCCTTCCATTGTCCCGATTTTTGGGAGGCTGCCGCACTGCCTTCTGGGGCGCAAGGCAGTGCGGCAGCCTCCCCCGCACGCAGCAGCAGGAGCATGGCCTTCTGGGGGCGCTGCCGTTTCCTGCCCTGTCACAGGGTGGGAAACATCAGCGCCCCAGAAGGCAGTGCCCTCCTGCGGCCACGCACTCATGCGCACGCAGCGGCAGGAGCACGGCCTTCTGGGGCGCTGCCGTTTCGGCGGGAAACGGCAGCGCCGCAGAAGGTAGTGTGCTCCTGCCCCTGTCCCGGGTTCACAAGGTGACCATTTGGTCACCTTATGATAGGAGGGTGGGGGGAATCTCTGAGAAAAGAGAGCCTACCTATGTGTGAGTGGGAATCTTAAAAAGGAGAGCCCGTTTGCAGTTAGGGCAGCCTGTCTATATGTGTGTGGGGGGGGGAGGTGAAATGGAATCTGAGAAAGGAGAACCTGTTTGCAAAGTTTGAACAGGGACAAGCAGGGAGGAAAGGCAGGAGGGGTTGGATGGGTTGGCCCCTTTGGCAGGTGCTGTTAACCCACCAAGTTCTCTGGAGCCTATTGTATTTGTTTGTACAATGGGCTTTACTGCTAGTTCTGAATCAGCTTTTACTGAGACATTGTGTGAAAATAAAGACAAACTGAATTTAAGAGTTGAATATCTTGTGTGTTCAAAGTTGCATTTTAGTATTCACTTTAGCCAAGCCAAACCACTTTAGCCAATTCACTTTCTGGACTCAGCATCATCAATATATCTAATTCTTAACATGACCCTATTGGTTGATATTTAAATCTAGAGACTGAGGCCAAGAGCAGAAAAGGCTGCGCTTTCTACAAATCTGAAATAATGCCTTAGGTTTGCAGAACAATCTGAAATCTAAAGAATAAAGAGTAAATTTTGGAGTTAACCCCCCCCCCCCCAATTTATAGAAGCAGCACCTGTAGCTTAAGAAATGAATGCCCTGCCATTGCTAGGCAACCACAACACTACCACCTTCCTTTAAATTTTGGTTTCTTTCAGAAAAATTGGAGGCAGGGCCCATTTTGGTCCTTGAGAGAGGGGATCTAATAGGGCCAAGCCTGGTGGCCACGACTGGACAACTTCATACCACCTAACTTGTATGACTTTCCCAAAATGCAAGGGGAAGCAGGGCAGAATGATACTGTAAGCTACTTTAAGAAGAAACACAGGCTATAAATATCTAAATACATTTTTAAAAATCAGATAAGAACATAAGGGCTCTGCTGGATCAGACCAGTGGGCTATCTAATTCAGTGTCCTGTCTCACAATGGTCAACCAGTTCATCTGGAGGTCCATCAACAAGGAATAGCGACTGAGGCCTTCCCCTGATCTTATCTGCTGGCACTGGTAATCATAGGTTTACTGCCTTTGAACATGGGAGTTTTCCTTTAGTCACCAAAGCAAGTAGCCACTGATAGACCCATGCTCTGTAATATTATCCTCCAGACATTATTCGCTCATATGTATCAATGAAGACAAAATCTGCCACTATTTAAGTGGCAGATTACTTATTTTAAAAATTCTTAATGTTTTCATTTGTTAGGCAGGGCAGGCTGCTTGCTCCCTAGCCCTAAATAAGTCAGGCAAACTTAGCAGCACTACAGTGCTTTCCCTCAAATCTATCTCCTATAACTTCAGGCATCTCCAAGAGAAAAGATGGGCTGAGGGAAGGTGATTGTGTGTGTCTGTTTTATTGAAAAATTCCTACATTTTATAACTACATTTAAATAAAATTAAATAACTGACCTTACAAAATATTACAATATGAACTTTTCAAAACTTAATACTATGGCTTGGTGTTTTGGAATATGGGCCAAATATTATTTTAATGAAATTACTGGGAAACTATGAATGACTAATTTAATGCGGCAGCTAGCATGAATTCTGGCTTACTAATGCTGATTAAAGTATGTTTTCTAATAAAGTTAGTGCTTTAAAAATACTTAATAGCTATTTGTGTAGCATGGCTATACAATTAACTAATTAAATGTCAAATGTCTTATCCTAAGCTATAATGAATAACAGTTTTGTTGTATAGTCTAAGGGTCAAATTAAACATTTTGTAATGAGTCAGGTCTGGTTAACTGCATATACAGCTTTAAACTGGGACAAATAACTCTCCCTAGCATTTTTAACTTGGGGGAAATAATGCAGGGGGGGCAGGAACTCCACACTGATTTCATGCTGAATTGTACCCCTATAAATGTTTAAAATGCTGTTCCCTGCAGCTGCTGTATGGTTGCAGAGAAAGTAACACCCAACTCATTGCCACATGTCACATGTAGTTGGCCCTAACTTTTGACCTGGATCACCAAGATAATTCAAGTTAATAAACAGCTTCTAGCTAAGTACAAAGATGTCTGATGTTCCCACAACACAATACTTCCTAGTACTCAGATACTTCCCAAAGGGGTTTGAGATAGGGCAAAGGCATGGAGGAATGGGCAAGCTGTGGTGGAGGCCTGGTTAGCAAACCCATTCCCAAAGTGGGGTCTAGGTCAGTCCATTCAGAATAAAATAGAAAATTGTATTTCATGATTCATTAAGTGGACTTAGATCAAAATTCTCTGAACTTTGCCTGATAATCTTTACCATCTGTAGTCCCACAGAATTTCTGCAGTTTCTGAGAACAGAGAACAAAGAAAGAATAAAAGTTCAACACAGTTTTTGCGACTTCCAGTCTAGTCATGGCATAAGATGCTTGGTCTTGAGCTTTGGTCCAGGATCCAAAGCCCCAGTAAGCAGTTCAAGGGAGCCGCACACATTCCCAGATCAAGAGGACAACCAGAGTATGCCACATACTCTCAAGACTGTTCCCCCTGGCTGGGATCACATGGAAAGAAAAGCTTAGGAGTCAAGTCAGTGGTAGTTGTCACATTCCTTGCCAGAGACTTCATCTTCTCTATGAAGCTACATCTGAGTTATGCACCTCTTAGGAAGAAACAAAGATGAAAGGACAGTAATAAGAAACATCCAAAACCCACTGCCAGAAAACCAAAAAGATCTCTCTGAAAGATATGGATTTATAGTTTTAAAAAACTCCACTAGAAAAACAAAACAAAATGAATCTGTTTTAAAAGAGAAGCTTGGAAATAAAGGTGCTAGAAACCAAGAGCTGTTTTATGGCTTTAAAAATAAGACTGAACTGACTTTTCTTTGTTCCCAGGAGGTGGCTGAATGCCAGACCAAGACTGGTTGAAACTGGAAAAGAAATCCTAAAGGAAGGAAGTTTTACTGAAATATGGGCTGTTTCCGCATGCCCAAAAAGCAGCACCCTAGGGATGGAAAAAACACCGCCCCTGGGGTGCTGTTCGCACAGGAGGCGCTGCTGCATCGCAGCAGTGCCGTCCTCGCCCCCCCCCCCAAGCGGCGTGAAGATGCCACAAATTTTTGGAATACACCGGCTTCCACCCATTGCCAAGTGAACGGCAGCGGGTGGAAGCCAGTGTATTCCCTGCGCTGCTCCCAAATAGCTTCTTACCTTCTCCTGACTTCCATCGCTCTGAGGAGGCCAGGGGAAATGTCTCCTGGCCTCCGTCGCTGCAGCCGTCGCTCTGGTCATGGGGGCGTGTCCCCTGGCCTCCTCAGAGCAATGGAAGCTAGGAGAAGGTAAGAAGCTGTTTGGGGGGCTACGCGGCTGTGCGGAGCCTGCTCCACCAGCTGTGCAGCCCGTGGGGTCGTTTGTGCGAACGGCCCAGGGCTTGCATCAGCATGAATCATGCCGATGGAGTCCCGCAAATCTGGCTATACTAGCTTTACTCCATTGTTAACATGGATGTATAATGCATAGTGACATCTAGTGGTCTGAAGTCATAGATAGCAACTAGAAGAAAAGGATCTATATTGGATTTCAGGAGCTTTCAGCCAACATCAGAACTATGGCTACAAACCTGCACAGTCTACAAGTGGAAGTGGACCCTATAAAAAATACGGTGGAAAATATACCTGCAACAATGGTTGAGCTACTGAAGGACATTAAAAAAAATAAAGAATGGCATTAAGAGAACTGGGCAGTTGGAGGTTATAAAGATTTACCATCAGCAAGAAATTAACTCAGTTCAAATGGAATCTAAAGAACATGAACAAGCTGTACTCCGATTGGAATATCACACTAAAGAAAACGCCTTGGGACTGAGCACAGTTACAGAGGAACCAGACTTGTCAAAAAAAAATAGTAAAGAAGCCACATTGACCAAATTTATGATTTTGCAAGAGGGGATAGCTGCAAAGATAAAGTATACAGAGTAATCTCCAAAAAATAAACAGAATCACAGGGATTGTAAAGAGACATTGTTCAAGATAGATGACAAAGACATCATCATAAATGAAATTCCTTTGAGGGTTCTGCAGAAAAGACTATACTTTTTTGGTGGATGTTTTAAGGAAGATACAAATACTATTCACCTGGCTGAAATGGGAAGCGGTTCTTTTTTCATACAAGGGACAGCCACAGAGAATCACTTCTGCAGCAAGCATCAAATACTTCTTTAAGAAAAACATTAAAGAATGTATTTAAAAACATCTAGCAAAACAGTCTAACTGTACATAAAAATCAGTAAAACAGAGCATAATATTAGATATTATTTTTATTAAAAAGGAAATTGCCAGATAACAGTCTTAAGTTTTAACTAACAGGTCAGAAGGACAAGGAAGGATGAAAGAATTTATATGTAATTTGCTTTTAAATCCTTCCCCGCTCACTACAAACACCCTGTGAGGTAGGTGGGGCTGAGAGAGCTCCGAAAAGCTGTGACTAGCTCAAGGTCACCCAGCTGGCATGTGTGGGAGTGCACAGGCTAATCTGAATTCCCCAGATAAGCCTCCACAGCTCAAGCGACAGAGCAGGGAATCAAACCCGGTTTCTCCAGGTTAGAATGCACCTGCTCTTAACCACTACGCCACATTGAAAGTGATGCTGTTTCACAGTGGGTGATAATCCACCCCAAAACAGCATCACTTTCAATGTTGTTTAACTGGGGACCCCAGATTCTCCCTTTAAGGTGAATTTAAAAGGAGAATTTGGGCTCTCTAGTTTAAACACCATTGAAAGTGATGCTGTTTGGGGGTGGATTCCAGCATCACAGCGGCTGCCTGGGAGGAGTGGGGGACACACAAAACTGAGATTTTGCATCGGGCTCCATTTTCCCTCTATGCCTCTGCCCAGAGGGGAGGAAAGAAGGAACTGCCAGCTGCCGGCTGGGAGCCCAGCTGGTAGGGGGCAGGGGAGGGAAGAGCGGGGGAGTCTGCCGTCCTCAGCTTTGGAGAGCTGCTTTTATAAGCGCTAGGGCGGGGCAGGGCTTGGGGAGGCATGGCCATGTCCTGGGGCGGGTGGGGGTGTACACCCCGACCCACCCCAAAAAACTACGTTCCTGAACTGAAGTGAGATTTGCATCAGAAACTGTACAGCTCACTGTCCTAGAACTATACGGGTTTTCAGGCTTTTAGTATATTTTCATAGTGCTTTATCAGTTGTAACTTTAGGATAAATGTCTCTTAAACTATAGTTTGCCGGTTCTAAGCACCAGTGAAAAGGTTTTTGTACAGCAACCAAGTACTTGCTGACAAAAACACTGGGCCCAGTAAAAGGGAAGGAACAGCAAAAGCAGCAGTAAATATTTTCGCTGACATTGAAGCGCCAGGAAATGGAAAGAGGCACCTGGGGGAAGATTCTGACTAGCTGCTTCAGGCAGTGGCACCGTTGGAAGGGTTCAGGCTATAGACTCCTCTTTTATGTACTGCACCAAGTGAGAGAGACAGGCACAAGACCAGAAGGCACTGGATAAAAGGAAATATTACACACACATATGGCTCTCTAGCCAGTGAGGGCTTTGTTCAGCAGGCCGCCAAGGGACTGCACATTTGCTTGGCAGCCATGCTGAAAATAAAGAGCGCACATTGATGAGCAGGGAAAAAGACCAAATGCCAGATTTTCTGAAAAGAAATCTATTATACAAGGACTTTGGCCTGAGCAATTGTGAAAACGGAAAGAAGGCAAGAGGAAATTATGGGCTCACATTTTGTAGTTTTGCCTGTCTTGAAGTTAAGCTGAAAAAAAGGCATATGTATTTTTAAAAATAGTGCTACTCTTGTAAGACAACAAAGAGCTGGAAACACAAGCGACTTCCTGTGTTATTTCCTTTACATCATTGTCACAGGGGGTAAATCAGCCTTTTGTGTATATCTTGAGTTGCAGTTAGCTGTCCAAGCCCTTATTTATAGGCCGCTCTGCAAAAAGTGACTTTAGGCATGCTCAAGGACAATGCAAGTTTCCTCTTCTGAAGTCAGTTGTGCGTGTGTTGGGCTCTTTGGGTATCCTTCCATTCACATAAATGTTGAATTTAATAGCACTGTTCCCTATCAGTGTAACAGCATGAATCATACTACCGGTAGGTCCTTAACACTGCTCTTCAACTCCTCTATAGTATCTAGAATTTGTGTCCCACCCACCCCATGATCTGAACATACATTAATCCAATCAACCTTCTCTTCAAGTTTCAGTTTTTTCCTGTGCTCTGCCATTGGTTTAGCTTAAAGTATATTAATATAAAATCAACTATAAAGTAACACTTATCTCCTTGCTAAACACACTTACCTTGTATTATTAGTGCAGGTGCTTTGATGCCATAGTGATTCATTGCTGGGGCATCCTTTCTAAAGTAAACTACTACTATGTCCAAAACTATCTGAGGTGTTGTGTAATTATCTGAATGCATATCCATAATTTTGAGAGAAAGCAGCATAATATATAGCCCAAACTCAGAAGTGAAGCAGGATTGGTATTTGACAGGGAGATCACCAAGGAATATTCTGCAGAGGAAGGCAATGGCAAACTACCTCTGCTTCTCACTTGCCATGAAAGCCAGTTGTTGGCTTAAGTAGGCTGCAACTTGATGGCACTTTACACACACGTTTATAATTTCACACAATTTAACTAAATTGCACCACAAAATTGACCCGATTTACACTGTTTAAACATCTTCCCCTCCAAAACTCAATTTGTATGGGATAGGTAAGCCTCTTTTTCCTTTATATACATTAATATCAAGTGGAGTTCAATCAACATCCTTCGGCTGTACTTGATTTGTCATTTACATGGTGCACAAAGGATACTGTTCTAATTCCGAAGAATTTAGTTTGAAAATTAGTTTAGAGGAAAAGATGACAAAGGAGAGGAAAGAAGAAAGGATTACACCCTGCAGGTTAGCTGTCCTTCTGATGGAGAAGTAGTAGAATTCAGTAGTAGTAAAACTTCTTGCGGAAAGCAGCTGATTTCAAGAAAAGATTTGTAAAGACTGTTGGAAGTGGAAGACGTTACGATGTCTCCTGCCTTCATGGTCGAATCTCCACTACCGTCTTAGCCAGGTTTCAGAACACAAACTAACCAGGTTTGAGGGACGACCTCCCCATTGCTTGCGTGGCAGATTCTGTTTCTGGTGCTCGTTCTCCCCGTTAATCTGCGTTCCGGCAGGACCTGGTTGCAAGTGGCATAGACCCCATTAACACAGTTCAGAGCTGATCCGAGGGGAGGGATGAGGGTTGAAACCCTGTCTCATTTCCTGCCCTGGAGTGTGACATGGAATTTGGGCAACCAATCAGCGCTGCAATGTGCATACAGCCTTTCCTTGGTTTCGCTTCCGCTTTTGAGATTGGCCAGCAGAAGGGGACACAAATGTTAAACAGTCAAATATGTAACATTGAATCGTTAATGGTTTACACCAGTAACGATTAACTGTTTGCACAGTTAAACGTTAAACTTTTACACGTTGGGGGTTTTTTATCATACCCCTACAATGTACGTTTCCGCAGTGGGAAAAGGTCCCGCCCCATCAAGGCATGCCAGCCAATCAGGGGAGACCGGCGAAGCGAGCTCGCCTGGTAGTGGGGATTGCTAAGAGTTCTGCAACCAGGTGTGTCTGCTGTGTGCTGGCTGCTGTGGGGAGGGAGAAACTCCGATGAAGAGGACACGGTTTCACAACGAACAGGTTTGGATCTGTGTGCAAATTTCACGTGGAGATTCAACCAATGACAAAGGGGGTCTGATCAGTGAGTCAGATAGCTAGAGGGGGTCAAGACACTGTGCACTTTTTCTCTACTGCTCTGACACTATCCCTTTGATGTGTAGATTGCTACTCTCAGGGAACTTCTTTCCTTCCTACTTCCCCCTCTCTTCTCCACCATCTTTGCACACACACACACACACACACACCATCTTGCACCATGTGTGCAGAGAGGTGCAGACAGAATCTCTCACCACCCAGCTAGAGAATAGAATAGGCCCTTTCCACACATGCAGAATAATGCACTTTCGATTCATTTTCACAATTGTTTGCATGTGAATTTTGCTATTTCGCACAGTAAAATCCAGCTGCAAAGTGAATTGAAAGTGGATTGAAAGAGCATTATTCTGCATGTGCGGAAGGGACCATAGCGACCCTGTCTCTCCACTTTTCTATCCAGGATGAAGTTCACTCATACAGACTCCACTTATTAGTTAGAAAGTATGAATTGGCTCCGAGATTTTTTTGTTGCCAGCACACAAATTCATGGGTAAGCTTCACTGTGTTTTCCCTCAGTGCACTCTGCTTGTAAAGCAAAGGTACCTCTTACCGAAAGAATTACCAACAAAGATATCACAGGTAATAAATGGCATCTGCTGCCAAATGTAACTGCAGATTTAAAGGGAAATCCAGTGCAAATTATGAAAGGGATCCAGAAGTTCATCTTCAAGTGGGACTTGTGGAATACAGACTGAGAAAAACAGCTACAGGCAGAAGTGGAACTAAGATTCTGATTACAGGAGCTGTGTTTTTGACCACACCAAAAGATAATCTTTATGCCTTTGGACAAAAGATAGCTACTATGATGTTCAGAAAGAAAGCTCCATGCGTCAAGGGTGTGATCTTCAGGACAAAGGTTTTAGTAGCACATTATTGGAAAATATCAATTTTTCAACTATTTGGTTTGTTGTTGCAGAAAGGAATGGTAATACGGGTAATAAAGTACTCCCCGCACTAGAAAAGTTAGTGTCTTGTTTAGAGATTAGCTTTAAATATTTCTGATCTAAAGGACCTTTACCTCCCTCCCACCATCATCCAAACTTGTAACCTTGAACTCACTTTATCATGCATATTTGCTTCTTTTCTTTAAATCTTAGTGGTGGTGTCAAAGCGGTAGACCAGCAATTCCAAACCAGGGTTCTGTGGTACCCTGGGGTGCCATGAGCATGTCCCAGTTATACCGTGGCAACGCTACCACCCCCCTCACTTTTGCGGTGTCTCCCACTGGCACCAGCAAGGACGTGGAGCTGGCCCAGGGGGCAGGGCCTGCCACAAGGTCAGCAGACACTTCCCACCCACCCCCACCCCCCGTGCTTCCCTTCACCCTGGGAGGGGAAGGTGAGGGGATGGCAAGCAGGGGAACTGGGAGGGGAAGATGGGGGGAGGATGGCAGGGGTACCGTGAGATATGAAGAGTGAGGTCAAGGGTACCATGATGTCGAAAAGGTTGGAAAACACTATCTTCTTTGAGCAAATGATCCTGAAGTGGGATCCAATGCTGAAGTCAAAAACCAGTAATTTAGGAGACCCTTAAGAATATATAAAAGCTAGCTCAAGTTTTGTAACACTATAAAGACCAATCCATTTTTATTCTAGCATAAAGGACTATAAAATGCATTTGGAGCATGAAAATTTGTACTGGAGTACCTTTAAAGGTGCCATAAACCTCCAGTTCCTGCTTTGTCACAATATCCTTCTACTTTTCTTGAATTCTTCACCGTATTTTATTTCGTCCCTAGGACACGCTTTATATTAAATAAGTAGAATACACATTGGTGTTGGAAAAAGCATGGAAGCATCATCAAGTAATGACCATTCACAGCTGTGTGTTGTTCATGAGCTGAAGTGCTGTGTTTGACTATGGCTACCCTGGGTATGCTGAGGTGCATGATGCAAGGTTATATAAGGTCTGATTTGTCAGGTCTGATGGTATATTTGTATCTTCCAGATGGCTTTTTGCCTTGGAAACTTACAATTTTGGAAACGGTTGTGAATTTCCCAAGGAAAGTCCATCTTCTCATCACCTTGGAATGTTCTGCACAGCTGCAGGCAAACATCTTTGTGGTGCAGAGGGTCATGGGAAGAGTGCTGAAGCAGATGCATGCTTTCAGATAGCTGTACTTGAGCAGTCCTTTCTTTTCTGATCTTTTCCTTTGCACAAAAAATAAGCGGTTTAGGCAGATATTCTGTACTGTGTTTTGCCATTAAAATTTAATGAGCTTGAATTGCTCTGGTTCTCCTCCCGCTCTTTCTTTGGAGGTTTCTAGCCAGCAGCTGTTCCAATGGCTTTTTGAGACAGTGTGAAATTTTCTTAAGGGCAAGAAAAATAATAGGTTGTTATAGATATGGAGAAATCTGATTTTTAAAAATTTCTTATTTTTTAATCTGATTTTTTAAAATGCTTGACATGCTTATTCATAGCACAAGATAGTTTATATTCCCCATAACCCTATGTCAGAAGATAGCAGCTTTAATGATTCACCCACCCACTCACTAGGCTTCTTTCAGGGAAATTTATATCGAGTTTCTTGGAAGAATGTTCCCAAGGAAGGAGGAAATGATACATGTGGCCCAGTTTGGATCTGTGTTATGGATACTGACTCTTTGTCGGCAAATGCCTGAAGATTTGGGATCTGGTGTTTGGGTAGAGTGAGGTTTCAGGGGAATGTGGTGTCACTTTTAGGTGATGTGGGAGAAATTTCCCCAGCTCTATGGTTGTTCTGCAAAACTCCACCCACCGCAGGCAATCTCCAGACTTTTGCTGGAGTCAAGGGTTGATGAAGGGTCAATGGAGATGACGCTCTAAGAAATCCCCAATCACTATGGATTTACCACAGCTTTGGAAATGGTTGGTTTGAATTTTTCAAGGAAGCCCATCTCTTCATTACCTTGACATGAGTTTATAGAGTGGTGACACTCTACAAATTATCCCCGTTCTCTATGGTCTTCCCCACAGAGACTGGGGGAAATTCCTACAGTATCAGCACATATACCATTCCACACCTCCCCATTTTTTCTCCTGCTCCTCAAATATCATGGGTGGGGGATTGAAAGTAAGGGTTTGAGCTTGTCCATTGCCACCAGGCAAATGGTAACCCTAATCTGAGTTGAAATCCATTAGATTCAGTTTGTAACCGCCAACAGAGCACTACAGCTCACCCTTTAACGTTCTGTAGGCATAAAATATCATTGGTCTTATTACTAATCAGTAAGGTCAAGATTGTAATAATCTTTGGAATACCTGCAATTTTAAGTGGCTGGTATGTAGTGGTTGTTTCCAATGGTGTGGTCCCTACTTTTCATAATTAATCAGGTATATCTTGGACCTTAGAGCTCTGTGATTTGGGGAACATCTTATTTCTAGCAGGCTGACCTCTGCATGTCCAGCAGTTCCAGCCACCTCTTGCCTGCCACCTTCATTTTTCTCCCTCCAGAGGAAGGCAGCTGTCAACATATTCCTTAGACATTCTTATGATTGTGAATCTGGGCAGGCAAGCCTCTCCCTCAAAGACTAATATCCACAAGATGTCAGAGGCTGGAAGGAAGAAATGGTGATGCTGCAAGGGGAAAAGCCATAAGGAAATACAAACAAGCCTGATTAATGAGTTCTTCTGGGTCTGATCTGTTCTAGGCTGATTGGTTTACTGTTGTTTTTGTTTCTTGCACAAGGAGCAGGTCACTTCTACTTGAGCAACAGCCTCTCTTCTGTTGCAGAAGTGGAGAAGGAGGATGCCAGCTTTGTGTTGATTGCAGAATTGCATGCTTTTTCTTGTTGCTGCTGTTTTATTCCCTTGATTAAGCCCCTTAATTCAATTTACTACTGTTTTAAGATTAAATCACTCAGTGCATTAACTGTATATTTGCAAAGGAAGAACTCAGTGGGTCAAAGCACAATCTGAAACAATATGTAGTTTGTTTTCATTTTGCATTTACTTTGCAAATTAGTAGTGTAGGATTTCCTTCACTGCCAGCCTGAATGGCAACCAACTGCCAACTGCCTACTGAACGACAACCGACTGCCTACTCCTATTATAGCCATCAGAGACCCATGCAGTTCTGGCCTTATCAAGACCTTTATTACAATGCAAATACTATTCACATTCTTAATGTCTGACAAAGACCTTGCAGGGGTCATATTTCACTTTCTTTTCTTGCACTTGCAAATGTTGCAACAGATAGAATTTGGCATCATTTCCAAAAGTAAGTTTATATGGAGGAGTACTAAGTGTCTCTGGAAGTGAAGAAAATCGCTTTTCTTAGCAAGGCTGCTTTGAGTTTTTGAATTCTGTGTTCTATGTAAGCCACTTCATGAATATCTCGTCAGTGGCTGTTAATGAATTTCTCTCTTTTTGTTTTGAGCCTTGTTGAAATGTATTTTTGAGAGCTATTGGCCAGGAGATAGTTCAGTTGCATCTGAGATGCAGTCTTGCACTGATGGAGATAAGCAGATACATGCTGCCCCCTACACGTTGCAATGGGACAGTTTCTTTATATATCTTTCCCCAAGTGTGTTGCTGCACTACTTTTCTGCATATGGCCTAGATTGACATAGCTGGCTTATTTTGTTGTCATGGTGTGAAGCGGAAACTGGTTACTCACATTCATGGAAGTATTACAGTGGTGTTGGATGGCTATATATCAAAGTCTTTTTGGGGGTGGGTGGGGGGTTGCTACTTTTAAAGTGCTGCACCTGAAAACATATGTTCCTATTTCCAGGGTGCTTCCTTGGCTATGAAACCAGTCTGAGTTGCCACAGAGAGAACCAAAAAGAATCTAAGGATTCCATATAGAAACTGATTTGCCCCTTAAGTTTAAGTTCTTCATTCCTTACACACTTGTGAAATTAGTCTGCTAATTTTCATAAAGCCTGAGGACCAGGAAATGCTGGCATGGAAAATAACGTATTTTTCTCTTCACATTTAATATCCCCAGTTGTAACATTTTTGAAGTGACTTCTAAGGATTCCTCTGCTACAAATATATTGTAAAAATAGGCCTTTATAGGGTGGAGGGAGCTGGAATCTTTTGACTCCCATTCAAGTTGGGGGGGGGCAGAATTCTGAGAGTTTAATGAGGTAATTGAATTAATGGGATTTGCTAATGTATTTATTTTGATAATTTTTAATCCACTTTTCTCCCATCAGGGATTCAAAGTGGATATAGAAAGGCCGACCATGGGAACGAGGTCATCCCAGTAGCACAGTCAGCCTGATCAGAAGCCAGCGCGGCCAGGGTGCTGACATGGTGCTGACAAACCTTTTAGAGCTCTTGTTATCTTTTGGAGGAAGAAAATCTCTTTGTTCTAAGTGAAATTAGCATTCCACAAACCCACTCAGCAAGTAGCTGGTGGCAGATATGTCTTGTCAGACACCCTGGTGACATGGAAGCAAGGAGCAAGCAGTGGGGCCACATACTTTTACAGATGATAGCAGCAAAAGCAATCAAGACTGTGGGTTGGTTGCCAAGCAACAGAGTGCAGCAGGACAAGGCCTTGGCTGCCTGGTTGTCCTGAAACCTATCAGGTGAACTGCTGTGATTTTCTGCTCAGAAAGCCTGGCCATCATTGCTTGAGGAAGAGGATGTTGGGGCTTCCCTCATCTCTTTCCCTTAAGGAAGGGTGTGTGTGTGTGTGTGTGTGTGTGTGTGTGTGTGTGTGTGTGTATGTAATATACTATAAGCAACTCACAGAAATCTCTCCCCATTTCTTATGCAATATATGGGTGGCAACAATTAATCTTCCCCCACACCCATAATCCTTGTTTTTCTGTCATTTTGTGAATACAGGAAGGAGAATAATGTCTTAGGACTTTATGTAGTCATTTGCAACCCGCTTCTAGTAAACTGGCCTGTTACTTTCCTATTTCTTGTTTTAGTTTACTTTTGTGTTTTCATTCCCAAATACACATTCATCTGAAAGGCACTACTGACTTTCATTTTGAGTCTTTCTTGGCTGCCTCTACATTTACAACTTCCGCTGGAGATATTTTGGATGTGCCTTTCCAGTAGAATGAACCACCCTCCTGCAGTTTTGGAGAACTCATATGTATTCCATTCTAAATAAGCACAGCAGGCAAGCTGGTTTGTACAGGAAAATCCACCAAAATAAATATCTCTTCCTTTTGTGACGATTCAATGCACAGATAGTATTGTGAATTGTCGTGATTCTGTGTATTCAGCTGGTGGCAGAAGAGAGAGAAGCTCTGTTTGTAATTACCAAATTTAAAACCACCATTCTTCAAACATCCCATCACATTCTTTGACCTATCCATAAAACAGGTTTTGAGTGTAGATACGCAGGAAGGAGCAGATGAAATTTAATTCTCAATAGTTTGGGCTACTGGAATTCTTAGGAGTCTGAAAAGAAAAATAGTCCCAAAAACCAACAATGTCTTTTAATTGCATTTTTTTTAACTTTCTCCCATCTTAACTTAAAAGATAGCCAATCACTCCTATAGGGAAAAGAAAAGCATCAAACTGGGAACACAGTGAAAGTATCCATGCTTTCTGTACTACTGAGAGCCCAAATATATGTTGCATGTGGTAGGTGTCAGATCCCAGATACAGGGTTCAACTCTGTCACATGTTCACAGTCAGGATTTCCATCAAGGGTTTCTGGGTTACCTCTGTGTACAGAATAGAGGATATATACAGACCTTCCATTTGCACATACTCCCACTGGAGAGATTCTTTTCTACCACAGATATAATCAATTCATTTTGTTATCTGATAAGGTATCAAAGTCCGCGTACCACACTGTCCCTACACAAAAACACAACTAATGTCAGTGTGGAATCAAGCATAAAACCTACCTGTATGTGCTCACATCTGCTATCTCACAAGCAACTTTTTTCACTTTCACGAACAATAAGAGGTGTCATTATGTAAATTGGCCCAAAACGTACCACTTATTTTTTAAAAAATCTAAGCTGCTTTCCCACAGGTCAATGCGGAGTAGAAAACAATATACACAATAAATTGGGAAAAAACCCCCAGAAAAATCCTATATCCCAAGTTCAGCAGAAGTTAATTAGGAATTAATAGCTAAGCAGTAGTAGAAAAGATTATCCACCCAATGCAATAAAAATGTTTTTCCTCCCACTGAAAATGCAGAAAAGATGTTACAAAGTGAGCTTTCTTCAACAGAGAATTCCAGAAATGCTGTCATAATAACAGAGCAAGAACTGCTGCCCCATCCCACTAATCTAACCGCCCAGGAGGAAGGATAATTAACTTTGCGAAGAAATAGCAGGAGAGCTGGTTAAACTGAACCAGTGCTCCACGCCTCCTTGATGAACTATATTTTTATAGTAAAACTGAAGGGTGGGTGAGCCAAAGGGCAGGCTGGGAGGCTGGGTTGACCTGAAAAGAAGAAGGCATCAAAGTTTACACTGTATACTGATCTATCTGCATCTGACAAAATACAAGTTTTGTTGCCTCATAGCCATTGTTATTCCTGTATTTTATTTTTATTATTTATGTTATTTATAGTCTGCCTTGCTCACTTGTACTCTGTGTGGATTATACAGATTTTTTAAAAATACTGAAATACTAAATATGAAAATACTAAAATATTTATTTACTGCTTTTCTCCCCAAAGGGAACCCAATGCAACTTCAAACAATTATCTCCTGGACTTAAGTACTGTTCTCCCCGCCTTCCCCTCAAGTTTCAGGCAAGCTTTTCATTTTAAACAATAATTTCAGGGATATTTATCTGTAGAAATGTTTACTTGACACTTTTTAAAAACCCCAAGAAATGCATTACAGCCCCACCCAATGGGCTGGGCGCCCAGCTGCAGCACCACGGCCACACCAGCCTGTTACCCCCAAGGAGGCTCCCCAGTGTTGTGAAAAGGCTTAACATGCACAAAAGCTTCCCTACCACCAGGAAGCTCCCATGGGGCTTGACAGACTTATACCACCTTTTTGTTGGCATTAATCTGAAGCCCTGGCTGCTGGTGCAACAGGGCCAATTGCCGGGAGGGCTACAGCAGTCATCTGCTAGTGGATTTGACCCTTCACCAGACAAGTGCCCCAGGGAAGGCAAATCTGCCAGCACAGCCCCATGCCACTACCACTGGCAGATTTGCTCCCCCTCCCCCCCCCCGGGAGGGGCTGTTGGTGTTCTTTAGTGTTCTTTAAATACTTTTTTTTTATTTGGAAGAAGACTTTGTAATTGGCTGGCTCTTGGACCAGTCGTGATGCTGACGGTTCAGTGGACTGATTGCCACTGAAAAAAGACAGTCAACCAGAACACTGAAAAGCCAGATAGCAAAGTGGCTTCATGATTGCTGCAAGAGCCAACCAGTCAGCACCACAGAGAATGTTTTTAAATACAGTAGTTCCATAACAGGCTAATTACTTTCAGATACTTGTGTACTCAGCCTTGCTGTAGGTAAATATACAGTCTTCCTAACAAATCTTTGTAAATCTGTTGTGTTATATAAAAGATACCGTGTGGGAAGCCATTAAGGACTTTATAAGTAACAACCAGCACCTTAAACAGGTCCCATAGGCTAACTAGAAATCAATGTAAAGTAGCCAGAAATGATATTTACATGTTGTTTCAGTTTACAAGTTCAGTTTACAACAATTTCACCAGATATAGCTATTGAGCCATCCTCAAAGGATAGAACAAAACACAGAACAAAATTGTTTATCCTGAAAACACAGAACACAGAACAATTGTTTATCCTGAAAACACAGAACACAGAACAAAATTGTTTATCCTGAAAACCTGTGTATACCTACCTGGGAGTATAGCTCTTTGTACACTGGAAATTATGGTGAAGTTAAACACGCATGACATTATGCTACCAAGCTGTTTTCATAGAAACAAACTGAAATCTGAGTGAAATATGGAGAAAGATGGGAGCTCAAACATCTCTTTGAATTTTCATTTGTAGTATTCACTGAAGAAATGCAACTTTTGTACCACTAGATATGACTTAGGCACCTTCCGCACATGCAGAATAATACACTTCTAATCCACTTTCGCAATTGTTTGCAAGTGGATTTTGCTATTCCGCACAGTAAAATCCAGCTGCAGAGTGCATTAAAAGTAGATTGAAAGTGCATTATTCTGCATGTGTGAAATGGGCCTTAGACACTACATAGCAGTAATAAAAAAAACTACAACCTTTGCCTGAAACAATTGAAACAACTGGTTCTGATCTAGTGGATGGAGAAGTGGCAAGACTACAAGATGTTTAACAAATGTTCACAGTGTTTGAAAGTGGCTGCTGGCATAACGACAAGCACAGCAAAACAGGCAAAGATAAATGTGAGAGCCAAGCAGTAACACAGACTCTAGCAGATGTGTGCAGAAATTAATGGTATGGCTGCCATAACAGATTCAGATGTGTCACAGTGAATTTATCTTAAAACTAGACTGTAGTGGCAGCAAATGTTTGAGGAGGGTAAAAGCTACACAAGTAACAGTCAAACTCAAGAAGATGCTAGAAGATGATTAAATTTCACAGCGTTTTGAAAAATGAAAATAGCTGACACAAAATCCTAGATTTCAATCGAGGTCATGGGGGGGGGGGGGTTTAACCCTTTCTTCCCATCTACTAACCCCCATACTCTTCATAGACCAAGATGATCTGTGCAATACAGTAGGCTCGACTATTTGATATGATAGCTATAGCTTTCAAACTACCAATGTTATTGTTAATTATGTCTACCCCCTTTTATATTGTGTAAAGTTTTTATTTGCCTTTAGTATTTATGCATTTGTTTTGTTTCTTTTAGATTGTCATACCTTTTGTGCCCCCAATTTCCCTTTATCAGTAGGTTTTGCTTTTTTATTTCCTTTTAGATACATATCTGTTTTAATATGTTTTATCCTTTAATGTGTTTTACACTTTATTTTATTTACCTTATGCTGGTCTGTGGCCATAATAAAGACTGACTTGACTTACCAGGCCCAAACCTGCTTAACTTCTAAGATCTGATGAGATTGGACTGACTTGGAATACTCAGGTCAGGGCTTACTATACTGTATTGAATAGGCCTCTGCTCCTAGTAAGACAATCCATTTCCATTATTATATCTCCACTCAGAGAGTTCATTGCCAACATATCACTATAGCTCAATACTGGTAATTAACATACTTATGGAGCAGTATATCAATTACTGATTTTCACTGAATTTCACTGAATTTCACAAGCCTCAAAAAGCCCTCTGGTGACATTGGGAGATGGGGGCGGGGAAGCTGCTCCTTGGGGAAAGAAAGTGTGGGGGAAACTACATGTGGACACTCCACTGTAATGGAGTGTAATGAAAGGAACATGGAAAGCCATGCATGCATGAGTACATGCAACCTAAGATTAAATTCTACAAACTAAGACATTAGTCTGTTTTTACAGTACAAGCACTGAGAGAGGTTTGGGTTAAACCAATATGCTGTTCCATTCATTTTAAAACTTCTTTAAGTGGCAAAGATAAACAGCCCCATCCAATGGGCCAGGCACTTGGCCACTGCACCGGCCCACTGCTCCCATGGAGGCTTCCCAGCAGCATTGGAAGACGTGAAAGGCACAAACCGCCCATACTACACCGTGATGGTGAGGAGAGTGCATGGTTGCTGGTGCCACATCCCACTGCACACTGGCAGATTCACCCCCCCCCCTTTGAATGAGGCTAAAAGTCATCTATTGTTGAAGCAGTAAAAGGAGGGATGGGAGTCTGCACAATTTTCTCTAAAATGCTTTGCCCTGTTCTCAAGCAGAAGGGGAAAAGAGAGAAGACTTGCATAAGAACATAAGATCAGAGCGGTGGTCCATCTAGTCTAGCATCAGTTTCACACAAGATCCAACAACAGGGCAAAGAGGCCAAGGCCTTCACCTGATGTTGCTGCTTAGTGGAAATTCACTGCTGTCTTTGGATCTGGTGACTCTTTTTGGTCATTGTGGCTAGTAAACATTCACTCATCTGTCTAACCCCCCTTCAAAATGCTCTGTACTAGGGATATATGTGACAAGAAGATCCAGGTAAGAATATTATTTTAATGATTCTTTCCCCCTTTTGTGGTACTTGTGAGCAGACAAAAAAAAAGCTGGTAGAAATGACCAATGAATGGATTTGATTAGAATAATTAGCATATTATTTGCATAATAAACATAAGAACATAAGAACATAAGAACAAGCCAGCTGGATCAGACCAAAGTCCATCTAGTCCAGCTCTCTGCTACTCGCAGTGGCCCACCAGGTGCCTTTGGGAGCTCACATGTAGGATGTGAACGCAATGGACTTCTGCGGCTGTTGCTCCCGATCACCTGGTCTGTTAAGGCATTTGCAATCTCAGATCAAGGAGGATCAAGATTGGTAGCCATAAATCGACTTCTCCATAAATCTGTCCAAGCCCCTTTTAAAGCTATCCAGGTTAGTAGCCATCACCACCTCCAGTGGCAGCATATTCCAAACACCAATCACACGTTGCGTGAAGAAGTGTTTCCTTTTATTAGTTCTAATTCTTCCCCCCAGCATTTTCAATGGATGCCCCCCTGGTTCTAGTATTGTGAGAAAGAGAGAAAAAAATTTCTCTGTCAACATTTTCTACCCCATGCATAATTTTGCAGACTTAAATCATATCCCCCCTTTGCCGCTTCCTCTCCAAACTAAAGAGTCCCAAACGCTGCAGCCTCTCCTCATAAGGAAGGTGCTCCAGTCCCTCAATCATCCTTGTTGCCCTTCTCTGCACTTCTTTTTCTATCTCCTCAATATCCTTTTTGGAGATGCGGCGACCAGAACTGGACACAGTACTCCGCGCGGTCAGCACTCACTGCTTTTATATAAGGGCATGACAATCTTTGCAGTTTTATTATCAATTCCTTTTCTAATGATCCCCAGCATAGAGTTTGCCTTTTTTACAGCTGCCATGCATTGAGTTGACATTCCCATGGAACTATCAACTAAGACGCCGAAATCCCTTTCCTGGTCTGTGACTGATAGCACTGACCCCTGTAGCGTGTATGTGAAGTTTGGATTTTTTGCCCCTATGTGCATCACTTTACATTTTGCTACATTGAACTGCATTAAAAACATTATAAGATTAAAAACAAATTGGGCTGTCTGCATTTGTAGCTGTGCCAGCCTTGTTATAGGCTACTTCCCATATGGCATTAACAACGCTGAAGGGATCTCACAGAAAGAATTATTTGATAGAAGTGAGGGGAAATTAATATCTATAGCACAAGCAAAATTATTTTATTCTATCAGTATCATCTTTCCAAAATAAGTACAACCTGACAAAGGGAAGTTTGACTTTTGAAAGCTCACATCCCAAAATCTTATTGGCTTCGAAGGTGCTACTGGACTGGAATCTAGTTTTTCCACTGCAGACCAACCCTCCATAACTATAATCTGGTTCCTGCCTGACCCCTGACTAAGTTGTCCTCTCCTGTGTATCACACAAAGGGGGCATTCATCATCTATGTGCTTGTATAAGTTTAGGAGCTGGACACATGTCTCCTGTTTTTAAATTATTCGTTCAGAAGCTGTGAAGTTGTCTTGTGTAAACAGGAATGCAAAGAGGCAAAGAGAGCAGCCAACAGAGATGGAGAAGCCAAGAAAACAGGAAGAATATTTTCCCCTTCTCCCTCGCATTAACTAGCTCAGTCACTTGCAGAGTTGGGCTTA
The DNA here is from genome assembly GCF_021028975.2 of Sphaerodactylus townsendi. Classification (NCBI taxonomy): domain Eukaryota; kingdom Metazoa; phylum Chordata; class Lepidosauria; order Squamata; family Sphaerodactylidae; genus Sphaerodactylus; species Sphaerodactylus townsendi. Next base: position 99,714,433 of record NC_059428.1, read on the forward strand.
TTTGTGGACAAAATAGCCAGTAACAAAAATGAAAAGCTAAAACATTGGGCAAATGGGTACATTAATATCCCACCAAATATCACAATGCATGGGATTTTATGCTAATCACAAATATCTCTTGCTGACATTCTCCTTTATTTGATGAAGTTCTCTCTCTCTTTGTAAAAGGGAAAAAACACAAAATCGAAAGAAGAAACGTAAGGATAGATACATGGCATTTCTATTTTAAGGTAGCTTCAAAATAATTATCTTCTCCTTTGCCTTCCCCCAAACAACAAAGATTAAAAATTATAAACGCATTGCAAGTCAAAGTCCCAATACATTTATCCAGTGCTGCAAGAGTTTTTCCCATAATGGTATGAGGGAAGAATGTATACAGCCCAATCCAGGGCTTGTTTAGGAACCTGGGGGTGGTAGTGGTGGTGAACTATGAAAATAGAAGATCTTCCTACACTGGAACAGGATTCTCCTATTTTACACCCCCTCATATTCCTCATGTTCCAAATGGAGGATAACTTTTTTAAAATACTTCATAATGGGTCCAACTGGCTCTCAATCAAATCAGACTAGATTTATATCTGATGGTCTATCATCAACTGATAATCTGGTGCTGCTAGGTTGAAAAGGTGATTCTGTTAGTACAGTAATACACCCATTGGCCCTTCCAATAGATTACATTTAATATTTGTTGACTAAAAAGAGGCTGGATGGCCCACTGTTGGGAGTGGTTTAACTGTGATTTCCTATATGGCAGGGGATTGAACTGGATGGCCCTTGTGGTCTCTTCCAGCTCTATGATTCTCTGATTCTATAACAATCTTCAAAAAAAATGTGGGTTTTTTAAGATTTGAAGGGAAAAAATTAAACACCCCTGTCTAGGACCCAACAGACAGAAGCCATGTGGCTTTCAGTTTGTAACAACTGGTGTGATAACTAGACTTTTTTGTGTGTGTGATCTAAGCAGTAAACTCACATTTTGACAGGTAAGCAACAAGGGTCAGTTCTGAAATGCTACAGTGTCACAACTGGTCTGAGTTTTTTTATTTTATTTTGACATCCTCATCTCTGAACCTACCAGCAGGATTCACTCTACACGGCCTATCAAATTATACACTGACTCTTCCACAACTTGTCAGACTTTGCCAAGATTAGTTTCAGATTAGATTTTTCCCCCGAATGAAAAATTGGCAAGCCTATTTTTGCCTAGGCTGCTAAAAACATCCCAGTATACCACTGTTTTTCAGTAATATCCTGATGAAATAAAGCTATTTTTTTTTAACGAGCCAAATAGTTACAGGAATACTGCTTATGTGCTGATATATTTTGTACAGCCAAAATGTGCTTGTCTCTATCATCTGCAAAAAATTAAGAAATACAAAAACACACTCCAAAATTTCTTGCCATTCTCCCCCCCTTCTCTCTTACACACATACAGTGAGAGATTCCTTTAAAATGAGAACACAAGTATACATCTGCTTGCAATCATCTTCCTTCCCTACTGATTGAGGCGAAATGTGATTCTTCCAAATTCATCTTTAAAGTGTTTAGGGCAGGTTTCTCTGCAAAAGGAGAGATTCCTGAAGAAAGTAATAAATGTGCACTTCATATATTTGTCCTAGGGGTTCAAAAAAACCTGTAATAACATTTCCCCATGCTGCTTGGTTCCTTCTTGCTCCACTTTTAAAAGTCAAGGTGTGCTTAAATAAAGAACAACTTGTTTCTGTTAACTGGGGAACAAATCTAATTTCTTCTGGCCAGACGTGAAGACAGGAAGTAGATTCCTTGAAAGGTAATTTTCTTTTTAAAAGTGTTTAAGGATATACTATTTTTTAAATCAACTATTCTACTTTTTATAAGTTCTAATGGAATTTGCTACTATTACATTGAGACAGCAGAAGCAGGATGTTGGGAAGCAGTATAAATATTACAGATTGGTATACTGTAATGTCATTTGTTTGCTCAGGGAATTGTAGCTTGTGCAAGATGTTTCTTTCAGCTTACTGTATATGTTAGTAGCTTAATATAGCTGCACTTCTCTTCCTAGTTGCTCAGCATTATTCCTAAATTATTTTAGCTGTTATACAGGGATCTGGTTCTAAAAAAGTGACTTGAGAATTCTGTTGTAGCAAAATTAAACCCTTTCCTATGTGTAATAGATGAAAAGTAGAAAACAGCAGTAAAATCCTTGAATTCTGTGAACTGTGGATCACAGTAAATCAAGTTATATTGTTTTATGCTATGAATGCTGCTTTTTTTATACATTATTTAATCTGTTCTCAGGCATAATCAGATAAGAACCTTTCTTCCATGTCCCAAATTGAAATGAATGGTAATTTCACAATGGGTGTATTGTGCTTCTTTGCATCTCTATAATTCAAAGGTGCTGTTAAGCCCTCTGGTCTTTAAAATACGAACTAACGTTAAAGATCTCTCTATGAAAAAAAGGGTAAAAATCCTTTCTGTATGGAATAGGATTTCAGAATTGATAAATGAATACAAAATGGATGAAAATGTTGATTCATCATAATGCAATATAAATTAAATGCATGTTTTTGAAAAAGGAGTTATTTTGTGACATTTAACTGCTATGTAATTGAGCTTCTCACTAATTAATGTATTTTAAAATGATATTTTCTATTTTTGTATACTATGGGACATAGAAGGGATGAACAATGATGAGGAGTGAAGCATTAAGATTCTCTAGAACTATATCATGATAGGATTCATTTGTTCACCTCTGAGAATGTAAAGAGATCTTTTCACATAAATTGTACTTACTGGATTGCATTCTTGTTTATCCAAAGGTGTTTCTTTTTTGCTCTGCGTGATCTTAAATCTAAACTACTTTTTTGTATTTATACTTAAGGCAAGTGAAAACTTGCTATATATTCTATATTAAAATGCGCATGAATTTGCTAGATTCTATGAAATTTGGTCTTCTAGCCTAATATGATACCACTCTGAAAGTCACATTAAAAGTTACCCTGATAAAGGAAGACAAAGCAGAACTAGACAACACAGACATTTTGCATGTGGTTAAATTACCTCCTTTAACACTATTTTAAGCAAAGTATTCATTCAACCTTTACATTGAAACTTATGTGTCAGAATTCTTGACAAAATTAGCAGTCCTGAAAAGAAGCAGAATTTTAAGAAACACTTAAAGATTTCTTTTAAAATACTGTCTTGATTCTGTTCTCTCAAAGGAAGGGGGGCGTTAAGACAATCATGTTAGCAGTTTGAGGCTTAAGGATAAACATATGTCCTTGAAAAAATGTCTCTGGCAGAGACTGAATTCTAAAGATCATACTCCTTTCTTGTAAGCATGATTTACCATCGTAAAGCAGAGAAAAAAGCCTGACAGAAAGAATAGTAACCTCAAAAAATATATTGAAGCGTTGGACTGGTTGAGGAAGAGATTCATGCATTAGCATTAACAGTCATCTCAATAACGTGGGGAATGAAGCCAGCATGCTATTCAGCCATAATGGCATCCCCCCTCAGCCAACTTTTTAGCAGCTGGAGAGCTGTTTTTCTCCCCACAGGAGAGGATGGCCTTTGCCATCATAGCTGTGTTCTCCTTCTCCTGACACACACACACACACACACACACACACACACATACACACACACACACCAAAAGCAGAAAATATATAGCCTTCTCCTCTTACCCACCTGTGACAAGAGGTTTTGCCAGACAACTCTGCAGGCAGAGTTTAGCTACATAAAGGCAAGTTGGACACGCATGATTATTCTCCATGATGTAGAATGGGCTGGAGACATGGCCTTTTCATCTGGGTACGTTCACTATTTCATTGGAGAAAAGACTCCTTTGGCTTTCATGACAGATTTCCATGTGCTGATGGACTTGGATGGATTTTTCTGGCTGAATTATCCTGGTGAGATGTGACTGCTCCATAATTATATGGCTTCTTTTGCCAGGAGATGCTTAAAGTCAGAAATTAATTTTTTGTTACCTGAGGTTCTCTAGTGGCTGAATTCAGCATAAGACACAGTATGAAAACATACGAGGTCCATCATGTGTCTTCAGTGGTGAGTCGCATTGAAACCTCACAAGCAAGGATAATTGAAGAGATTTGTTTTGTTTTGCTCATTTCCTCCTCTGAATGTGGGCTCATTCCGCACACGCAAAATAATGCACTTTCAAGCTGCTTTCACAACTGTTTTTGCCATTCCGCACAGCTTCAAAGTGCCCTGAAAGCAGCTTGAAAGTGCATTATTCTGCGTGTGCGGAATGAACCGTGGAGATTTCTTTTCCAGCTATTTACTCCCCTTTAAAGCCAGTAATACAGCAGAGTTTAACTTTTACAGTGTATTCCACTTTATGGGGACAGTTTCACAATGGCAAGGGATGGCGAAGCCACATTGCCTCCAAACAGGAACGGCGAGGCGTGAAGAAGGAAAAATGCAAAAACCGAGTAGTGCCCCAAAGCTCACTACTGTAGTCCAATGGGCTATGCCTGGTCTTTTGCTGGTGTAAGTTGCCAGCAGCTGAAGGAGGTGTTCCTGGGTTTAAAGCCCTCAGGAAGTCAACTAAAGTCAGCTCCAACCTAGCAGCACCCTGGACTGCCCCATCAGTGTTGGTGCGGGGTCCTGATGTGGAAGAGCACTGGCGCAGCAGCAGCATTTGCACTTGGCTGCTGCAGAGCCCCAGTGCCAGTGTTAGTGTCCATCTTGCATAGGTACCACTTACACTATCTAGAGTGGCAATGATGGCGGCGGTGGGGTCACACTGGCTCCACAGCCCTTTTGCCCCCCTCCCCCCACCTGTCGATTGCACTGTGGAAGTATATTTTGCCCTCCCTAGATATTTCAATAAATAAATATGTTTTTATAGCATCTGGTGTCTTTTAGCAGTATGCGTATAGGTCGTTAATGATATGAGCTTTTGATATCTGAATAAAATGGCATGGGTTTGTGAATGTATAAAGTGCATAGCAGAGTTCACAGTGTGTGAAAGAGTCAAGGCCTTACTATTAAAGAACATGGCTCAGTAGAACCTTTTCATTATGTTATATGAAACTGACTGCTGTTTCAATGAAATCATCATGAAGAATGGAGCTCTTTCATAGCACAGTTAAATGCCATAACTAGAAATGCAGAAAATGCCAAGTCACACATAGGCAGAAGTACTTATTCTATTATATACTCTGTTTCACATAAGGATATTAGTAGATTGTATATTCCTCCACCACAAAGCATGGTGGACTTTGTTGCAGAATGCTCCACCTGGGTCCTAGTGCCTACCCACCCCTGCTCCCCCCATCCATTTGAAAGTCAAAATACGTTTTGGCATATATGCTCTTGTCTCAAAGTACCGTGTTCAATAATGCACAAAATAATGGTTTTAACAAAGGCAATGTGTAAACATGAATGATAATTCTCACATTTGTTTTTATATATTCTCATAGAATTCTCATATTTTAATGCAGAACCATAGTTTTCTCAACTGCTGAACATCAGTTGACCAAACTTACAGCTTTCTGTGAAACAGAGCATAGTGCAAGAAAAGTTTGTTTTAAACCATTTCCACTCATAATGATAAAAACATAAAACAAACTTTTTGTATTCATACACATGAAAATATTGTTAGTATGGAGGAGAGAATAAAAAGGAGTAATTCCTAAAACTGATGTACATACAGATATTTATATAGAGTTTAACTAATTTAAAGACAAACAACACTGATCATTACTATTAATCTGAATTGAAATATATAATTCATATTCAGAAATCTTGGGATCTGGCAGTTACTGTAGGATCTGGCTATTATCCAGACATGTCTGCAACTGGATTACCACATTACAATCAAGTGCCTTATCCTAAAATGGTAGTTATGGTCAGCAGAAGTGTGCCTGCAGTTGCCTTTTTAACAGTTGAAATTACGCCTTTTATTAATTCAGTATTCATCATATCCATCCATCTGATAAATATTACTCTAGATCTCTAATGGGATGGAAAAGTCAAGGGCCAAGAATTCAGGTGGTCAGACTCACACCTATGAGATTTCTCTCTCAGGACGAGGTGTTAACTGAAATAATTAGTTGTAGGTAAAGTTTAAGCTAGAGCAGATAGAAGAGGTTTTATCTTCAAAATGCAACACAACCAAGCCATTGAGAGAATCTCTCCTGTAAGGAGTCTCAAAGTGGCTTTCAAACTCCTTTCCCTTCCTCTTCTCACTAAATACACCTTGTGAAGTAGGTGAGTGATTTCTGAAGAACTATGACTAGGTGAAGGACAGCAAGCTTCATATGTAGGAGTGGGGAATCAAACCTAGTTCTGCAGATTAGAGTCCACATTGGTTCTACTACATGAGAGTTCTACTACTACATTATGGTCAGACTACAATATGCCCTTCACCATTCAAAATAGCTGTGACTGATTTTAAGCACTGACTTTAAGTGCTTAAAATATGCCAATGGCGTATCTAGGAGGGACGGGGGGGAAGGTGACCCAGTAGTCACTTTCAAGGATCATATGTGGGTGTATTCAGCCAGTCCATACACTCTCCCCCCAGGAGCAAGCAGGACCCATGGGGCAGCAGCAGTAAGGTGTCCTCCCACTCCCACTCTGTAGAGCCCCAGGCTCCCTTCTCTCCCCCCCCCAAAGCATTTCCCAACCTCCCTCTGCTGCCACTGTCCTGCTGGACCCTGCTTGCTCCTGGAGGAGACAGCTGGGCTACTGCTGGGCTGAGCAGGAGCAAGCAGGGCCTGGCAGGGGTGGTGCAGCAGCAAAACTCAACCACAGCCCCATGACTGTCCCCCTCCACCTCTGGGATTCTCCCTCTTGATCTTTCTCCCCCTTCATCTAACCAGCCGGGGCCCATGCCAAGGAGGAGGAGGAAGAGGAGGAGGAAATAACGCTGCAGCCACTTTCCTTCCCTTTGCAGAAATGATTCCAATTTAAGTGGGTGGGAACAGTGAGCTTGGGCGGGCAGATGGAGAAACAAGGAGAGTGGCTTCCTTTTGCCCACTGGGGGAAAGCCCAGCCAGCCGGGCAGAACCGCAGGAATTGTGCAAGGCCGGCTGCAACAAGGCAAGCAAGGCAGCCATCTTCCAGGCATTTTGGTATGCCAACATTCCCTGCTACTGGAATGCGGGGCTAATGGGTGCCATGACCCGTGTCTGATTGCAGGGCTGGCTGTGGGACAGCATGCTCTTGCTGCAGGGCCTCACCACACCTCTGCAACTGCTGTGCAATGCTTGGCTACGCAGGATGCTGTGCCGCCTGTGGGTTTCCTCATCAAGGCTGCGTCTGAGTTCGGGGTGTCTGCAGGTGGGGGGCGGGAAGTCAAAAGTCACTTATTGTTGCAGGGCAGGGAGCGTGGTGGGTGCAGTTTGGCAGCTTGCCCTAGGCACGGTTTTTTATAGATCCGCTCCTGATGTCAACTGCCCAGTCTATTTCTTCATTCCAGTGTTGGTTGGGGCTTCAACGTGGAACTGAAGAAGCACTCTTATAAGTGAATGACAGACAAGTAACTTGTCACTCCACACAACTTGAATCTCAGGCTAATTAGCTGGGGGAAAGTCCTCTTGGCAAACCCTAGTGAAAACAAGAATGAACATCAGATGCAAAAGCAAGTACTCAAGATAAAAGGCAACAAATCCGTACAAAATATACTGATTAAATCCAGACATCCTCTTTTGTAGATTTAACTGCACTAATATTTTATTCTAAAGACACATATTTTTCAAAAAGTGAATTTCAGTTCCATAATAATTAGTGTACATAATCCAGCTAAACACTTTAAAATCCTGTTGCTTTCAACTTGTTTAATTCTCTCTCAATAGAACTAGTAGTCTTAGAAGTGCTTAATTTTGCCAGGTTCAAGCCCAGAACGTGTCCGCTATGCCTTTTCACACATTTTACTATCTCTATTAATTTTGTTTTTTAAAAAATCAATGTGCCATAAAATGAATTAAAACTAAGAATAAGTTTCTCCTAGCAGTGTTAAGTGGTAATAATTGAGGATTTTTTAATGTTTTAAGTAAGGACATGTCTTCCTAGTGGAAATTTCAGTGTCCAATGTGTTAAGTCTGTCCAGATTGCTCATATAATAGCCTCTTAGGAACCACAGTTTCACTCTACATTAATGTAATGTTCACTGCAGAGAATGAGTGCTTTGTACTTGCCTGATTTTCGCTTCAATCAAAGAAAGGCTTTTGAGCATTCTATTCTATTTGCCTCAATTTACGAGTGATTACCAGCAGCAAATTACACTGCACGTCACATGTGCTGTCACACATTTGACATGAAAATATGTGCTAATCAGCAGCAGAAGATACTTCTTCAAAAGCATTCAGCTCAAAAGGGGGATGATCTTCATTTTGCCAATCTCTTTGCATCATCATCATCATATAGTTATTACTGGTGCTGATTCTTTGTCTAGTGAAATAAACTACCCTGCAGGTCTGTCTTCTGTGTGGCATTCATTTATCCATCTGCAGAAGCGGGCTAGGAATAAAATTGGAAGTGCTTAGTGTAGGCAAAGCTATCATTTTCCAAACAATTACCCTAGTCCAGTCCTCACTGGCTTTGGATATTGGACTCAGTTGACAAATGCTTCATTAAGGCTTCCTGTTATCAGATGACAATGTGTTCTAAGAGAAATATGATTGCTTGGTACATGTCTGTAGTACCAATGCATGTTAACAGGGATAATTACAGTGAGTCTTTATACCAGTTCCTTTCTCTCTGACTTCAGTGATAAAACCAGAAGTGGAGATAGAAACCCACTACTATTGAAACAAATTCCAGGAAAAATGTAATGAATAAAAATACTATATGACCGTTGCTGTTCAGATAGTGACATCAGAATGATCCATACCCAGTTTTCAGCATTTTTGAAGTTCCTTCTTTATGAGAATCACCCTGCCAAATAAGGCTGATGAACAAAGACCTATCTTACAAGTTGAATCTTCCAGAACACAGAAAGGGCCTTTCTCAGTGTGGGAACATCTTAGTGTTTAGAACATCAGTGTTTAGAACATCTTAGATTTGACCCATTTTGTGGCATTTTAGATTCTTAGTCGAATATTTGTGTTATTTAACAGATTGGTGATTTTACTGGCATTGTAGTGACTTCGGTTTTGTGACAATTGTTAATGGCAATGAAGATGATATGTGAATGAGAACAAAAACAAAACCTGAGACCAAGCTTTAGGCAATGAGAAGTCCTATGTAGGGGTTGGGAAATACATTTGTTAATAACAAATGACTACTTATGTTGAACGAGTAAGCAAAGCCAACAAATAAATAATATTGTATGAGTAAGCAAAGCCAACCATTTGCATCCAGAATTGAGATATGGGTAGACAGAACAGTTGCCTCGTGTACAAGCATTTGGTCATGCAGAACAGTAAATGTTTGTTCAAAACTGTACTTGATTTTTAAATACTTAGACATCATGTATGGCCAAGGGTTAAGTCTAGTTGATACAGGTAACTGAATTTAGCTATAATTTTGCATAGAATTATTACATCAATTAATCTTTGGAATGCATCACAATCCTCATCATCACTCTCTCAGAAATCCTCTATTGGCATGACAACCTAATAAGACAGAACATCTAGAAAAAGTTTCTCTTCAGTTTGTACAAATTCTCATTACAGATCCAGATCCATTAATTGCTATGTGCATTTCTGCTGCAACTTCAAAAATACCCCAAACAATCTTGGAAATATCAAATTTAAGGAACAGTTCATACTAGAAGATGAACAAATCAGCATTATGCCAAGTGAGAATCCTGATTAGTCTTTGATTCATTAATCAGTTTTCCAACAGAATTCATCTCCTTTGACTTCATACTTAAATATAAAAGTTTAGATCCAGCGATACACAAGCAGAAACATAGACTCAGTGCATTTCTGATTTCCCAAGATCTTGTAATAAATCAAGTACTTTTCCTCCCAATATAGTATAGTGCCCAGAAACTGGCAGCAGAAGATCTTTCACAAGCAAAAACCCAGGTGAGGATACAATGCAGCTACAGTAGTCTTTTTCTTACATTTCCTCTTGTACAAGAGAGCAGGATCCAACCCAAAGTTGGGGATTATTAAGAAATTTTAAAAATTACATTTCTTCTAAAACAGAACGTTCCTGTTGCCAATTTTTTTTGTACTTTTAGAATTAACAGACCATGTTTTAGCGTTACATTCAGTAGCTGCTGAATTATATTATATGAAAGACTGTGTACCTTCTTCAGATAGCAAGTGCATTATGAAATTTAATTTTTTTTAAGCAGGTCGAAGGTCAGCCAGCAAGCTTCAGGTCCAGTGGATATTTGCACCCTTGTTTCCTGGCTCATATTCCAACAAACTACTGCACCATAGTTTATTATACCATTACCAACCTGCCTGGTTACAGTTTGGCAATCAACAGCAATTATTAAAGATTTGAGAGAAGTCTATCAAATGATGGGGAAACTTGAAATCTGTGTTCAGTATCTTTTCCTTGCTTTTACTAGAAGTATGGGACATTTACTTATTTATTCATATTCCTTGGGTTCAAGGTGGCTTACACATCAAAGTTAAAACATTACAATTGAAAACCATCAGCATAAATTCTCAACAGTCCCTTTCCCCGAAAGATACAGAAGTTTACACTACATTGAAAGCCCTTGCAAATTTAAAAAATGCCCTTGCAATGCTTCCTGAAGATTTCTAACTGTGGTGCTCCTTTCACTTCCTCAAGAAGACAATTCCATATACTGGGGAGTTTGAATGGAAAGGGAATATGCTCTGAACAATTGTTTCATGAGTTGACAACATACAGGAAGAAGTGATCCTGTAGATATGTGAATGGCTTTAAAGGTTGAAGCACCTTGAATTTGGTTTAGTTCTCATTTCCAGATGAAACCAAAGGTGTAGCTACGGAAAATGGAGCCCAGGACAAAATCTGAGTTTTGCGCCCCCAACCCCATATGGGCAGCCACCCTCCCCCACCACGATCAAACATTTTTTGCACCAGGTCATCTCAAAGTCATCATCACATTATAGAACATGCCCCAACACACAAATCTGAACATACCCAGGGCTCCCTAGTTTAAACAACATTGAAAGTGATGCTATTTTTGAAGGGGAGGAAATCCACCCTGAAACAGCATCACTATTAATGTTGTTTAAACTAGAGAGTCCAGATTCTCCTTTTAAATCCACATTAAAGTGAGACTCTGGCCTCCCTAGTTTAAACAACATTGAAAGTGATGCTGTTTCAGGGTAGATACCCCATCCACCCCCCAAACAGTATCATTTTCAATGTTGGTTGTTGTGGGTTTTCTGGGAGAGAGAGAAGTCTGTTATACACTGTGTCCAGACTTCTCTTATAACAGACTTCTCCCTGTGATACACCTCTGAAGATGCCAGTCCCAGATGCAGGCAAAATGTTAGGAACAAGATCTGCCAGACCACGGCCACACAGCCTGTAAAACCCACAACAACCAGTTGAATCTGGTTGTGAAAGCCTTCAACAATACTTTCAATGTTTTTTTTAATCTAGGGAGTCAGGATTCTCCCTTTAAATCCACTCCAAAGGGGGTGGATTTGAAGAGAGAACTTGGAAAAAATGTGAGAGTGCATGTCAAGGGAGCAATGTTTAAGCTAGCAGTACCAAGGGTTAAGGCAAAACCCCAAAACCTGAAACTGACCACAGCCCTATTATAGGACTGATCCCTAGAACTCAACGTTACACTAATGCAAGCCCGAGCTCCTGCTCTTGCCTTAACTTTAACCCTAACTTATTATTTTTAATTAATTTATTCGGTCATAAATTGTTCCCAAATTGTAGAAAAAAAACCAAAGCCTGAAACTGACCATAGACCTATTCTCGGACTGCGCCCTAAAAATCAATGTTATACTAAGGGGAGCTCGAGCCCCTGCTCTTGCCTTAACCCTAACCCTAACTTATTATTTTAATTTAATTTATTCAGTCAAAGTTCAAAGTCCTTTATTAGGCATTAAAACATAGCAGAACTAAGTAATCCAAATACAGTTTAACGAGATAAAACAGGTACTCCTGTTTCATAAAGTGCATACTTCAGAGCGAAAGAGGAACCCAGGAAATTATTTCGTAATAGTGAGCAAGAATTTGGCCACTATCTCCAGTTGCTTGGGATTCTCTGTATTCAGAAGATAGTTCAATTTAAGATTAAAAAGGCTTGGATGGACCAGTAAGGGATCCCCTAAAAACAGGTTAATTCAGTCACAAATTGTTCCCAAAATTGTAATACAAACCCAAAACCTGAAACAGACCTATTCTCGGATTGTGCCCTAGAACTCAACGTAACACTAAGGGAATCCCCCAAAAATATTTTGTAACAAAAACATTAAATAAAAATAATAGGCTAGGGTTAGGGTTAAGGCAAGGGCAAGGGCTCAGACTGGCCTTAGTGTTACATGGAGTTCTAGGGTGCAGTCCGAGAATACGGCTACAGTTAGTTTAAGGTTTCGGGGTTTTGTTACAATTTTGGCAACATTTTATGACTGAATAAATTAAATAAAAATAATAAGTTAGGATTAGCGTTAAGGCAAGGGCAGGGGCTCCGGCTTGCCTTAGTGTTACGTTGAGTTCCAGGGCGCAATCCGAGAATATGGTTATGGTCTGTTTCAAGTTTTGGGTTTCTATTACAATTTTGGGAACAATTTGTGACTGAATATATTAAATAAAAATAACAAGTTAGGGTTAGGATTCAGGAACAGACCATAGACCTATTCTCGGACTGCGCCCTAGAATTCAACGTAACACTAAGGCAAGAATGAGCCCCTGCTCTTGCCTTAACCCTCACCCTAACTTATTATTTTTATTTAATTTATTCAGTTACAAATTGGCTACTGGAATCAAAAGGCAATCATGCAGTAAGCCTATTTAGTCCCTCCAGTTTCAGTCTGGGCCATCTAGCTAAGAGCCACCTGTTTTTTCAGGAGGAGGAATTGCACTGTTGAGGCACCAGAGGAAGAATAATACATGAACTGTTCTGAATAGTTGAAAGCAAGAGCAAGTAGCTGTACATGTAAAGTTACTGGAATCTTTCCAGGTTCTCAGAATCTATATATTTCGTCCTATAAGTTCTGTGAGAAATAATCATGCGTTCAATTTTAAATTAAATATGTAGGTTTCCTAAGTTATTTTCATTCAGTATTAATGCACTTTAATAACTATAGTTCAAGCTGTCCCACAAATGCATGGATTGCTGTAGTTAGTTCATTCTTTCCATTATGGCCTGGAAAATTTAAGAGACCTGGTATTGCTATAAGATACCTGTCAGGTCCTTCTTGCCACTGAGTCAGTCTTGCTACAATAATCTTCTTTTGACTGTAAAGAATTTTTATCCCTGTGGCTGATTAAAGAGGGAGCCCAAATGCTGCACTTCCAAGACCTGCCTCACTGTAGTGCAGTGATGGTGAACCTTTAGGGCTTTGTGTGTCATAAATTCAGAAAATGTCTAAATTGACTCTGCCAGCATGTCATTCTCCCCATCCCCAAACAAAACAGAAACAATTATTTGCATATTCATCTATTTTAAAATTACAGTTCTAATCATGTGTGGTGTTATGTATTATATAACAAAATGTCAAAATTACAAAAATGACTGAAACATGGAGAATAGTTGTTGTTGGGTATTGGTAAACACATGTGGCATGTCACCTTTGACATGTGGGTCATAGATTTGCCATTACTGTTCTAGTGCATCTTACAGCTGTTGTGTACGTCCAGATCCTAGATTTGGTGAGCCCCTGGATGCAGCCTGATAGGGATGCAATCGCCCCTCAATGTGAGCTTTGGCTTCTCACCTAACCTATGTGGAGGTAGTAAGGACCAAGTTCTAAGTAACTGATGATAAGTCACATAATTGGACATGAAATTGCTTGGATTAGAGCAGTAACTGCATTTATTTATATTACCAATGAAATGTCAACTTCTCTCACTGGTCAGGAGGACAATAAACATTGTTTCTTTGCCTCTAACAGCTAACAGGTGAATTCAGCCTCCCAAAGACACGAAACAGCCTCATTACGAGAAACACAGCATGTACAGAAGGAAGTTATTCACCACCCTTCTCTTTCACACAAACACACACAATTTATTGCAGAAAGAGAAACTCAAAGTCAGTCAGTTGAGGTGCAACATTTCAGAAAGTTGTTATGCTTCTGCATTAGAATACAGTCCCGAATGAATATGAGAATTATTCATTTTTATGCACTGCCTTTGTCAAAACAGTTATTTTGTGCATTGTTGAACATGGTACTTTAATACGAGCAGTTATGCCAAACTGGGTTTTCACTTTCAAACGGATGGGGGGCAGAAGGGCGAGGTAGGCCCTAGGAGGACCCAGACAGAGCATTCTACAACAAAAAAGGACGGGTATGCTTTGTTCTGTGGTGGAGGAATATACAATCTACGAGCAACTTTATGTGAGAGTATATTTCAGTATTGTTTATTCCAGAGATTTCCATCCTTGTTGAGCTGATTGCAGTCATGGAATTTTGAGAACTGGTAAAAGGTGTCCCCACAAAATGGCAGCCAATGAGGATAGAGCCAAGCCATAAAATGTCAGGAGGTTCTAAGCTAAGAACCCTCCTATGATGGAGGAAGGAGTTTCTGAATGGGTGCTCTGTGCACAAATAAAAGTGATTCCTTGTGGCTTCTTCTATAATATCTTATCCAGGTGAAAACCAGGATTGGAGTTTTGCTTTGAGGAAGAGGTGTTTTGAGGAAGATGGAAGTGGGTGTCAGAAAACACATGTTCACACATGGTACATTGGGATCACTGGTCTGCTTAGCTGGCTGATTTCTAACATCTCTTGTAAAGGGTATTTTCCAGCTCTACCGCTGAAAAGGATAGAGATTGGAACTGGGGTCTCCTGGATACAACTCATATGCTCTAAAAACTGAACAATGGCTCTTGCAACCATACTTTGTTGAGGACAACATTGTATGCATAGCACTTTGCAAATATTATGAAGTGGCTGTATATTGCAACATTTAATAACCAAAGAAGTCTCTTGTGGGATAGACAGGCTTTGGGAAAGCTCTTGCAACTAATTTTGACAGATGAATATATAGTGACTTTTTAAAATATGGTTTTAAAAGACACAGCTTGGCATGCTGAATGGGCTAGATTCCTGTTTAATTTTGGATGAGATCCTAAGGAGAACAGAATGTGTTAGTGTCTGCTTTCTTATGAGTTGCCAACTTGCTCTGGGTGTTAATAAATGTAGTACAAATTATTACTGTAATTTCCTAGAGTGCAGTTCACTTCTTTTCCTACTGTCTGGCTCAAAGCTTCATTCATCATGCTTCTAATGCTCAGGATGTTAGTATGTGGTCTGGGAAAACTGGTTTTAAATTAGAATATGAGATGGTGAAAAAACAGCCTGCCCAAATATTGGGTAAAAAGGAATAATCCTTGGAGAAACCAGATTCTTAAAGGCTACAAATTTCTCTCACGTTTCTCAGCTGAATATGATTATTCAACACAAGGTAAGCCCAGTCCATCATTTGTAAATTGTTTATTGGCAGCAGGAGTCTATAACTGTGCTCTCTGTTCCCAAAGGACTTCAGAGCATTTTAGGTTTTGTTGATCAAATATCACTCCAGAAGAATATTCTTTTCTGGAACAGCAACTACATCTAGACATAGCAGGCACTGACCTGGATAGCCCCAGGCTAGTCTGATCTCATCAGATCTCAGAAGCTAAGTAAGATGGCGAGCATTTGGATCAAAGACCTTCAAGGAATACCAGGGGCATGTCACAGGGGCAGGCAATGGAAAACCACCCCTGAACATCACTTGTCTTGAAAACCCCACCAGGGATCACTGAAACATATGACTTGACAGCAAAAATTAAAAGGCATACCAGGTCTCTTTCTGCCCTCTACCCACTGCTGCTGAATGGGGTGACAGTTTCGCCAGCAGCATGATGCCATTTCTGACTTGAAACCTCTCAGCATTTTGTGGAACCTTCCAGTATTTTGTGATTGGTGTCATAGCAGCCGGGGGGGGGGGGGGGCTGGCTACCAGTGGCACAGCCTGGCAACCAATGGGAGACGAGGGAAGTTGGGGCTTTTTGTTGGGGTAGGAGAATCAGTGTCATCAGAGCAGTGACATCAGTTCCAGAAAGACATGGAAGTGGCAGCATCACTCAGGGTGTGCTCTAGTGACTGCAAAAAAACTGTGGAATCATAGAGTTTGGGACAAATACCAGACTGTCCCCCAATGTGATGAGATCACTTTCAGGTCATACTGAAAGCAATGCCATTGCAAGGGGCTTGCCTGCCAATTTCATACCACTGTTCAACAAAGGGGAGGGGGGAAGAGTGGTAAAGAGCTTGGGGAGGGGATCTCTCACTGCTAGTGAAAAATGGTGCCCACTACCTTGTTCAAAATTTTGGAAAGATTTCAGAAGGTTGGGGAGCCCTTTATTACAACAAGTTTTATGTGCTAAAATTTTGCACAAGAAGTGTCTCAAGCAATGCAGGTGACTGGATGAGCGCGTCTGGCAGCTCACTTTTTAAGAGGAGTAACTCTCAGGGCATGACTTATGACAGCGAGAATAGCTTCCATTTAGCATCGGTTTGGAAGCCATTCTGCACAAATGGTCGGGGTGTGTTGTGTGTGTGGTGTTATACAACACACTTGAACACAATTTCATTCCAGCACAACCTTTCCTGGATTGGCGCCCACTTCTTCGGATGCCAGGAGAGGCCCCTCACTATAGACGGTTTGTCTACAACGTGCCACAAGAGCCTATTTATTTTTTGTTGCAGCTCGCCTGGGGCTGGAAACAGGAGATTCTGTGACTCCTTATAAAGTTTTTAGGAGCAGGTCTGGAAAGAGGCCAAGTACCTGCTTGCTTTTTTTTCGGAGAAATGGCCTTCTTCTCCCCCCCCCCCCTTAGTCCGTAAACACTGGACTGCGGCCATCAGCAGCACTTCGGCGGTGGCCAGCCAGCGTGGGGCACAGCCAAGGCGGGAAACGATCTGGCCCGCGCCGAGCCAGCTGCGCGCCGTCCAGATGCCCTCTCGGGCTCTCTCTCACGCGGCTGCCTTCTCCCTTTCGCCCTCGTAGGTGCCGCGCTCGCCATTCGCCTTCTACCGACTCGCCGAGATGCAGCCGCTCTGCAGCTTCTCCTTGGCCGCTTTTCTGCTGTTCCTGGTGGTTTGCATGAGCCCGGGTGAGTCAAAAGAAAGGCGCCCGGGAAGGAATCGGCGCGCGTGCGTAGAGGGCGCGCGCAAGGAGCAGGGGAAAGCTTGCTGGGGAGAGGCCGGGGTGGCCCCTTATAGGGGGGAAGGGTGAATATAGCCTCATGGAAACGCACTCGATGAAAGCGCACTTTGGGGGAAGGCTCCTGCGCCCTCCAAAGAAATGCATTAGGTGGCAACACTTTTCCCTCCTGCATGGCGATGCAGTGATAAGGACGGAGCTTCACCTGCTCAATTTCTGCTTGCCACTCTGGGAAGAAAAAGGACGTGACAAAACTCGGCTCTTTACCCTTGCTCATCATGCCATTTCGTAGGCTGTCAATCCAGTCCCTCTCCCAAACTCCCCCCACTCCTCTGTCAATGCCTTCAATGGCTGCACCATCAGATCAGAATTCAGGACATTTCTGCGTTGTGGACCCGCAGAGGCAGGAAAGGCTTCACACTGGTGGGATATCTGTTAGTGATACAGTTGTTAAGGCATGGGTTCCTCCTAGGGAGGTGTGGGGGGAGAAAGAACAGCTTGCCCTCACCCCTTCCCACTTTTTTTCTGGCAAATGCTGGATTTTATATTTTTCCTGCATGGTCCATTCATGTTTTGTGCCTCAACCCTCCTTCTTGTGATATAGTGACATGTTAATATAAATGGCTCCTGGTACACATGGGTGTATGTTATAACATTTTTGAAGCTAGAAGGCAGGGAACAACGGTTGCCTTCTTCTGTGTTCAAATGATGTACCAGCTTCCCCCCTCCCCCCAAGCAAGGGATCCTGGGCCTTTAATAGCATAAGTAGAAATGCTTTGCCCATCTCAAGATGCACCAATGAGAAAAATATCATTCAGTGAACATTTTCCTGTCACCTTTAAGCACAGAAGGCTGGTTGAAAACAAGCCATTCTAAACCCATATTTTCAAAAGCATAAGTAAATTACTATTCTCTGTTCCACAGAAAGATGATAGTACAGTCAGTTTAGGTGCAGAGGTTGAGAAAATTGTTTGCTTTCACATTAGAATATAGTCCTGAATGAATATGAGAATTATCATTCATTTTACCCACTGCCTTTATCAAAGCAATTATTTTGTGCATTATTGAACATGGTACTTTGATAAAAGAGCATTTGTAGTTCATTGACCAACTTTCAAACAGATGTGGGAACAGGGCTAGGTATTTTATTTATTTATAATCGATTTTGTATACCGCCCCTCCCCCGAAGGGCTCTGGGTGGTGAACAATACAATAAAACAAGCAGAGCATTCTACAGCAAAGAAGGTCCAGCATGCTTTGTTCTGTGATGGACAAATATACACCCCTACTCTCATCTTTCTGTGGAACTGAGTATAGTGGATGCATTTTGATAATCACGTGTGCACATACACACATACAGAGATGAATACATTTTCTAGTAGTTTGTAACCAACATGTACCCAGTACTTAGTGGTTCAACTAACACTTATACTTTTAAAAGCTGTGAAACAACATGTAAAGATGAAGCCACTGGCCCTGAATTCCACTAATTACCTACCCTTCACACAAATCTGTTGAAGCAAACCAATCATAGCAAACTGAAAATTATGGTGGGCAAAGAGAACTGCAGAACAGCAAAGCTAATGGTTTATATAGCTCTCTAAATATTGAGAGGCTGCTCTTCTGGCGTTCAAAGCAGCTTGATGGAATATTTAAAAATGCATCAAAATGCAATAAACACACTGAGGAACACTTGAACAACAAAACACATTTAAACAACCAGCATCTGCTTGCTGTGTCAGCCCTTTTAAAGATTCAAGGTAAGTGGAAAGATTTTTACCAATGCTTTTGTATCACTAGATGTTAGAATGTGTATATGTGCTGGTGGCATGGGAGGTAAATATTCTCCCCTACAAAAAGTAGCAAAAGGAATTTGTCCTAGGGGCATCTTGTTTTCTCTACAGGTTCTCCTTTATTTACATATGCAATCATGTTCCTTGTTAAGGCTATAGTAGTTAATTAAACATTTTCAGTCTTTTAAAAATTTAATATATGCACTTGATCCATTCAGGTGTTACAAGAGGAAACAAACTTAAGGTGATGCTTCAAAAACGAGAAGGTAAGATTCATCTCTGTTGCTTACTATCTGAATATCTTTGGGCCTTTCCCCACTTACCTTAAACCCCGCGCTACTTGAGGAGAGTAGCGCGGGGTCCCCTGGCACTCCTCACGACAGGGGCGGCGACAGTGCAGCCGCCCCGACGCTGCCGCTGTTGCGTCCCTTCAGCGCACGGCATCCCAGGCACTCTTCTTAAGGGCGTCTTTTGATGACCCCGTGCAGAGGATGCCCGGGCATGCGCCTGGGATGCCGTGCGCTGAGAGCAGCGCGCGGCATAGGGGGGATCCAAGAGAGTGGGGAAAGGCCCTATGTCAGCAGTTAAATAAGGGAAGAAGCACATATACTAATTGTTCCTTGTGTCTTGAACCCCAGCCGTTATGGTGGCACCGAGGACCAAACTAAACATGGCATTTTAGATCACTCAGTTTAGGTTTTAAACGGCAATGTGTAGATCACATCTAGTTTGCCCTCCCCGCAAAAAAGATTTTTTTCAGAAGGCAAATGGTTTGCAGGGACAGTAAACCCTTCCCACAGTTTCCACTTCTCATAAAGCCAGAGAACACTACCAAGATCCCATATCCACGGAATCTTTTAATGGATCAAAGTCTAAAATTCTGCCTAAAGAAAGAGGCTGAGGTTGGAGCTTTTTAGTTTTCTAAAACTCTGCCTGAGGAAAGAGACTGAGTTTGGAGGATCCTTTTACTTTTCTACCAGATCTTGTCAGATTTTGCTCCTCACTTCAGCAACCATCCCATGTGGTATTTACTCCTGAATGTCTCATAATCTTTGGCAAAACCTTTTTAAGGCCAGAAGCCCCTGGTTCCTCTGTTGCCTGTGGAAAAGCTGGTAGAACCAAATGCTAGACATGGAATTGTAGGAGGAAAATGGCAGGTAAAGAAGGAATCAAGTACCATTTCTTCCTATCTTTCCAGGTTTTGCTTTTGGTAGGCGATAGACTCCTGCAGTAGCTAATAAGAGGGATCCTTTAGCTACTGCAGGAGTCTATCGCATACCATGCAGCTGTGGACAAGTCTACATAGGAACCACCAAACGCAGCGCACAGACACGTATCAAAGAACACGAAAGGCACTGCAGACTATTTCAGCCAGAAAAATCAGCAATAGCAGAACACATGATAAACCAACCTGGACATAGAATATTATTTGAAAAAAACAGAAATTCTGGACCACTCTGAAAGCCACTACGTCAGACTACACAGAGAAGCAATTGAAATCCATAAGCACATGGACAATTTTAACAGGAAGGAAGAAACTATGAAAATGAACAGAACTTGGCTGCCAGTGTTGAAAAATACTAGAGTCAAGACTGTGTCTAACCAGCTCCACACCAACATAGGTTGACTATAGACAAAGGAAACCCAGGCCAGGATACTTCTATTCAGATGCTCCCACCAGTGCCCTTGCTATCTACAGGGTTACTCCCAGGCTATAGTCTTCATTGTTACTCATACTTCTATTCAGATGCCCTCAACTATTGACCTGGTTGCCGCCTTTGTTACTCACAGACAAGGTTTCCCCACCCACCCTGGACACTCCAACAGATATATACTCCACTCGCTTTCCCAACATCAGATCCTCTGAAGATGCCAGCCACAGATGCAGGCGAAACGTCAGGAGAGAATGTTGCTAGAACACGGCCATACAGCCCGGAAACCACACAGCACCCAAACACTATACATATTGTAGAATTCAGAGGTTGCTTACACAAGATCTCCTGCTTTAAAATCTAAAGTATGTAATTGACAAAAAGTTGGATCTAGCAAGAATGGAGGGAGGATTTTTGCCAGTTGCCCCTCCTTACTGCAGATTATCAGTTTCCTCCTTATCCTGCTTACAGGGTGTGGGGACAGGAGCAGCATTTCAGGGAACATTGGGACTGCAGCAGGAGGAGGGAGGTGAGAAAGTTCCATGCTGATGATGAAAATTCTCCTTTAGTGGAAATTTCTGGTAGATCCAGTCCATACATTGCCAAGCAGCAGCAACACTTCCATATGTTTATATACCATGAGCCACAGTTGGAACAACAAACATTGTGTTTTCTTGTTCTCATCCCAGCCCCAGTTCCAGCTAAGGGAGAAGTGTCTGTCAAAGAAGCTAAGGCCAAGGAGTTCTTAAGCAGCCTGAAACGCCAGAAACGCCAGCTTTGGGACAGGAGTCAACCTGATGTACAGCAGTGGTACCAGCAGTTCCTTTACTTGGGCTTTGATGAGGCTGTAAGTCACAAACATTTCAGTTTAAACATTGAAAGAGGTAATAGCTATGGTGCTGTAGCTGAGCACCCTGCCTCTCAGATGGGACTGCCCGTCTGATACTCTGGCTCTCCAAGAATTCACCAGTTTTCAGACCATGATTTTTGGAATAGACTGCTATGGAAAGGTGAAAAAAATCTACTTATAGAAACTCCTTTTACTTATTGATTTTTTTTGGTTTATATATGTTGTCTGCTTTTATTGCTGTTCTTAGAAAAAAGATACTAAAACACTTCGGACATTTTTGAATGATACAGTTTGAGGTACATGTCAGTTTGCATTCTACAGAGCTACAAATTTCTTTTAATTTTTTTTATCTTTCTCACATGGAAAAACAAACACCTACATAGATGCCATCAACAACAGCAACAAAAAAACAAGTTAAACACATACCAAAGTAAATCTACTATACACCCTAGAATGACTTCCAGCTATCTCATTTTTGATTGAAAGTTAACTCTAGATTCATGCATTTAATTAAAAAAATTAGTTCAGTTATTTTTTGTTCCCCTGATATTCTAATACATTCTGCTGTTTATTTTTCAGATTTCAAATTCTGCTGTTGTTTCCCTGTTTGAAAAGGGATTCTGTAAAAGGTTTCCAGGGCTCATTCCGCACATGCAGAATAATGCACTTTCAAACTGCTTTCAGTGCTCTTTGAAGCTGTGCGGAATAGCAAAATCCACTTGCAAATAGTTGTGAAAGTGGTTTGAAAATGCATTATTTTGCGTGTGCGGAAGCGGCCCAGTTTTCTAAAAAGTTGTCCATATTATTGTCCCTTAATAGAGACATCAGTTTTGCCATTTCTGAATATTCTGTGACTTTCACAATCCAATCCTCCTTTGTTGGTATTTTATTGTCTCTCCATTTTTGTTCATATAGAGTCCTTGCTGCAGTAATCATCTGCATAAAGAGCGATCTGTATTGATTTGGAATTTCATCTCCCATGAGCCCCAACAAAAAAGCCTCAGATTTTTTCACAATTGTTGCCTTCAGGATCTTTTGTATTTCTTTTAATATCATGTTCCTTCCCCCACCAAAAATTAGCCTCTACACATCTACCACATATGAAAAAGACCCCTCTTGTTGTTGCCATTTCTAGCATCTGTTTGACATACCTTTACACATCTGTGCCAATTTTTTGGCATCAAATACCATCTTTACATCATTTCATAATAAATTTCCTTCAAGTTATAATATACTGTGAACTTTAAACCTTTCTAACACAGTTTCTCCCACTGTTTCTACCCGTATATTTCTACCAAACATACTAGCCCACAATCTCAGTGGTGTAGTGCCCATGGGGCAGGGGGGCATGACGCCCCGAGTAGAGCAGTGGCGGAGGCATGGCTGGGCCATTGAGGGGGCATGGCGAGGGCGTTCTGGGGCAGGCAACACAGCGGCAGAGGCACAGGTGAGCGCACCCTGGGCACGATTTCCCCTCGCTCTGCCCCTGCTTAATCATTAGAGACTTGACCACCTCATCTTCTGTATCCCATTTCAGTAACATCTTATACATTTTAGTAATCAGTATATCATCATCTGTACATAAGGTACACTCAAAATCTGTCATTTGTGTGGTAAAAGGCGTATTTTTGTAATCAGCTTTAAACGTTTCTAGAAGTTGATATCAATTGAACTAATTTTTTACCTATATCTTTTAAGTCATTCATAGGTTTAAATTCACATTTGTCATCTTGGAAATTCAGCAATTCTCGTAAGTAGGCCATTTTTCTTGCACATTTACTTATTTTCTAGTAAAAGCTTCAATTGGAGACAACTATAAAGGAGTTACACTTGCTATAAACGCTTTATGTTTTTACCATATCCAAAGAAGACTCCTCTTAACATAGTGATTAGAAAAATCTTTAAGCATTTTCCCTTAATCATACCACAGATATCCATGCCATCCAACTCTCCTATCAAAACCCCCCAGGTTCAAGAGTCTGATGTTTCTTCAGCATTATCAATTCCATTATCCATACCAATGAGGAAGCTTCAAAATACAGTTTTAAATTTAGCAACAAGAAACCCCCTCCTTCCTTTGCATCCTGAATGTTTATATATTTAATTCTTGGTTTCTTCCCTTGCCAAATAAAATCACTAATATCTCTTTGCCATTATTTAAAACATAACGCAGAGTTGATTATTGGTATGGCTTGAAACAGAAATAGCATTCTTGGCAATGTGTTCATTTTTATCACCGATATTCTTCCCAGAAAAGATAAATTCCTTCTATTCCATCTCAACAAATCCTCACCATTCTACACTTTAACATAGTTATCCTGGTACAACATAAAATTCTTGTTGATCAGCCATTCTCCCAAATATTTTATTTTTCCCCACCATAAATCCAGATACCTAAGTTAATCTCATTTGTGATTTGTGCACCATTTTGCCCCAGGGGCCATTTTCACCCCTGCACCCCTGTAATCATCACATTATCCGCAAAGACCCTCAATTTCAATGATTGTTTGCCTGATTTCAGGTCCCTCATTTGGTCATCATTCCTTATATTTCTGCTGAATATCTCTAAAATCAGTATGAAAGCAATGGTGGGAGAAGGCATCCATTTCTGGTTCCCTTTTGTATCTCTCATTTTTCGGACACTTCACCATTTACAATTATTATAGCATACTGTTTAGTATAGATTGCCTCTATACCTTTCAAAAAGTTATTTCCAAAGCTCATTTTTTTCTAATGTACTTGACATAAATAGCCAAGAAACGTTGTCAAATGCCTTTTCTGCATCCAAAAGGATCAAGACTGCTTGTTTGTCACTATGTTTCTCGTAATACTCCACCACATCTAAAATTGTTCTGACATTACCTCTGTTGCCTTTTTTCAAGAAGCCACTTTGATCCTTATGTATAAGTTTCACAATGGAACAATACACAGCTCCAAAATCCAACCTCCTTCTCAGGTCCTCTCCCTGTCTATCTGGCTCTTTTATTCCACTTACATATGTAAATATTGTGCAGCAACAACCAATCAAATCATCAAATTCTCATAAGTTTAAAAACTTTATCTTCTTTATAGTATTTTAACAATATTTCAGCAATATTTTCTACCTTTTTATGTTTAGTGTTTATTGTCAGTATCCTTTTCGGTATCCATTTTTAGAGTTTTTTAATTATAAACTCACTGTCAAGATCTCCTTGACCAGACAATGAAGACACTTGTAGGATCACAAAGGTTTCTTTATTGCAGGCATAAGTCAGGTCAGGAACAGTTTCAAGACAGCTCTGCCAATTTGGCATAGCTGTTATCAAGGACGTAGGTAGGGGGGGTTTCTCGGGTTCAAACCCCCCCCCGCCCATTAATGTCCGAAGCTCTGCCCCTCCGTTTGTGGGTTTTAAAAACATTTTAGTGTTTTTTTGGTTTTTGGCCTGCAGGGGGCGCATTGTTTGGGCTAGCAGCACCAAACTTTCAGGGATTGTTTGGGGGACTTTCAGGGATTGTTTGGTCCAGGGGGTCCAAAGCTATGTACTCCCAAAGGGGGTGCCCCATCCTCCATTGTTTCCAATGGGAGCTAATAGAAGATGGGGACTACACTTTTGAGGGTCTATAACTTTGGACACCCTGAACCAAACTTCACCAAACCTGGGGTGTATTATCAGGAGAGTCTCTTATTGATACCACCCAGGTTTTGTGAAGTTTGGTCCAGGGGGTCCAAAGCTATAGACTCCCAAAGGGGGTGCTCCATCCCCCATTGTTTCCAATGGGAGCTAATAGGAGATGGGGGCTACACCTTTGAGAGGTCCATAACTTTGGACCCCCTGAACCAAATTTCCCCAAACCTGGGTGGTATCATTAGGAGAGTCTCCTAAAGATACCCTGAAAGTTTGGTGCTTCTAGCTTAACCATTGCACCCCTGACAGCAGGCACCCCCCAAATTTCCCCAGATTCTCCTTTTAAATCCACCCCCTTCGGCATGGATTTAAATTTAAATCCACCCCCTTCGGCAAGGGAGAATCTGAGGTCCTCAGTTTAGAAGAAGAAGAGTTTGGATTTATATCCCCCCTTTCTCTCCTGTAGGAGACTCAAAGGATCTTATAATCTCCTTGCCCTTCCTCCCTCACAACAAACACTCTGTGAGGTGGTTGGGGCTGATAGAGCTCCAAAAAGCTGTGACTAGCCCAAGGTCACCCAGCTGGCGTGTGTGGGAGTGTACAGCCTAATCTGAATTCCCCAGATAAGCCTCCACAGCTCAAGTGGCAGAGCAGGGAATCAAACCCGGTTCCTCCAGATTACAATGCACCTGCTCTTAACCACTACGCCACATTGAAAGTGATGCTTTTTCAGGGTGGGGGAGAATCCACCCCAAAACAGCACCACTTTCGATGTTGTTTAACTAGGGACCCCAGATTCTCCCTTTAAGGTGGATTTAAAAGGAGAATTTGGGCTCTCTAGTTTAAACACCATTGAAAGGGATACTATATGGGGGTGGATTCCAGCATCACAGTGGCTGCCGGGGGCGGGACACAAAACTCAGATTTTGCACCAGGCTCCATTTTCCCTCTATGCCTCTGCCCAGAGGGGAGGGCAGAAGGAACTGGTGGGTGCCGGCTGGGAGCCCAGCTGGTGGGGGGCAGGGCAGGGCAGGGGAGTCTGCCGTCCCTGGCCTCAGAGAACTGCTTTTATAAGCGCTAGGCCAGGGGCGGGGCTTGGGGAGGCATGGCCATGCTTTAGGGGCAGGTGGGGGTGTGGCCCCCCCAACCCCCCCATAAAAATCTATACCTACATCCCTGGCTGTTATCCATTTAAGCAATTCTTCCCCTTCCCCTTCCCATCCAGGCAACGAGACAGAATGCAGTCTTGAGAATGTGGCTTTAAAGAGGCCAGCACCAGAGAATCACTGTTAATGCACCTAGTGTTGGCAGGCTAGCAAGCACAAGAATTCACCCAGAGCGGAAACCCACAGAAATCAGGTCTGACACTCAGTTAGTGCACTGATCTTCCAGCCGATCTTTATCCACAAAACAGCCATCAGTTTGCACTTCATGGCCACATCAAATTCTGTGATTTCTTCTCCTCCCTCCCCTCATAAATCCAAATATTCCAAGTAAGGAAATCTGGGTTGGAACAGCTTTAATCTTCTTCAAGATTCCTCAGCGGGGTTTAGCAAAGATGGCAGTCTGTCTCCTAGGACTTTGACTCTAGGATAGAGAAAAGAATCCTCTGACTCCTTTCCCTACTTGAGGAAACCCCTCCTGGAGAAATGTGGGCAATCTTAGGACACTCTCTCTGATCTGGAGATGACAAGTCAGGTCTGAGATAGGCCCCAGAACTAACACCCCCCCCCCCCGCCCCCCGGTTCTTCTGCTCTCACAGAGGAGACGCAGCTAGTCTGAAAACCAAACTGGAAGTCACAGAGCTATACATTTCAAGGCAAAACATGAACCAAAGTTTTGGAGCCTCTCTACCATTTCAAATATGAAACTAAGGTTTTGAATGGGTTGCTTAGTATAGCTTATTTTTGCTTTTCATGTCAAGAAATGTTACCATTATCAATCAGGAAAAAAGCTATTAAAACAGAAAGACTTGCTGAATGTGAACACAGTGTGCAGTGTGTAAAATACTTACCTTGTAATTACTGTAGCCAAATAGAATTTGTTTGTGACAGCATGGTCTCCATGTGCATGCTAGCAGCCAGTGTCCACTTTCAAATGTAGTAATTAAATACTGTGCTGGTGTCTAATCACATTTCTGAAGCTCCATTAAGCAATCTTAAAGATAAAATTTAGTTGTTGGTTAAGTGACTGGAAAAATATTATCCTCGACTGTGAATAAAAATTGATACACCCGTATGTTAGTTGTAGTCCTCCGATTCTTATCTTCTGGTTGTTTGCCTGC
Organism: Sphaerodactylus townsendi; assembly: GCF_021028975.2. NCBI lineage: Eukaryota > Metazoa > Chordata > Lepidosauria > Squamata > Sphaerodactylidae > Sphaerodactylus > Sphaerodactylus townsendi. Next base: position 99,741,858 of record NC_059428.1, read on the forward strand.
TTAAGGTTACCCTCTTAGCATCTATCAGTGGCCTTTTGAACAGAGGTTCCCATCTTGTGGAACAGGCTTCCTGAGGTGGTAAGAGGGCACCATCCTTAAAGTTTTAAGATACAGTGTAGAGTAAAAACTTTTTACACTCTGTAGTAAAAAACAGAGTTTATAGTATAAAATAGTAAACTCTATTGTCAAAAATAGAGTTTAAAATGCAAACATTTTGCCTGGAAGGGTGCTTAATGGGGTTTGACTGCATTTTTAATTTGGAATTATACACAAGGGAAAGTAGGGAATAATATATACAAATGTATTTTAGAGCAGTCATCACAGACCAGTACATAATACAGTAATAGATACTGTTTTTGAAGCAGAGCGCATAAATAGTTCAAGGCTGCAGATTTTAGTTAACTGTCTGTTATTTCTTTTTCTTGAATACAGAAATTTGAAGATGATGTCTCCTATTGGTCAAACTTAGGACGCAGCGGCCATGAATATTATGGTGGCTATTACCAACACCATTATGATGAAGATGCTCCTATTGGCCCACGAAACCCACACACTTTCAGGCATGGAGCCAGCGTCAACTATGATGATTATTAACCTTGAATTGTCTTCTCTGATTAAGAACATCCTGAAGAACAATAACGGCCTGTCTGTCCTTTACTGTCCCTCTTATTCAAGTTTTAACTAGATTGTTAAATGCAATGAGAACAATGTACTTATACTTTCTAAATATTCACTTAGTACTCATAGCATAGATGTGTTAGAATTACAGTTTTATAATAAACTAAACTATTTCATCAACTTAGTTAAAAAATGGTCCTGTTTCAAATTCCTATACCTTAAAGGATGTTCCTGTGAATTATCTATTCACATTAAAAAAAACACCCAAGTTCTATACAAAAACAGTGAGTTACAGCATTGTCCGTCAGAAGCATCATTTTGGGTCATAGTGGGAGGTGGTGGAGAACCAAAATCTAAGCCAATGACTGTCAAAAAGAGGAACAGGGATACACAATCCTTTCAGTGCTCCTATCAAAAGCCAGCAGTACCATCACTCTTGTTCTACACATTACAGGCAGTAAGTATGATTATGTTTTAAAAAAGGAACACCATTATCCTGGTTGTATAACCCTTCAAGACCCAAAGCAATCCTTCAGTTTTTAAAATATCCAAAGCAGCTAACACTTTCCTTTGCTGTAATGCAGTTGTCTGGACCTTAAGCTAACACCACTAGCATATGTGGTGGCTGAAATATCAGATTAAGATCTAGGAGACTTAGGTTTGATTTAAGGCATGTACTCAACCAAGCTCAATGGGCCTTCACACTATCGAGGTCTGGCTTGTGCCACTGAAATTATTTCATATACAACATAAATACCTCTTAAATGACATTAATGAACAACTTAAAGGAGAAAGAATGGCACCAAGCAGGCATTTATACTTTTGTATTTCATGTCACCGTATTATACAGAGAGGCAGACAGGACCCCCCCCCCTCCTCCCCCAAAACCAGGGAAATATTTTACGTGAAAAATTGACATCTACAGTTTCAATATTTTATTAAAATAGCATCTTCAACCACTGGTAACCAATAATACATTAACTTTTTTCTCCCTGGAATATACACAACACAGTAGTGATTTAAAATAGCATTTATCCATGATAGTCAGTGAAAATATTTCAAATTCAAGTGTACAACTAGAACTAAACATTTTTTTAAAAAAAGATTTAAAGAATACATAAAGCTCTCATACAGCACTTTTATAATTCTATAATACTAAATGCCAGTGTTTTGAGTCACCTGACAATACTGCAAGCTTCTTTTTTTCTCCTTTATGCATAGTATCTCTCCTTTAAAGTACCGGCTTTATAAATAAATTGGCATTTTCTCATCTCATCTGCAGCTTCACAAAGAAACCAGTAAATAAAACTGTCAAGGACAGTCACAACAAAACGATCTCACAGCAAGGTATAAAACTTGAGGATATTAATAAAAAGATGTGTCTATACTATTTTACATAAAAAGACAGATTTAAAAAGTGCAAGGCAAAGATTGCAGATTTCTGATTTAGGCACATCCACTTCTTTAAAGCAAGCTTCAGAGTGAAATTCCAGTTTTTTTTCTTCATGATACCTGTTTCTGAAGTCTCTTTGAAAAAAAGACAAATTACACCTTCTCAAATGTAACAGAATTTATTTTCTGTTGAATCTAGTAGTTTTTAGGTATGTCTGGTTCTTCCTTTTTTTATCCTTGCAGGTTTGGGTTTAGGGATATATTGATTATTTGCTTGATATTCCAGTTCTTTGCGAAAGTAATGAATTGCTTTATTTAGGCCTTCTTCCAGAGGGACCTGTTTCCAGAGAGATAAGATAAAGCCAAATAAATCATGTTGAAGTTCTGCAAATACTCCTCTGGTCATGAACTCTTCCACCATTATCATAGCTATATCACAAACTGGTTATATTCAATAGATGTAATATAATCAATTATATATTTGGATTTCTCAACAAGTTATCTGCCACTATTCTTTAGAGTTCATTCCTATGAAAACTGTGTGAATTATTCAGATCCAAAACTGAGGCCCTTTCTGCATGGGCTATAAGCAGTGTCCTAGGGACGGCAAAAACGCTGTTCCTAGGGAGCTGTTTGCATGTGGCGCGAAGCCGCTGTTTCTGAGCCTCGCTCCCTGAGCGAGGTTTTTCAGAAACAGCAGCTTCCAACCACTGCCGTGCGAACGGCAGTGGCTGGAAGGCGTCATTCCCCCCCTTTCCTGAACGCCTTACCGTCCCTCCAACCTTCCAGTGCGTCGCACAGGCCAGGGGACACGCCCCCCGCCCTGCAACTCCAGAGCTGTCGCACAGGGCAGGGGGGCGTGTCCCCTGGCCTGGGCGACGCACTGGAAGATCAGAGGGACGGTAAGGCATTCGGGGGACCGAGACCGTCCATGCGAATGGTCCCGGGGGGGTGCGTCGGCATCGTTTACGCCGACACACCCCTATAGCGTGGCCATGCAGAAACGACCTGAGTGAGGCTGATATCTGAGAGGTTTCTATAACAACCTATACACTTTGCTCCAAAGGGCCCTGATTTGCCATATTACATTATCTTCCCCAAAAGAGCATCAAAAGATTATGTGTTGGGGGAGATGTGGAAAAAGACATGCCTTCCTCTTAATGCATCTATTTCCTTTCCCACTGCTTGCAGAAAAAAGGTGGACAGTGCAGTCATTGTCAACAGGGGTCTTTCTATTTCCAAGCTACAGTGGGATAAAACTAGAAACCCTAAGATAGAGCGCGACTGATGTTCTTAAAGGGAATCTCCCAATTCGCTAATGGTCACAGAATGGAAGACTGATTTCATCTATTCCACAAATGTGTTTAATGAGACTACTGGTACAAAAATCTCAATCAGGGTGCTCTAGTCCAGTGGTTCTCAACCTTCCTAATGCCGTGACCCTTTAATACAGTTCCTCATGTTGTGGTGACCCCCAACCATAACATTTATCCATTTTACAGATGGAGAACACTGATGCAGAGAATCTTAGGCGACCCCGTGAAAGGGTCATTTGACCCCCAAAGGGGTTATGACCCACAGGCTGAGAACTGCTGCTCTAGTCTCTTCTGCGTAAGTAACATTGCCAGAACTTGCACAGTTGTTTTCAAAAGCTTGGCAGTAAAATGTGGGAGAGTGGGACTCCCATAGGGATACCTGGCATATATTGAACAGCTTGGCTAGGCTCTACTGATAAAGACTAATATGATTATTTGAAGGCCATAACTCATCTTTTCTGGCCTGTGTTTAACCCCTGGCGAGGAAGCATTTGCCACTCCTGTTTCTGTGATCATCAGATTGCCTAAAGTGAACAAACAACAACTATTTTTGCTCAGGTGTATTGTAGCACATGGCACTTGCTAATGGATCACGAAGAGTGATTTTTCTCACCAAATATTGTGAAGGAGTGATAGTTCCTCCATGCTTCAGTAAAACACTAGATTCTTACATGGGGAGAGGCTGTGGCTCAGTGGCAGAGCATCTCTTTGTTACGTTGTAGCTCCCAGGTTCAATCCCAGCTTTTCAGTAAAAAAAAATTAACAGGCAGTAGGTAACGTGAAAGGCCTCTACCAGAGATCCCGGAAAGTCACTGCTAGTCTGAGTAGACGAGATTGACTTTGAAGGAACAATAGTCTGATTCAGTATATGGCAGCTTTACATATGCATGTGTACAGACATAATCACACATGTACACTGGATCCAACTGACCCGTTTGACTGCTGTCATTTACTGCTTCACATTGGAACATCCTAAACTTGTTTCACACTCCGAATTGTCACACACTCTTCAATAACCTAAAACTAGAACTTTGCAGTTGGGAAACTTTCACCCCTTTGAACCAATGGAATTTTCTTTCCTGTCTACGTAGTGCAAAGCACACAGTCTAACATTAAGTCAGTACAAGGCGTGCGTCAGAAGTACATAAATATGTAATTATGAAAAAGATACTAATTTCTCACTCAAGCAGCAAACTACATAAGCACTAAAAATGGCCTCCCATCTGAAATAACACAGAATTCTGCTAGTTCATTCATGAAGACATGGTACTACATAGAGATGGATGGAGATGTAAAAGCCTGGAAAAAATGGGGGACGGGGTGTCAGAAAAAAAATCATTTTAAAAAGGTCCCCCTTTCTCTGACAAAAAATTACAAAAATCTAGGGAAGCACAATAAAAATTCTTAGGAAATAATTTTCTTTCAGAATGAGTAAAATGTATCTTACAGCAAGGTTTCTACACTCAAATGTACAGCCATGAAAAGTCTGACTTTTTCCATTTTTTTCCAACAGAAAAATTTGAAAATCTGAGGGAGAACTGGGGTGGGGGTGGGGAAACCTTGTGTGAGGAAAAACCTTGTCTTACAAAGTATTTCACTCATTCCAAATATACATGAAAAAGACTGATGACACTGATTCCAGAATTGGGAAAAACCTCTTATACTGCAGACATATACAACATACAAGTCGAAGATCTTTGTTTAAAATCAAAATAATCTTGGGAACAATATGTTAAGATATGTTTAATAATACGTTATTAAAGAATTCAGTGTTTTCAGCTTAACATCCATATGCACTGGCAGTCTTAACCTACTATGGCTATATGGAAAGATTCTTTACAAATAATATACTTTCGTTTAATACAGAATTAATTTTCTATCTTCAATGTTTTTTATTCCTACACCTCAGATCACTAAAATTAAAGGTATATGTGCTATTATAACACAGGGTGCAACAGCTGGCAACTTTTTATCAAGTACAGTTAATCTTTTCACATGGCAACATTCCCCATTGTGGCTTTGATATATCATGGGTCGGCATAGGAAATTAAATGGGAATTTTTAGGAAGTTTTGTGGAAGCCACAGACAAAACTCAGAACCTTTGTACCTGTGGGACTGCCTCTCCCAATACACTCCCCAAAGAACCCTTTGCTTGGCAAATAACTTACTGGTGGTCCCTGGTCCAAAAACTATATATCTGTCCTTGATCAAGCCAAGAGCGTTTTGGGGTATGGTCCAGCCTTGTGGAATGCTCTGTCAGTGAGAACTGGGCCCTGCGAAACTTATTACAGTTTTGCCTGTAAAATGGAGCTGTTCTGCCAGGCCTATGGTTGAGGTAGTAACCAACTCGTGGGCCTCCTTGTCGCTGTCCCCTTTTTGTTAGCTTTTGTGCTTGTTTATGGTCTCTCATTATTAATTCGTTTTTCTTGTGACATTACTGGTAATTAAGGCACCAAGACATTGTATGGAAATTGATTTATTGATTGTTGCAAGCTGCCGTGAGCCTGCTTGCAGGGAAGGGTTGTCTGTAAGTCTAAATAAATTCACAAAACAATGGGAATTTTCCACTCCCAGTTACAGTGTCATCAACATTTTTCCTTTGCGGTCCCCGTCTCACCCTAAAATGGAAATAGGGCACTTTACCAGTTCATGAGGTCTGCCATGGATAGAAAGCAAGGAGAACGGAGGACTATTTGGTTACTAATGTTGCTACATTTTGAAACTAAATAGCATACAGTGATACTGTGCTAGCAGTACTTACCACAGGGTCCCAACCAAGTTGTGACTTGGCTTTTCTGATGTCAGGCTTTCTTTTCTGAGGATCATCTTGAGCTTCTGACAGAAACTGGATTTCACTCCCACTGCCTGTAAAATCATACAGGAATGCTACTTTGCTAGTTTTTACATTTTCAGTAGTACAAACAGGCCACGTGATATAATTTCTAATATACGCTAGTTTTTCAAGTATTCTAGCACAGACTACATCAGAGGCTTCACAATCTCCAAGTTACAACCTATGAAGTCAACAAACCAGAGGCCCAGTGCATAGTTCCTGATCTCCTAACTGCACATAGAAAGGGTTATACATTTCTCCTTCTGTCTTCAAATTACGTCTCCCTTTTATTTTTATGATGGTTTGTATCAAACCTGCATCAATATTATCATTGTGGTTAACTAAAAAAAACAACCATCCTCCCCAAACAATTTGCAACTATTTCATCCAATCACACTATGTAATACCAGGTACGTGATATGTGCCTTTTTATTTCTTTATTAAAACATTTCTATTCCATGTTTCTTTGGGGTTCAAAGCCACATACAATGGTTAAAAAAGACTGCAGTTTAAAAGCAAAAATAAAATAACAAATGCCAAATCTCTCCCCCCCCCCCCACTCCCCTTAAAAGATACCTGCCAATTCAGATTCGCTCAAAAGCCCAGGCAAAGAGGTAGGCATTAAGCACCTCCTGAATATCTGTAAAGAGGTGTCCCCCCTCACCTCTTCAGGGAGCCCATTCCACACAGCCACAAAGGAAATGAATGGGGCTCTGGTTGGTGCCAGATGGGTTACTCCAAGGGGCAAGATAGCCAATAGATGGCTGCCTCATTTTGTTTAAAAGTAATTATGCTTCTTACTTACCAACTAGCTTTTTAATTAGCTGGGCAAATTCTAGGATAGTATGCTCTTCTGGATTCCCCTAAGGGTACAATGGGGATTAATTAAAAAAAAGAGTCTTATTTTTTTAACCAAAGAAATTTGGCGTAACATGATACCTGGAAGAATAAACTATATTTCTAAATGTTGCTTCATTTCAGAGCTACAGTAAAAAGTGATCATAAATGATTTTTAGATAGCTTAAGGTAATCCCCCCCCCCTTGACAATAGATGCTAGGAATGCAGAGCATTATTATAGCAGTTGACAACAAAATGTTAACAGCAAGTTATGAAATTTTGTCAACAGATACTAAGGACACAGAAACAGAACACGTTTGTTTCTGCAGGCAATGATGTTAATAAATTCTCAGTGGTAACTGTCTTCAGTGTTTCATTTCTATCTTTTAATATCATGTGTACAGCAAACAAACAATCAGCAGGATAGGTAGGGCCTTAATCCTCAGTACCAGAAGGATTAACACCAATTTCAACTTCAAGTTTCAATTGAATGTAATATTATTTTGCTCTTTTCCCATTCACTTAAATCTACATTGAGGAGAAGTCTGGAAGCCAACTTTTTCCTTACCAAGTTAACAGGACTGCTGACATTGCTGTTCATTAAGGCCACCAACCCATTCACAAGATCACTGCAAAAAGAGAGGACATCACTTGAGTTAAGAGTAACTTTCTTACACATTTACTGCCTGACCCTTTATTTCTTAAGTCTGCCACATGTAAACACTTCTAAGCAGTGGTGGGCTTCAAATTATTTAACAACTGGTTCCGGTGGTGGAAATCAAATAATTTAACAACTGGTTGTTTACAAGCACATCTGCCGAAGTGGTGTGAACCTGCTGAATCCCACCACTGCTTCTAAGTAATGGTAGATGTTACATCAATACCACTCTCAGAAGGAAGCAAAGATGGTGGAGAACAGAAGAACATATTAGACGTCTGTGTACCATCATTCCACTAAACAGTATGAAGCTGTCCTCCAAGCACTATTTATTGTATATGTCAGAAACAGTCCTGGAAAATGATCTTGCTTATTCAGCTTTATGTCACTGCATGAGCCGGGAACCATGAACACCTTTCCTTTATGCTTGGACTTTCTACTGTTCCTTCTACTCTGTTTCTCTCTCTGATGATTAGTATTCACAGCAGCTATAATCTTCAACTCTGAAGGTGGTACCCATTTTTTAATGTAAACTGTAATCTACTTGTCTCCGTCAATACAACATCCCGAAAAGCATCTAATTTTCCAGAACCACAAAGTGGCTCAGAAAACAGAATCCTTGCAAACCTACCTGATAATTCCCCCTTTGGAAATACATTTAATCTTGCCTCAGAAAACAGGATTCAATATTTAGGCACTTAAGCTTACAATAAGGTGTAGTCTTTGGATTGAGAGACCTATAAAATGCTGGGAGCACAGGCTCCAAGCTCTAAAGTACTCCATCTATTAAAATGTAGCACATTAGATTTAATCAATTTACATTACAATTTAGATTCCATTTGTTTAAAAGCTCAAAAGAAAAACGTTTCCATGGTTTATCATTAACTATTTTTGCCCATGTAGTTCATAAATCACCATTAGCAAGCTGATACAAATTACACCTTCTGAATAATTTAAGATTTTTAATTTGAAAAGGAGTGTTGCTATCTGAGCCTTAGCCTCTAGGAATGATTTGGCAAATTCCAAACAAATGGCATAACCAGAAATATACACTGGCAAATTGGACATTGAACATACAAAAGAAACAAAGAGAGAATCAAACTTATCATCAGCATTGGCTATTGCCAAAGATATTCCATATAATAATGATAATGGAACAGTGTTAGCCTGAAAGGCCCGAATGGCAGCTAGTACGTAATGGAAAAATCATACATAGTAGAAAAATCGTAAGAGGGCTGAGGAATGCACTGAAGCTCATTTATTAGCATCAGTAAGATGACTTGTCCAAGACAAGTCCAAGACAGGTCATATAAAAAATAATAATACCTGAATTACAATATTTGTTCACCTGTTCAATCAAGTGGCCATTCATAAGCCAGGTTAGATAATGTGGTGAAAGATCTTCGGAAGACATTAAAACTTTACTCTCTTTGGTAATTTACATCTTAAAACTCTTGGGAACAGTAAAGTGCAAAAGAATTCCAAAAATGGACAGGCAATTTCAATTAAATCTACTTAATGATGAAACTTACATCTCTTTTGAACATAAAACCTTTGAGGAAATATTATCTGATTAGTGACAAGTAATTAATCATATTCAGGCAAAAACTGTTGATAATTAATGAGTCTGTGATTGCTGTATGTTTGTGTATGTGTGTTTAAATAAATAACCCTGAGTTTCAAGACCCATGTGATGCCACCACTTGCATGGGGAGCATGCATATTCAGCAAGTGGTCTTCCTTGGAACAAACAATGAAATGGGAAATGGGAAAAACTGGGAAGCTCAGACAAATAAAATATGTGTGTCCCATTTGCATTAGGTGGCAAACAGGTCTATTAAAATGGAGATCACCTTTTAAAAAGTGAAGTGTAATACACTCCTCAATGCCCTGAGGCATCAATGAAACCTTACTAATGTAAAAGGGCCATGTTAGGTTTTAACATTATATGAAAAACATTTTAGAATAAGAATAGTATAGTATAAAATAGAAATTTTATTTATACCATGTCCTCCCCTGGTATATTGGGCTCAGGGTGGCTTACATCATATATAAATACAGTAAACAAGTTTAAAATCACATATGTATATTTACAAACAACCGCTACTAAATAATTTACTGCAATAGATGCTGGTATTACAATAACATCTCAGGAGGAATGCTCTACACTGGAAACTATGTGATGATATGGTGGGAAAGACCAACCATCAGAAAGAAAAGAGGGAGAGAGGCCAGGTGAGAGTTTTTATTGTCACTGCCCTCAACCAATAGGTTTGTTGGAACATCTGTCTTTCAGACCCTGTGCTAAATCTCACAGAGCCTGGGACTCACTAGCGAGCATTCCACCAGGTTGGGACAGGGCTAAAAAAGCCCTGGCTCTGGCTGAGAACAGGCAGATATTTTTAGGGCCAAGGACCACTAAAAGGTTGGAATCAGTGGAACAAATGCTGTCTAAGGGATACAGTGACCGAGGCAGTCCCCAAGATAAAATGGTCCCCTATGTGATGATATGGTAGGTCTTTAAAGACTAATTCCAAAACCTTGAACCTGATCTGGAATTCAATCTAGAATTTAATTCTATACTACACAGAAGTAAATTTTAGTTTTACTTTATGAAGACCTCTTTAGAAACATCCATGTTAGCCCCCTAGAACAACAAAAATAACAACAGCAGTACCTTAAAGATTCACAAATATGCAGTGAGGAGAGCTTTCACAGCTTCAAACTGATTTCAGGAGCAATCAGTAGAAATAAACCTCTGCTGGCTAACCTGAAAACTCCCTCCACAAATTCCTCTCCTTTACAAATATAAACTGCATATCCAGGCTATAAACACAAGATGGCAGTGATGCATTAGAAAAAGCTGAAAATGCAATATCACTATTACAGTATTTAAAAGTATGGTTATTTTCAAATCTTAGGTTAAGGCTGGTAACTGCAGTAGGGATTAGCAGTCCCATAAAGGTCCAAAAATACTATTTAGTTATGTCTCAGACAGAGTTCCAAAAACCCTTGCAGTTACCTAGATCACCTGAGAGCACTAGCCAGAACATGTGCTGATTGGTCACTAGGAACCTAAAACTCAAACAATTGGTTGAAGGACATGTAGAAACTTTGGTTTAAAACTGCACTGTTTTTCACTCTTCACCAACACAAAGGATTTCAGCAGAGATGGTGCTACATGCACAAATAATAATAGCTGATAATGGTTTTCATTTGAATATCAGAAGTTCAGGTTATGTTTTTCTGGTCATTTCCCCCTTTTTTCCTCCCTCTCCCTTTTCGATTTTCCCTCTTTCTTCTTTTTCTCTCAAGGCTGCTTTCACACAATGACGATTCTCTCTGTAACTCTCAGTACTACTGCAAATGCAGAGGAATTCTGTTAGGTAGCACGAGGATCCAAACAGAGCATTCTAAAAACAAAGACTGTCCAGCACGTGACAAATGAGGGTACAATTTTGTTTTTTCTTTTCGTGAGACAGAGTATAAACACCTGACTGAACAATGTTGTAGTTTTCAGATTTTTTCTCTTTTTTGTGTCTAGTTTTTTTGGCTGTAACTCCAGATTAAAAATGAAAATAAACGTTAAAAAAAAGGAAACTGGTAATATATCATTGCAGCAGACTGATCTATATGCTGTAGTATAACTATTGCCATTTTTTAAAAAGCCCTCTGATGGGGGAATGGAGATGACCTCAGCAGCCAAGGTGGAACAAAACATCCATGAGAGCAACTCTGAACATTTTTCCAGATTTAGCTGTTGTGTGTTTTCTGGGCTGTGAGGCCAATGGTCTGGTAGTTTCGGCTCCTAACATTTTGCCCACATCTGTGGCTTATCTCACAGGTAACATATGTTTCTCTCCATGGCAGAACTTTGGGTCCAGGGCCTTTGGAGTTGTAGCCTTACACAACTGAGTTACTTCACTAAGACTTGACCTTGTCAGCTGCACATGGGCAGCAAAAACAAACTTATTATTGAACTTTTTTTTTAAAAGTGCAGCTGATAAGAGTCTTACAGAACTGTTTGAACAATAGACGCTTCCAGATGGCATAACGTGGCACGTCCCACACATTTTGTAAAGGTAGGGAGAATCAACATGGGGTTGTAAGTTTGAGAACCACAGCTCTAATCAATTGGGAAATTTAAAAGAAAGATGCCAAAGATATTACTTCAGATTTTAAAAAATCAAAAGCTAGACTTCAAAGGCTGATGTCACTACACAGCTAATGTTAAAATGTATCCCCACAATTAATTTATGCTCTTATTTTGTTCAGTATCATCCTTTAGTTATATCACAGAGGAGGAAAGAGAGAATGTACCTGACATACTGGAATGCTCTTGTTTGAATGCCAGGCCCATAGACCTAGGGATGAAAACAAAACAGATTAAAATCCACATTTCTGATGCCTAATAATCTAGGACAGACAACGAGCTGCAAGCAATTATGATAATTTTGCCTTGGCACCCAAACACAACTCTTTCCATTTAATGCATTTGACAAAATGGATCTAAGGGGCCAAAGCATAATCTGGAAGCAGCAGAGGCATGCCCCAATGTGTTTGCCCACTCTGCCAGTGTAAGTGGAACCTACACCGCCAGGGAGAGCAAACAGAGAGATATCCAGGTACTGTGGAGCTGTGCAGTGCTGTGATGGGTTTATAACACCCCCAAAAACCCTTCATCTATGGACTTTGACGCTAATATGAATCTGTATGGACAGCAACCCCTCTGGTAGTGGAGGCAAGGGACACTTGTTATCCTTCCACTGACAACACTCCACCAATCAGGGGGAAGATGGCATCAGTTAATACTGTTGATAGTTGCTGGCAAGTTGCTCTTGTTGAGGAGACTTTGGCAGGTTGGGAAACGACCAGGATCTTTAGCATAGCTGGGTTAGTGAATATCATACTGTATCAGTTGTTTCCCTTGTGTTTTGGTTACATTTATATCAGTTCTGTCTGAGGGGTGAATATGTTACTAAGTTTCTAAACTGAATGTCTAAATAAAACCTGCCTACTTTGGTTACCTTATTTTTTAACTTTAACAACAATGTGGAGAGTACTCCTTTAACTTTCTCAAGCCATCCACAATCTCGGCTATGTGGATATAAAAAGGAGAGCGGGTTTTTTTCTTACTAACTTGGGGAGAGTGGTGTTCTCAGCAATAGGGCAGCCACTCCCTCCTGCTTAGCCACAGCATGCAGCTCCCCTTCTGGGAAAAAATAGAGTAGCCATCCATATTAAAGGCATCAAGGGTGGGCTAGGGAAGTTTAGCCGTCCTTGAGGGAAAACAGGTCCATTGCAAGGTGAAATCGCCTTCCCCTGATGTGAGCTGGTCACTACCCCCAATTCACCACAGGTGCCTGACCGGAAGAGGCTGCCTGCCCCAAAGCTGCACTAGCCTACAAGTTGATGCAGGGGAAGCTGAGGGCAGGCTAAGGGTGCCCCTGGGGATGGAGTCCACTTTAGTCAGCTTCCACTGGGCATTCAGTCCAGGAACACCCCAAGTTCATGAGTCTGACTTACACCACCCGAAAGGGTCGCATAAGTTCATTTTGGGCTGTGGGGGATTTTCTAGCAGCTGGGGGGTTTCTCATTATTGTTGCCTTCCCACACCGCCTTGATCCCCTCTGGAGGTGGTGAGGCGGCATGGCAGCAGCACCATCTCCGGCTGCCATAATCCTCTAACTGGGCTGTTTATTTATTTTTCTCTTGCGGGCTTCCCAACATCTCTTGGGAATGTTAAATGCATCTCTACTGCACTTTGTTGTAACTGTTCAATGAATCTCTACTTCAGTTTGATTTAACAAAGTCTTAATGTACCAACAACCAAAAAAAGCCACCTTTTAAAAAAAAAGAGATAGGATTTTTAAACAAATACTCCATTTTTGTTTTGAATAACGCTGAAATAGGTGTGGAGAAAAAAGAAAAGAGACAAAGTATTCTCAATGACTTTTCTGACAGTTTGCAGCCTGAAGAAAATTTACAACAGCCTCTTTTCCTAGCACCTAGTTAAGTGTAAGGTGAGAGACTGAGAACATCATGTGCCCTAGCAACACTCTTGTCAACTTGAAGAGCAGTACAGGTATATAATTGTTTGCTAGAAAACAAGTTAGTTCAATCTTCTGTAGCTCTCTTGGGTGAATCTCAGGAGATTTCATTGTGCTTCAAAATAAGTCCAATATCTTAAAACACCACTGTTCGAAACTATTTCTGAAAAGACTTGGGGAGAGAGGAGATGCTGGGTATTGTTTTACCACATATCACATGTCTATTATGGAAGTACTGATGACATAAACAGCCCATCAGGGAACCAAGAAAAAACGAAGATTTTAAAACCTCACAGGAAATTCTCATTATTATTGACGTACAAATTCTCATTATTATTGACCAACAAAAGCACAGAACTTTTAACATCGTTTCATAAAAAACATTTCAGTGACTGGTTTGCACATTTGTACTCGACTGTAGCGGCGATCTCCTCATCTGAAACACTTCTGTATCACTTAATTTCAACTCAGTAATAAAATATTTATTTATTAAACTTGTATGCTGCCCTTCCCCTTGAGAACTTAGGGCAGCTTCCAACATATAATACAGAAAAATTGAAGATCAAAATCAACAAAACTTCCCTAACTCTAAAAACCAGATGGCGACTAAACAATCTCATTTTAAATACAGTCAGTTCTTATACTGTGTAAAGAGAAACAGGACAATTAACACTGACCATTCATAGAACTGGCTGAAAGCTGAATATTCCACAGTGCAATCCTAAGTAAAGCAAAAGTGGCTGGCTCTTGATGATGGGTTTTGCTTAAGAAAGTGGCTTATTTATATCTTTTTCATGTAGCCAAAGGACATGGTGAACACATACCGTTAAGGGCTCTCCCTGAAGAGCCTGCAGGATAAAGTTACTGACAACTCGGCCATCATTCATATGCATCCGAGGACCAAAAGTATTGAAAATTCTTGCAACTCTTACTTCGACACCTTCCTGAAATAACATAGGTTTTGTTAACCAATAACGAAGGAACTCAGAAATAACAAGAGGGATTCCGTGATAATGAATAAATATTCAATAAACAGCTAGCTTCTAAAAGGACACATCTAACAAAAAAAGTTACATTTAACTGCATACAAGAAACCAAGGAGAAGATAACACCTTTTTTTAAAGTATCAAAGCAAAAGAACAAACTTGAATTTGATGGCCAATTACATTTTTACTTGTCCTTGTCCCCAAAAATCTCATGACGGCTATTCTATCTTTCCCATTTTATCCTCACCACCACCTTGTGAGGTTAGGTTGAAAAATATGAACTGACCCAAGGTGTTCCCTGTGAGTTTTGTGACAGAATGTAACCAGCAAGACACAGCCAAATACTAATTATTTTGTTCTCAGGATGCACTCATTTTTTAAACTCCATGAACAAAATGAGCTAATCCAAATCAAGTTTCCCACGTTGTAATTCATGTGTTTGAATCTGGAAATGGGGTGAGATCACTCTATAGATCTGACCCTTGACTTGTTCCTCAATATGATAACCTGATGCTTGGCTTGCTTCTCTAGTGCCCAGCTCTTTCGGTCTGCTGCTTGTAGTTCTGCCCTTGGCATCTGTGATGTCATTACTCTGGTTCCCCTTGTCACATGATTCTGACATCACATTATTTCTTGTCATGTACTTGCAGCTCAGTGGGGCCTACGCTGAGTGGGTCTCATGGCTGGAAAGGGTGAAAACCACTACTAGTAGTTTGAATGGAAATCACATTGGCAATTTTAGAACTGCACCTAATCTAAAAGCTAATTCTCAAATGGTCCAAGACTTTCAAGCAGCAAAACCAATTTCAAGCTTTTAGGATGTACCAGATTGTAGTGGATCCAGTGGTTCTCTCCTAAAATGAAATAACCCCCAACTAAAGGGGGCCATTGCATCTAATCCCTTTAAATCACATTGCCTGAAGGTTCTTAGGAAGACTAATATAGCTTTGGAATAGTGATCAAAAATTACTCAGTATATATAGCACCTCCTCCTTGACGTCTGCTAACATCTTTTTTTTTTTTGGCTGCTAAACATTTAAAAACAAACTTTGCAAAAGCAACAATTAGGTTTTTATTTGTATTTTTTAACACAAACATTTCAGATACCTGCTTCATGTATGCATAGCACATTGTTTCAGCAACTCTCTTTCCTTCATCATAGCAGGCTCTAGGTCCTATGGGATTCACATGACCCCAGTAATCTTCATTTTGGGGGTGAACTTCAGGATCTTAAAGAGAAACAAAGACGTGATGAGCTTTGTCCTTTAGCCAGTTACATCAAAAGTATGCTCGCTCAAACTCTATAGAGCAGCTGAAAGTACGATTGAGCTGAACACACTCCCAATTTGCTTTCCCTCTTCCGCTTCCATTTCAATCTTTGTTGAATTATCCCAGCCAAGGAAAAATTACATACAGATCGAGATATAATAAAAACTGAACAACCAAGTTCTTCTATGTGCCAATGTCAGTAAGGACAAATGACATTAATTTAGATATATGGGTCACATGACTCAGTAATAGCTATACACACTTGCAGAAGAAGATACACCTTTAATGGGTAATCACTTATTCATCAAACTAAGATTTAATAAAATACACTCTACCTTTTGTTCAGTCTTAGTTCTGGAACACAGTTTTATTATTTTGTCTTATCTAATGTAAAGTAAAATGGCTATACACACAGAGAGAGAGCTACTGACACTTAATTCTACCCTTGGCATGACTTTCCTCTCCTTCTGTAACTATGACAAACAAATTGAAAACACCTTTATGCCAGGATATCACCTGAGAACCTAAGTTAATTTCTTTAAAAGCTATTCTGAGTTGATTGCCAATTTTCATGCAGTATGAAAAATTGATGCACTTGTCTTCCAAATTGTGTTACTATGGATTAATGCACAA
Source organism: Sphaerodactylus townsendi (assembly GCF_021028975.2). Lineage (NCBI taxonomy): Eukaryota > Metazoa > Chordata > Lepidosauria > Squamata > Sphaerodactylidae > Sphaerodactylus > Sphaerodactylus townsendi. Next base: position 99,758,452 of record NC_059428.1, read on the forward strand.
ATAATAAACTTCAATATCATAATCAAAAATAGGTCAACAGCTTTTTATAAAGAACAGAAGGAGAGGAATTTGGATTTATACCCCACCTGTCTCTCCTGCAAGGATTCTCAAAGCGGCTTACAAACTCCTCCCCTTCCTCTCCCCACAACAGACAGCTTGTGAGGTAGGTGGGGTTGAGAGAGTTCTGAGAAAACTGTGACTAGCCCAAGACCACCCAGCAGCCTTCATGTGATGGAGTGAGGAAACAAATCCAGTTCATCAGATGAAAGTCCGCCGCTCATGTAGAGAAGTGGGGAACCGAACCCAGTTCTCCAGATTAGACTCCACCTCCTCTTAACCACTACCCCAAGCTGCCTTTAAAAGAAGGTGTGTAGGTATGTGTTGAATGGTTTCATGAAGGGATGACAGCATGAAACAAGTGGTTGAATCAACAGAAAAAGAACACAGCAAAAAGATGCTGATGCAAACAATGCAAGAGTAGATGTCAAAAGTGTGTCAGATGGGAGGGCTTCCCCCTTCAGCAAAGACTGGCTTCCACCCAAATCAGGTGCAGATAAGATGCCAAGAGAAGCCCACTTCTTACCTCCATACACTTCAGAGGTGGATGCGAGAAGAAGCCTCGCTCCAACTCTCTTCGCTAACCCTAAAATAGAAAAACAGAATTTCAGTGATACTGATTTATTTATCTGTATACATGTTTCCCACACATTCACCTGAGCCCCTGGGAACTGGACATGTGGTTACTTTATTTACTTTTGCCCTACGCCTGAGGCAAATGAAGATAACATATCTAAAGTCATGGACTGCTTTGACAAGAGGATAATGGCAGCAGGTCTAACATGGAACATGTTCATTAGTCTGTTTCTAAAGCAAAACTTACTTTTTGTGCTGGAAATTCTATTGCACAACGATCCTCGATGCCATGTAATGTATAAGCCAATTACAGTACAATCTCATTTTGAGATTATGAGCTTCAACCAGCCTTCTAACCCACAGCTTCCAGAACCCCTTTAGCCAAGGCCCCATAAAGTTGTAAAAGCCTCCCTTGATCTACTGGATATATTTCAAAGAACATGGCTTGGATAAAGACTGCAATAATCCCAGTAGGTGTCAGGAGAGGACCACAATATTCAGATTTCTGGATGGAATGAAAATGGCATGTGTCTAAGGTATACAGGAAGACGTGACAGTTAGAAGGTATGCACAAACAGCTTTTCTTCCTTCCCATGATGCCAAGGATGCTCCATTAGTAATACCATAATAGTAGTCACTGTCATTATTAGAATGCAGGTTGACGTATGCTGCAGTTTGACAATTGTTAAACAAATCACCACAAAACCTAAATAAAAGTCAACTAATCAACAATGAACAAGTACCAAATGTTGCAGAAAAATCACTAATTATTATGGAAGCAGAATATTTATAGTCTGATATGCTACTGAACACACTTGAAATTAAAATGTTGGACCACATTTGAATAAAATCAGACCAAAAGTTTAATCTGATTTTAGAATTTGTTGAACAATGGAATTATTTTAGATTTAAACTCACCTAACATGTTCAGCGTCCCAATGGTATTGGTTTTTAATGTCTTGATAGGATTATACATGTAATTTGGAGGTGAAGCTGGAGATGCTAGATGATAAATCTGGTCCACTATAAAACAACAGAAGTTTAAAGAAATCAATTACACGTATTTTGTCACATCAGAGCGTGAGGGGAAAAAATCACATAAGGTTCAGTGACACAGTAATATGTCTCTTCAACCTCGACATAATTCTGTGCAGAAATAAAGTTACATACATGACTCAAATGTAGATGACATTTTGATCTGAATTTTGGTGCTGCAACATTTCATGGAAAATGTAACACAAAGTGAACATCCTGGAGAAATAGAATTAGAAAATGTGTGCAATTTCAATATTCCCTCAAAACAACCATGGCCTGGTTCAAATGAGCACATAACATTGTTAGATTTGTCAATCCTTGGTTTGCTGCTTGAATGTGAGAATTTATTTTATTGAAATCCACTGCAATTTTTTTGTATTATCTGATGCAATCATCAAGTGATAAATATGCATATGTGAGCCAGCCACATCTCTGCCCTTTATATCAACAGAGAAAACATGGAATGGATACAACAACTGGTGGCAAATTCAGAGGTGAATCCAATCGTAGTTAATTTTCTGATGAACCAGGTAACAGATGCTACAAGAAGTAGGCAATCGTTTACTGTGGCAGCAGATGTTGGACAGATGGATAGAAAAAAGAAACACAACCTAAACATTCGATATGTTTCTTGCTGAATGGTTAAGAGTATGAAAAACTTTTGTAATATGCAAACTCTACAAAAAGAAATTCAGTTCACTTTTCCACATTCCATTGTAATTGGCAGATGTAAATTGGAATGATCGCCCAAACAACTCTCCATTCAATTAAACAAATTACTCCTATTATTCATCTGTTCCACGTGACTGTTTGAAATAAACTGGATAAATATTTCAGTTGTACAAACTGACTTCTGAATCACTGTTATATTTGTCCAGAGTCAATTCCAAGAGTACACTTTTAAAGACAACTGTGAATTTCTGCCTCCTATATGTTCCCATTGCCACTGACATACTGCAGACACTTTAAATTGTGCAATGTCTTTTTGTTCAATCACACTGGGACTGCTTTTCATGCACATAACAAAAATAGGCTATATACATTCATATCTAGCCAAGGCTGGAACCTGGCACTAAAAACTGGCTACTGATCTAATAGTGCCCCACTGGTATTATTTAACCAAAAGCTACTGATTGGATAAAGGAAGAGTTTCAGGCCAACAGCAAATTCCAAACGTGCAAGTAGTCAGACAAGCCAATTAAACTGAAATTGAAGATAAGTGGTGAACCTTATTAATCCCAGTTCATAACAGTCTCAGTGACATGGAAAAAGTGTTTTCTTAGGAACGTGACAGTGTGAGAGAGGAGAATTTTGGATTTATACCCTGATTTGATAAACAGCAAGGAGTCTCAAAGTGGCCTTTCTCTCTCTTCCCTTTCTCTCCCCACAACAGTCACCTTGTGAGGCAGGTGGGGCTGAGAGAGCTAGAGAACTGTGACTAGCCCAAAGTCACCGAGCAATAAAAGTGGGAAAACAAATCCAGTTCACCAGATTACAGTCTGCCGTTAATGTGGAGGAGTGGGGAGTCAACCACAGTTTTCCAGATTACAGTTCACTGCTCTTAACCACTACACTACACTGTTAACCACTACACCACCATTATTGTTACAGAAATAAATATAATATTTATTTGTTAGAAAAAAATATTTATGGTGTGCATGGTTTTACAATTACAGAAATAAAGGCAACGTTTACTCAAACAATAGCTTCATTTAAAAATGCATTTAAAGCTTGATAGAGTGACATCACAATGAGAACCCATTTGAAGATTCTACAGTATCCATACAGTCTACATATAGAAGGAAACAAGACCACAGCAATACACTGACGTAGTCTATGAGCAATGTATGCATATTCATTTTGATGCAAAGAACAAGACTGAACATCTGAAACCACTACATGTTGGAGTAATCATACTTGCTTAGATGGGCATTAGCTTTAACAGTGCAAGTAAATTGCACCTGGAAGGGAGGCTACATGCAATCCCGCTGTCCCATCCTGTGGAAATTTTACTCTCATCTCCAAATACGTGAACATATTTCTGAGATGATTTTATGCAAAGGAAAAGAACAACAACCCTCTACCCTTTACTGCTCATCCAAGTCGTTATTTGCTTTTCCTAGAATGCTTCTGGGACTAAATATGATCATTGTGGAGTGAACCAACACTCTGTCTGAAAGATGAACACAACTGAATGATAAGAGATTCCATCCAAAAATTTAGAATGGTTCCAATTAATCTATTCTAAAATTAGTCATTCTCAGCAGATAGGTTCCCATTCCCCAATGAAACCAGGTCTAAACTTCTCAGCTTCCTGTCACCCACCCACCCCCCTCGGATAGCTTTCACACACTGTGGATACTACAGCTGCCCAATTCCCAAAATGGCACTGATAACACTCCCCCAATTTCCTAACAAAACTTCTGCCAGCCCCACTGAGGTATTAATAAGAGAGAATCCAGAACAGAATTCATGCAAATACAGCACAGAATGTGAGTCCCAAGCTACTCACCTTCAATGTAGAGGGGCTCTACGACATCATGATTAATCAGTTCAAAGTTCTCATGGCCAATCCAGTGTTCCACGTTTCTTTTCCTGCCCGTAAAGAAGTTGTCCACAACTGTAACTTCATGGCCATCCATCATTAGTTTGTCAGTAAGATGAGAACCCACAAACCCTGCTCCTCCAGTTATCTGCATTAGGATAGTTGGCATATAAATGTTTCTTCTCTTTTACAGAATAAAAGACACAGCAGACAAAGTCTACAAACATCAAATGCATCATAAGCAGTTTTCAGAATGTAGCTAGGGGGGAAGGACTTGTGTTCTAAGCGTCAAAAATGAACTATTCGCTTCATATAACCACGAGCTTTCTAAATTCAGAACACCTAACTTTGAAGCAAACACAAAAATCAGAAAAAAGTTTTTAGTACAAAGTTTCTTCTGCAAAGTATTTCACCCATCTCTTAAATAATAAATTTTGTTTTCAGTCACTAGAAAGCACAGAAACGGAGAACAGCTAGAGACATCACAAGGTGTCCAGGGGTCCTAAATGCTTATACTTCCTATGTAAAGTATGGAATTTTGCAACGCTTCCACAGTTGAAGCACAGACAGCAAACGGTTTTCAAAATGCAGTATCCACCTCACCACCTACAAAGATTTAATAATGGAGTGAATGAGAATCTGATGTCTGGACTCTGGATGAATTCTAGTGGCAGGGTTAAATTGTAGATAGGGGACTGCATTGTCACAGGTTAAAAAAAAGGTCTTTGCACACAGATTTCATGTTAGGGGAAGAGTTTAAGTTAATCTCCTTGGACTAGCTTTCTGTGGACCCCTAGTCTGAAGCTGTGTAGCCCAGGATGTATGCAGAAGGTCCTAGATTCAATTCCAGCTATTTCCAGCACAAGTTGTAGGTGTAACACCTTTCTCTAACTGAGATCCTGGAAAGCTGCTGCCAGTCTCTACACATGACCAAGTGAAACAGTCTGACTTAACATGAAGCAATTTCAAATGGCTGTACCACCTGTACTTCGGCACATCTGTAATGGCCCTATGGAAAATTTCAGTGTAATATACCTACAGGATAAAACCGTCACCTCTTGGTTTGCATGACATTTTTATTTCTCTGCCCTTTAATATGGTAATGAAGAAAAACTATGTCATTCGAATGATCCTTCCCTTGCACCTCAGAGTCTCTAACAAGTTTCCAACAACTTCACACACTGATATTAAAACAGAAAGGTAGGTTCTCTCCAGAGGCAGCAGAGACAGAGACACAAGGCTCTACAGTTAGGGTCATTTAGAAGGTCTTGTTTCACCCAGCATTCCAGAGGATATAGAAAACAACTGAGCACTATTGAACCACTGAAGCAAACAAATGGGCTTCAGTCTGATGTGGCAACTTCTTCAGGGTCAATGATGTAACAGTCAAATTCAGTCCTCAGCCAAGGAAACCAAAATAGCAACTGTGCACTGATAAGTTCCTACTGATGCTGTGAATAATCAGGAATATGTTTTCTTTCAGTGACTGAAAGGACTAAATATTCTGATAACGTGTTGCCTTTACCAATTATTTGTTCATAAGTAAATCACATGGATTAAGAATAAAAATTATGATTATGAAAAAAATTATATGCCTGTCTTTAACAAGCTAAATAATTCTTTAGCTTGACTTTCTTCTTCTACTATATAATTCAAGTGTCTGACACAGCAGTCAGTAAAAATAGTACTATAAACACAGACATTAAATACACAATACAATAATTCCTTTTTAAACAATGTCAACAATATTTACTACTATTTTTTTTAGATGGCATGCAAGCACATTTGGAAGTAAGAACTATGGTGTAAAAACCACTGCTGAAATAGCATTTCCCATCATTCAAAGTCCACACTAAAAATGTAATGCTATTTTTCACATTTATAGCTATAATTTTTCTGCAGAGTTCAATACTACACAGCAATAAAACTACACACTGATATACAGCCTGCTAGTAGGGGACTCCAAACCTTCAGGGTAGGTGAATGTAAATTCCTTCCCTTGTTCCTACAAACTGCTGTAGCGCTTGAGAGATTCAGATTGGCAAAAGTGGCCCAGGTATTTGCAGAGGATGAAGCCCTTCATCAGAAACAAAGATCTGCCATCCATGTAACTCTGATTTTTGGAATTTAGACTGAAGAAAGTATTTGGGTTTTCATGGATGTTGTAGGTTTGCTAGTGACTATTTATGTAATCCGGTTTTAAACAACGTTACCTGCCATTATTCCTCTTAAACAAAGGCAGGATAAAAGTACTGTAAATGAACCTCCCACTCGGGTGTTGTGGGTTTTGTGGGTCGTGTTCCAGTTGCATTTTCTCTTGACATTTTGCCTGCATCTGTGGCTGGCATCTTCAAAGGTCCTCTGAAAATGCCAGCCACAGATGCAGGCAAAACGTCAGGAGAAAATGCTACTGGAACACAGTCATACAACCCAGAAAACCCACAACACCCTAGTGCAGGGGTGTCCAACTCTGGCACTTCAGATGTTCATGGACTACAATTCCCATCAGCCCCTGCTGGCATGGTCAATTGGGGCTGATGGGAATTGTAGTCCATGAACATCTGAAACCCCAGAGTTGGACACCCCTGCCCTAGTGATTCAGGATGTGAAAGCCTTCGACAATACACTGCACCTTGTACTGTTGTCATCTTTTCAGGCCATGCTCCAGGTGCTCTCACCCTCCGAGATTAGGCAGACAGCAACTCAGCAGAGCTGGCAACAAAACTCTGGACCTCCCTTCCCAAGGAGACTTGCCTTCTGTTGCCATCTTCCCAAAGCAGGTAAAACCTTTTTTGTTTCATTTGGCATTTTCTCAGTGGTGCCTCCTTCCTGCCCAATGTTTTAATTGTTGCTTGCATGTTTCTGTATATGCATTTTAGCTTTGCTTTTAATTGTTGAATGACATGGTGTTTGCTGTTTTAGTGACTTTTAAAATGTAGGTATGTTTTAATTTTTTAACTAACTTGGTGGCCCTTCTGAGGGTGGAAAGGTTGAACATAGTTTTTTAAAAAATAATTATTTTTGAGGGACTTAAGAAGGACATAGCCCTTTCCCCAAACTAAAGTATATTAACCAAACTGAAGTATATCAACCATATCTGGAGCATTGTTTATTTTCTACCGTTACTAACTTACCAAAATCCTTTTACGATCCTTTTCAGAGAGGAACTTCACTGGTGGATATTTCTGAGTAAAACTAAACAATGTTTCAAAACAGAAACACAAAGATTTAAAGATTAGTAAAGTTGGCAGACTATTACTTCTGCATGTATGTGCCCTGTAAAGAAACACAAGAAAATTAAAGACCACTTGTTGGTTTTACCACATTGTCTACTTCAATTTTTACTGTGGCTGTACTTTTCCTCAGCAAGGACACTGTTCACTGATGTCTGGCATGCATTACGTAAAATATGTAAGATGACTACAGGGTAGAAAAGGGCATGATTTTCTTCTGAATTTTAGACTGAAAATGAACAAAAATGTTGTACTTTGCAGAACTGAAGTAATTTATTTATTCATCACAAGAGAATGTTTAGAATAAAATCTATTCTCAAATGTTTGGTGCTACTGTTTTGGTTATTTTCAATAACAACTTCTAAAAACATTTTGAATAGACAACCATTGTTTCATTTTGTATCTCAATCTTCTCTTTATGTTGTGCAAAATTCCCTGCTAGAGGTTAAGGAAACTTTATTGTTAAAGCAGCACAATACCCTTGTAGCAGAACATAGTACTTCCCAAACATACAGCTGCTCTTGTTGGAACTTATTAGACAACCTGTTATTTGAATGCACATTTTTGCCCTCATCAAAGGCTCTTGATGAAAAATGCCAGATTCTCAAATTTCAGAAGAGCTATTTTAAAAAGTGAGGGTTTATCTTTGATACTAACCTGCTCATTGGTATAGATATGCCTAGTCTAAAAGCATAAAAGTTGGTCAGTTTATATATTTCCACAGCTACATGGGAGTGTTTCAATAAACACTGTATAGGTGAACAAGGAAGGACATCCAGGAAGGAAAGGAACCATATCACTGCCCCTACTTGGGATTCTTTCACCTAGATTTTACTGAACTAATATAGGAAACATCTATCCAAGGCTACTAAGACCTACACTTAACTCTAAATTCATCCCAGCTTTGTAGATGTCAAGGACATGCTCAGGTTAAATTCTGAAACTTGAACTGCAAATGATCAGGAACAGAAGTGTTTCCACGTCCCGCATCTTGCCCTTTCAAATGTTCCGACAAATTACCTTCGGGATGGCATTAAATCAAGAGCAAGTTTTACTCAACACGGCCTGAACTCTGCGTTCACACTGGGATCTCGGACCAACTACTATTTGGCTCCTCCCCTCTCAAAGTGGTCTCCTGCAACAGCTACTTATATTCTTTATTTATTAAATATTACATCTTCACAAGATGTTCTTTAAACAGCATATAATATAATAAAACGCTATTAAAAACAAACCAGAGACACAGTCCCATTGTGACAGATAGAAGACAGAAGCTCCCCTAGCAACAGCAGAGTCAACACCAGGGGTGATCTGAAACAGCCAATGGAAGCTATGCATTGGAAGACAAGGTACTGTTGGACGACCGGCCGGCTGACAATAAACTCGGCCAATGGGAAGTTTTAAAAGCGAGACAGAAGCAGTCGTTTTAGAATTGAAATATCTTGTAGAGATATCAGACCTTTGGTTATGTTTTCCAGTCTGAGTAACAGTGTAAAAAGGCATCACAGTATTCAAGCAGTGTTTGCTGAGTCTGCAGCAGAGTCGTTTATAGGTTACAAATCTGCATGACAGAAGGTTTTCCCGCCTGTTAATTCATAAAACCATAGCGCCCTCAGCAGCCGTTTCCCTCTGAAATAAACTTCATTCTTTGCTCACTTTGAATCCCATCCCGCTTTATCTTATTATTCGTCGCTTACGGTTCCAGGCTTTTATACCCAGGACCAGATTTATTCTTTTAAGTCTTTTAAATGTCCACTGGAACCTTAGTGTAGTGTGGTAGGCGGGAAACTGCGATGGGTAAATTGTTGTGAGGTGGTCACACCCATAAAATTAAACAACAATATGACATCAAGCAAAAAAGAGGAAAACGGCTGAAACAACAAAATCTTCAGCAGCAGTTTAAACAACTCACAAATTAAGCCAAAAGGTGAAACAACCAAATTAACTATCTTCAGACATACCTTTTCTCCAGTTCATGAATCTTTTCCCTTAAAGGTGCAACAACCTAAACACAAAGATTACAAGTAAATGCTTTGTGAATCTTGTTGCACACACACTTCTAACAGCAGCAGCAAATCACAAGATAATACAAGAATTACTAGTGCCTGATACCTAGCTATATTAACACAGCTGAGATTTATTAATTTATATTGATGACTCAAGTTACACACTGCCTTGCAAGCTGAGCGGGGTGTGGAGGACTTACAGGAAGAGGGGAGAAACAAACCCCTCCTGCACAACTTTTTTTGTTCTTGTATAGTTACATTTGCGTACGTAAGCCTGCACGGGTCAGTAATTTACTGGGTAAGCGTAGGTGAAGCGGAAGTAATTTCAAACCACTCAGATCTATCTTACTGCCTTTGTGTGGCTATATTCACAGTTGTTTCCATGCTCACAAATATGGGAGTGAAGGAGGAGTGCAACTCATGCTTTGGACCATTAGGCACCTGGGAAACCTTCTGCTGATCACGTTTTTTCTTTCCCTTTCCCACTGGAGAAAACATGGATCCAAATCTGCCTCTCTTACAAGCCATTCTTACGTATGCTCGCTCAGGGAAAGTGCCACTGAGATCTGATCCCAAGTAAACGCAAATAAAATGTTTGCTTTTGACTGTGGCGACTATATGCTTCACACTTCTCTCTAATGGGACCCAAAGTGGATTACAACATCCTCTTCATCTCTATTTTACCCTCTCATCAATCCTGCACAGTAGGCTAGGCAGAGTGTGTGACTGGCCCAAGGTCTATGGCAGAGTGATGCCTCAAACCTAGGTCTCTCACATCTTAGTTGAACACACTGACCAGTATACCATGCTGCCAACATTAACATCAGTTCAGTATTATTAGCCCCATAATGCAGATGATGGGGTGGGGTGGGGAATGAGACTCAACCTCAGGGAAGATGCTGAGGCAGCCAAAACTGGATCTCCTCAGCATCTTTTAAAAGTCACCTTCATTTAGATCTGATCTATTTAGAATTTAAGGGTGGGGGTTAACTCTTTCAAACCCTTGGCATAGTTTTGCAAACTGAAGTACAAAAGGGGAAGGCGCCAATACAGAGTCAAGACGGATTAGGGGAAAAAAACTATGGTTTAGTGGGGGAAAGGGTGTTTTTTTTTTGGGGGGGGGGGGGTGGGGGGGGTGGGGGGGTGGGGGGGGGGGGGGTTGGGGGGGGGGGGCTTTTGGGGGGAGGGGGCTTGTGGGGGCGGGGGGGGGTGGGGGGGGGGGGGTGTGGGGGGGGGGGGGGGTGGGGGGGGGGGGGGGGGGGGGGGGGGGCGTGGGGGGGAGTGGGGTTGGGGGGGGGGGGCGGGGGGGGGCGCGGTGGGGGGGGGGGGGGGGGGGGGGGGGGGGGGGGGCGCGAGGGGGGGGCGGGGTGGGGGGGGGGGGGGGTGGGGGGGGGTGGGGGGTGGGGGGGGGGGGGGGGGGGGGGGGGGGGGGGGGGGGGGGGGGGGGGGTGGGGGGGGGGGGGGGGGGGGGGGGGGGGGGGTGGGTGGGGGGGGGGGGGGGGGGGGGGGGGTGAGGAGAGAATGTTGCTAGAACACGGCCATACAGCCCGGAAACCACACAGCACCCAAGTCATTACAATGTTGCAGAGAGAATGCTGCACTTTGAGCAGGGGTGACTAGGCTTGGATCTCATGGTAAATCACTGCTAACAGATGGCATTTCAGTTGACCAAACAGGATTTCCTTGCCTACTTCCTCGGCAGTCTGAAATGCCCTCCAAAATGCTGTTCCCAGGGGAGGAAACCTTTTAGAAATAGCTTTGGGGAGTTGAATTGGAGTTATGAGATGGTAAAAAGAAAACAGAACCATTCTTCCATTAGCACAAGTCTACTGTAGGACCTAAGCCTTGGGTTCAAATTACAGCAAGACACGAAGCTGAGAAGGGGGAACTGGACCAGCAAATGGTATTTTTTGGATGTGGGAATAATGGAGCTGAAAAATATCAGTATTCTCAATATCCACAAATTCTGTTACTGGCATGGCATTCAGATTTGAGTTTTATTTGGGAATCCAAATTTATTTGGCTTCATTACAGCCTATGTGGAAGTTATCCAGGGGTCTGGGGAGATTTTTTTTAAAGCTAGAAGCACCAAATTTGCCGCAGAGGTTCTGTCCACAGAAGAACCCCCAAGTTTCAAGAAGAATGGTCCAATTCTATAGGCCCCCAAAGAAGGTGGCACTATCTATATTCCACTGCCTGCAGCAACTAGTGGTCAATGCCTCTTAGGTCTAGAATCAGCATAAGTCCAACAGAACAAAAGCAGAACCCAGGAATCCCAGCAAAACTACAAGCCAATGTGACAAGCCCAACAGAACCAATGTGTAACAGTTAAGCCCAGTAGAATCCAGAGCCAATGTGGTAGTCTAGGCCCAACAGAACCAATGTCAAACCAGAGACTCCCAGGATTTTTTTAAAGAACCAAACGCAATCCACAGAAGCTCAGTGGAACAAACTTAAGTATGGGGTGGAACACATTTGCAAATCTAACAAAACCAGGGGCAATCCTCAGAAGCCTAGCAGAATAATCTTAAATACAAGGGTTTTTTGCAAGCTCACCAGAACCAACTGCAATGTGCAAAAGCCCAGCAGAACCCAAGGCTACTGAGGCAGTGCAAGCCCAAGCGAAACCAAAGAATCTCTGCAGTAGTTGTGTGTGTGTGTTTTTTTTGGGGGGGGGGCACTTTTGCAAGCCAAAAAGCCCAAATAGCAATATACAGAACTGTACAACAGAACCCAGGGCCACTGTGAATGTCAATGGAAACCAAATTGAAACTAATGGAACAAATTGAAACTAATGGAACAAATCCAAATCCAAGGAAAAAACTGCAAAGGAGTCACAAAGCAAGTCTGACAGACAAAAAAACTCTCTTGAAAGTGACAAAGACATTTGAAATTGACATAAGCAGCCTGACAATTCTATAGAAGGGCACCATGCAAAAAAAAAAGTGGGGGGTGGGGTGGGGAGAAGAAACAGTCCCTGTAAACACTGGCTCTTGATCTTCCTGGTAAATCTTAAATATTTCCAGGATTTTTCAGGACCATTTTTTCAGTATCCCAAAAATTTCCCAGATATATTTGGAATGCCCGGTGTATTTGAATGCACCATCCACAGTTTCTCACCATAACCTATTCCACAGGCTATGCCACAGGAATAAAACGGGAAGCCCAATATACACTACTCAAGCTCAACACCAAGCTCAACACCAGAAGCAAGCTCAACACCAAAAGGTAACTGTGAAGAGTACAAATGCATGGCGTAGCTATCAATGGGTATCACTGCTCATATGAAAATCATGGGTTTTCTGGGATGTGAGTTCCAATAGGTTCTGGTGGGTTTTCCGGGCTGTGTGGCTGTGGTCTGGTGGATCTTGTTCCTAAAGTTCCGCCCGCATCTGTGGCTGGCATCTTCAGAGGTGTATCACAGTGGGAAGTCTGTCACACACTGTGTCCAGTCTTCCCTCTGTGATATACAGACTTCCCTCTGTGATACACCTCTGAAGATGTCAGCCACAGATGCAGGCAAAATATTAGGAACAAGATCCACCAGACCATGGCCATACAGCCTGGAAAACCCACCAGAACCAATTGAATCTGGCCGTGAAAGCCTTCGACAATACATTAAGTTCCAATAGTTTTCACAACACACAAGAACATAGTAAGAAGAATGGCCACAAATATGGCTCTCCAGGATACTGGAGTTAAGAAATTAGGCACAACTAACGTAAGTTGAACTTCTTCAGTTCTATTTCTTCCCCTTTTCCACCAACATCATAAGGCAATCAGGAGAAATCAGACCAGCCCTATTTGTAAGGAAACCTTTATTACTCTAGCAAGAAAGAGAGCTTTTTGTCCTGCACTGAAAAACTAATCCAACAAACAAAACTGGAGAAAAAACAAAAGAATGACTAAAACTTGCATCCTGTTTGCCACCTCACTAAAATCATTTCTCAGATTTGTGGCTTTAACATGAGAAATTCCTCCGACAGTTATTATTTATTCCTTTCACTTCTTCTCCAAGGATAAGAGCAAAAGATTTGGGAAGAAACAGACATTTTTAATTCAGGAAAGGAAAACAGTTCTAGTTTACAGCTACGCAAATGTTTTAAAAAGTTACCTTATGCTGCGAACATTTCCCCATACAGCTGCATGAGAGGGAAAAAAAGAGAATGTATTAGAATTGATTAGCAGTGTGAGGTACTTCAAAATACATCCACCTCAGATTTCCAAATTAAACTAATAAGTGTAACTATTCTAAACATGCCAGAGTGGATATCAAGAAGATTATCAGAAACTGGTGAAATAAGCTAAAATAATTTAGTTCTCCAGAGTTAAACAATCAATTGTAACAATTAATTGAAAAAATATTTAACACAGCAAACTGTGGATGGCTTTCAGACAGAATCTGAATTTATTTAATGTTTTTCTTTCAAGTGCATTAGGCTGCTTTGTGATCCTTCACAGAATGCCAACGGGACTGTAATTCACGTCTACATCATTTCACACTCATGTTCATGAGTTCTATGCTTCAGGTTAACATTGGTGACAGAAACAGTTATCAGAATTAGTTTGTTGAGTAGAAAAAGATACATCTTAACAACTATTGATGGATCACACCTGTTCGGACAAGATGTTAAGCATAAATATCACTGAAAATTATTCAATGTGACATTTGTTCACATCCACCGAGCCAGAATGGCTATACTCCACTATCTCATAGACACCCAACATGTATATAGGTTTAATGTAGCCTCTTTACCCAAAGGAGATGTTCTTGAAGGTAACTCTACTCCCCTTAACATTCTTACCATAAATATCTGTAATTCGTCATGAATTTACAATAGACTCTTTTTCTTAATGGAAAAAAACTGTAGTGCTTTCAGGGGAATAGGTTCAGTAAAAAAGGAGCCCTGTGGAACAGAGTGGAAAGCTGCAGTATAGCAGTCAAAGTTCTGGGTAGTATAGCGGTTAAGAGCAGCTGGACTCTAATGTAGAGAACCAGGTTTGATTCCCCATTCCTCCACATGAGTGGCGGAGTCTTATCTGGTGAACTGGATTTGCTTCCGCACTCCTACATTCCTGCTGGGTAATTCTTGGACTAGTCACAGCTCATCAGAACTCTCTCAGCCCCATCTACCTCACAAGGTGTCTGTTGTGGGGAGGGGAAGGGAAAGGAGTTTGTAAGCCCCTTTGAGTTTCTTTGCAGAAGAGAAAGGGTATATAAATCCAAACACTTCTGGTGCTGCTCACGACCTGAGTTTGATCTTGACAGAAGTCGGTTTCAGGTAGCTGGCTCAAGGCTGACTCAGTCTTCCATCCTTCCAAGGTCAGTAAAGTAAGTACCCAGCTCCTGGGGTAAAGTATAGATGACTGGATAAGGCAATGGCAACCCACCCCAGAAACAAAGTCTGTCTAGTAAAGGTTGTGATGTGACCTCACCCTATGGGTCAGTAATGACCCAGTGCTTGCAGAGAGGACCACCTTTACTTTTAAAAAGCTCTACAAGAGAAACAACATGGAGCAACACTCACAAGTTTGATGTGGATTAGACTTCAGCTAATTAACAAAGCACTTTTGCAGCTTAAGAATCAAGGAGGAGAATAATGGGCAACAGGCCATTAATAAGGATAACATCAAAGATTCCAAAATAAGTAATTCCTGATTTGCATAGTGTAGCTGGCACAGAGAAAAAAGACTTTTTTTAAAAAAAGGACTGCCACCTTGTTCTTGTTCCAGCACCACCATTATGCCAAAATGAATGAGCATTGTTTCACAGTAAGTCCTAGACACAAAGCTTGAATTAATGTAGTGGTAGTGTAACTCTGATCAAACTGATATTTAGTCACAATACTCTATTAGATTCCATAAATAAAGGCAATTCTTGATTAATATCAAAAGACTTCAAAGTCACCTTCAGCACCTCCTTTTAGCAACAGGAGGGCATCCAAAAATACCGGCTGTAGACACATGACCTTCTTTTTAACATAAGCCAAGTGTTCCCGTCCCAACTTAACTGCAGAATCACCACAATTCAAGAAGGATACTGACAAGGTGGAATGGGTCCAGGGGAAGGGCGGGGGCAACCAAAATGGTAAAAGGCCTGGATTCCATGCTCTAAGAGGGGTGGCTTAGGGAACTAGGCATGTTTAGTGTGGAGAAGAGAAGGTTAAGGGCAGAGTTGGGATCCAGCAGGTTCTCACAGGTTCCCAAGAATAGGTTACTAATTATTTGTGTGTGCCAAGAAGGGGTTACGAATTGGTGATTTTGCCACAT
This sequence comes from Sphaerodactylus townsendi, assembly GCF_021028975.2. Taxonomy (NCBI): domain Eukaryota; kingdom Metazoa; phylum Chordata; class Lepidosauria; order Squamata; family Sphaerodactylidae; genus Sphaerodactylus; species Sphaerodactylus townsendi. The sequence goes on from NC_059428.1 coordinate 99,774,174, forward strand.
GATTTTTGCCTTAATTATGCCCCTCCTCTCAGCAGTAGCAAGCAGAACTTGAAGTAGTCTAGCAAGAGGTGCACTGGCGTGCGTGGCAGCCTGCGCCTGCGTGCATTCGTTTCCCGCCCAAGGACCGGAGCAGCGACTGTGTCCCTGCCACAGCCCCACCCAGGAATGCCCCGCCCCCGGAATGCCCAGCCATGCCCCTGTCATGCCCCCCCAGCCCCATTGGCGCTATGCCATAGTTTGAATCCCACCACCATGGGAACTGTTACTAAAATTTTTGGATCCCACCACTGGTTAAGGGGTGATATGATATGAAGGGATGTCATGTTGAAGAGGGAGCACGCTTGTTTTCTGCTGCTCCAGAGACTAGGACAAGGAGTAATGGGTTCAAAGTGCAGACAATAAGATTCCATCTAAACATTAGGAGGAACTTCCTGACAGTAAGAACTGTTCTACAGTGGAATTTGCTGCCGCAGAGTGTGGTGGAGTCTCCTTCTTTGGAGGCTTTTAAACAGAGGCTGGATGGCCATCTGTCAAGGGTGCTTTGATTGCGTATTCCTGCATGGCAAGGAGTTGGACTTGATAGCCCTTGTGGCCTCTTCCAACTCTATGATTCTATCACACTACTAAGCATCTTAAAATGTATAACATTTTTCCATGTCATATTATGTTGTGGTGCAAATACACCTAATGGAAAAACCAAGATCAAATTTGCCCCCCCCCCCCAGTACAACCATCTACCATTAGTATTAACCAATATCTTGCATTTTATGGAATATTTATGATTTCCATATTGCCAAAGCCAAAGGTATTCCATTATAATGAGAAATACAATAGAAATATGCAGCTGGCCAACAGATTGAAAACTACATGGCAGCACAGGAAAATGTTGTTGTAAAAGAGCTATGATGAACCTTTTCGAGACCGAGTGCCCAAATTGCAACCCAAAACCCACTTATTTATCGCAAAGTGCCATTGTGGCAATTTAACCTGAATACTGAGATTTTAGTTTAGAAAAAACAGTTGGCTCTGAGACGTCCGTTACTCAGGAGTAAGCTTGGTGGTAGTTGGTGGCTTTGCTCTGAAGCAACTGTGCAACTCTTCCAAAGGGTGAATCATAGCCCTAGGAGGGTTTACTCAGAAGCAAGTCCCATTGCCAGCAACCAAGCTTACTTCTGGGTAAAGAATTGCGCTTTAGTTCTTTGCATGAAAATCAGTAGGGCTTAACAGGGTTACCTACACTGCTTTCCCAAAACTAGGTCTTAGGTTTAATGCTAATAATGAACCCCAATGACCCCAGGCCAACCCTAGCAGATGTGTGTGGGGGGGCATTCTGTTTGCAGCTATACCCTTAGAGAGAATGCGAGTGCCACCTCTGGCACCAGTGCCAAAGGTTCGCCACCACTGTTGCAAAAGCTTCAGAAATACTTTTCTGCAAAGAGAAGGAGAGCTAGCACAGACTGTGTGTACCAATGAAGCTGCACAGCCAAAAAGTTTAAAAATTAGACATCCTAGGTTTCTACAAAGCTGCGCAGCCATTTTTTTTTTTAAAAAAAACTTCCTCAAGCAGAGGGGTCGCATTCCCAACTCAACACAACAGCCAATACGAAAGAGCCGCAGAGCAGATCATGGGCTTGTGAAAATAGTTACAGTTTTTGGTTCTGGTGTGTTTTCCAGGCTGTGTGGCTGTGGTCTGATGGATCTTGTTCCTAACGTTTTGCCTGCATCTGTGGCTGGCATCTATGCATCTGGCTGCCACAGATGCAGGTGAAACATTAGGAACAAGATCCACCAGACCATGGCCACAGCTCGGAAAACCCACCAGAACCCACTGAATCCGGCTGTGAAAGCCTTCGACAGTTACAGTTTTTGATCCTGGGATTAACTTTGACCCCTTCAACAAACCCACGCTGTGGTGGGGAGGCAGAGACTGGGATGAAAAGGTGCTGTATCTCATGGAACCAGGGGTCGGGGGATGGTTTATTTTCCCAGTGGGGATTCACCAACAGATAAGCAGACTGAACGTTTACTATAAATCACCAACTAACCTCCGCATTTTCTCAAATGAGGAGAGATAGAGGAGACAAAATTACTGAAGAAACTTGGGAACTTCTATGCAGTCAAATATATTAAGAATGGTGAATGGCTATCACAGCTTCTTAAGATAATACTACCAGAGAAGAAGAGGAACAGTTTGGATGTATGCCCAGCCTTTCTCTCCTGTAAGGAGACTTACAAGCTCCTTTCCCTTCCTCTCCTCACAGCAGACACCTTTTGAGGTAGGTGGGACTGAGAGCTCTAAACCATAGGTGTCAAACTCGCGGCCCTGCAGGTGTTATGGACTACAGTTCCCATCACCCCCTGCCAGCATCATGCTGCTCATATGGAAGAGTGGGGAATCAGACCTGGTTTTCCAGATTAAAGTCTACCTGGTCTGAACCAGGAGAAGGGACTCCTCCCAAATAACAAACCCCACTATATTCATTAAACAACCAAGGGGTCACAAGATGCACAGATTTATTTCCTAATGCTACTCAAGTCTGAAAAAGAAGAAGCTCTGCCAAATTCATTAAAACATCAAAAAATGTATCCCCTACAAACAATAGACAGAACAGCACACACAATGGATTAGGATACAATAAAATGGGAGGTCTTAAACACTCTGATTGTTTCTATATAACATTCTGATGTTTCTACATAATTCCTGACAGTTAAAAGTCTGGCAAACATGACACAGACTTTTCAGTCTAATTGACATGATCTTCTTCATTTACCTTCCAGATAACATCCTTGTACTATATATACATCATCTCAACACACAACCTTCCTCCTTCCGTCAACCCGGTCTTGTGCATTACCAGCACACTGTACTAAATTAAGAATCCCAAAGCAAGTAAATAGCATTCAACTATTTAACAGAATGTTCACCTGACAATGTCCACTCTTACACACATGCACATGCCCTTGAATACTCATAATGGGACACAAAGTTTTCCTATAGTTCACTAATAGGTTAATATACGGTGGCTGCATTTCTAAGGACGCTTTCCTGGGAGTAAGTAGCATTGAATAGAATGGGGTGGGCTTCCAAGTAGACCTGCTTAGATTTGCTCCCACAGTCCCAGTCCAACAAAATACGCCACTCACGTTACCTATAAGAGTCACCATTCAATATGCATAGAAGCCAGCATGGATTACAAGGAGACCAAGAATACTCAGAGACATTTCGTTTTTCTGCACCATGCTGCCCCTTCTCACTTACACACACAGCAATACATGAACATATGCTCTCTCTTCTCTGTGCCATTTAAGTCATACAATTACATATCCAATATTAGCTTTAATATGGGATACATTATTCTAGAAAAAGTAAAACATAAACATCCAGAAGAAAATACTTCCATTTCTCATATTATTCATCTACCCACAGTTTTCCAAAATGCCCCTAGAATATCAGCTCTTAAAACATTTATCATAGCTTCTTCCACACACGCTTGAAGGCAACAAACTCCTTAAACTCTGCCACCTCCCTTGACCTTGTTTTCAAATCTATAGGTCTGACAGTTGCCACCTAATGACAAAAAAAAATGGCCTCTGTTTTGTAAAAGCTCTGGTGTGATGCACACACCAATAAGGTTATCCACTATTGTGAGGTACATGATTTTCAGCGTCAAGATCTTTTAGAGGCCAATTTCCCTGCCATTCCAGGCCTTGTATTACAGGCCTTGTATTGCCTCGTCTGCAGAGGCAGTTAAAGAACAGCTGTCAATTATGATAGGATACCATGCAGTGTCCAGAACATGAAAACTGGCCTTTTGTTACTCATAACAACAATGAGGTAAACAGCCAGATAACCTGACCAACAGATAAGGATCTCACAAAAGGCCAAACAAACCAAGATATTTCCCCTATTCCAACACATACTATACCGAGTGAATTACAAATAGGTTCTTAGTTGACTCTTTCAGAGATACCACGTTACTTCTTCAAGATAAAGCTGTTTGCAAGGGCATAAAATATAATGGTCTCAAGATCAAGGAAATGCATTTGAAGTACAGGCAATTCAATTATGCCCAGCCAGTTTTTGCTACCCTGGCCCTGTACATAATTCAGGATCCAGTATGCATTCACAACATCCAGAAATGGCTATTTTCCAGCCACTAGCAAAATGCAAAGCCTACATGTGGAGTAAACATACAGGACCTTGCAGACACTACTTTGCCACAGGTCACTTCAAGTGGAAGAAAAACAAAATATAGAACCAATCAAATTGGTTGTGTAAAACTGCCCTCAGTTAGTAACACTACCAACCAGATTCCCATCTAATAGAATATTATATGTGTGTGTGTGTGTGTTTAACTATACATCCAAAATGTAAACAAATAAGCAGGTTGACAGTTCACAAACATTCTAGAAAAGTTCTCTCACAAGACAAATAGTACCACATCTCAAAATAGATGATTATCTATTTTCAAAATATGCAGCCAAGGCCTAAACGGATGACAGCTTCAGTGTCAAAGTGTTTTGCTTTTAGACTTCCTAAAGTTTTCGCAGAAATATAAGCAGCAGAAAAACGGAATCTAGATTTTCGTTCCTCCTCCCCTGCCACCTGTTCCCAAAAATATAACTTTATTGTGGTGAGACCTGTAAAATGCACGAGAAACCTAGCCTGGTTTGGAGAGTCAAAATCTTCCACAAATTCCAAGAATTTCTCTCTCACACACACAAATACACACACGCAACCTTTCCCCCAACTCGTTTTGGTGCAACTGCTGTTTTGGCGCACTGCAACAATTCTGATATTCCACTTGCAGGAGCGGCAAGATTCAACGACCCTCCACATGGCAGAAGGAAAGGGGCGCCCCATCTCCAACAACCACCACTGAGGCCAATGAATGAACGCCCACCCCCACCCCGTCACTCCACTCACAGGCGACATAAGCGACAAGGGCGAACCCCATGAGAAGCTTCATCCTCCTCCTGTTGATGGCAGACAGCAGGCGCTGCAACGCTCCCTTACTCAGCATCCCCAACGGGGAACACGAGAAACCACGGGAGCCCAGCGCAGGCACTGCGCAGCATCTGCAACCCGCGGACCGCCCCAGCCCGCCGTGCCACCAGCGGCAGCAGCAGCCGCCGCCGAGCCCGATCCCGGCCGCAAGAGCCGCCGCCGCGCACGCGCGCAAGCCACACTCCCGGGTTCAGCGCGTGCGTTCGACATGGAAGGAGATCTCGGCGGCGGAAGGAGAAGCTGCGCTGTCGGAAAGCGGTGAGGTCACTCCCGCCGACTGCGCGTGCGCCGGGACGGTAGCTCTGCACGCCTCGCTTGCAGCGCGATAAGATGTGGAAGGACCGCGAACGCTTTCTGCGAGCCGCTTCTGCGATAGGGGAGAGACGGGGTCTTTCGTGTATGTTCAGATAGACGAGTCTTAAAACCTTAACCCCGAACTGCAGTGTATAATCCAGCAGAAGCATTTGTGCACTGGTGGAGCCACTTCTTCGAATGCAATCGTAGCCGGCTTATGGTGATCCTGGGGTTTTCAAAGCAGGAGATGTTCAGAGATGATTTGCCATCGCCGCTTCCTGGTCTTGGTGGTCTCCCATCCAAATACTGACACTGCTGAACTTCGGCGATCGAGCTTAATTTTTCAATGATTTTGTGTATATGGGACGTGGGGAGAAGGGAATACCGTAAAATACCTGCCTGCAGGCAAGAGGCCACCAAATGTGGTCCGTGAAGTGTGAAATGGAATTGTTTAGGAAGAAAAGGGAATAGCAGGTTGTAGTTTTTATGTTCCAGGAGATAATTTTAACTGCAGTGTACATGTTGGATTTGAGCTCCATTTTTGAAAGAAAAATGAAACACAATTGTGTTACCCTGTTTCCCACCACTACTAATTTTTAAAAATCCAGTGAACTGCATACATTATTCTGTTTTCATTACATTGTTTTCTAATTTTGCAGCCAATTTTGCTGCATTGTTTATTGCGTGTGTTACATTACTCTTTTAGCCTGACTGGTTTCTCAGGATTTCTGTGAGGATAAAATAGAAAGGAAACAAGATAAGGCACTCTGGATCTCCACTAGGGGAAAAGTGGGATATAAAGGAATGTGTATTCTTGTTAGCTATTTTTAAAAGATTTTTTTACTTGAGTGTTAGCTTGAAAAACAGGCTAGAAATAAAGTAAATAAACCCAATCATGTAAAATTGTAATTAATTCAGACCATTAAAAAGTTCATATTCTCTTTCTTTCACAGTAATAAGACCCTCATTTTAATGCTTTCCAGTAGCCAATTGGAACAACCGTTCATGCATTGAGTCTCCCAGAATTTCATCATCACCCTACAGAAGACCCACAGTGAACAACCAGTTTATGTTCTCTTATTTATGGAAACACTGGTTTTCAACCAAAATCAACAAAATCATTTTGTTTCCTACTTCTGGGAAATACCAATCACCTCTCTGAATACTTTCCAGTAAGTGAATTCTTGTAGTTATTTGGAAAGAACCAACAGATTCTACTGATACCATTTATTTTCGTATGTTCTGGATACGGTATTGCATCACTATCTTACCTAATATGTTGAACCTGAATGGGAAGATTCCACTTTAATTCCTTGCAGAGAAGATCTTAAGGAGATATGTAGATCACTTGTCTGGAGATCTCTGACTGGAAAGACCAGAACTATTCAAAGAACAGTTTCCCCATCACTCTGTTAACCCAACCTAATTAAAGAGTTGTCTCAAAAGCTGCCAGAAAACAGCTCTACTACATTGTTAAGAGAGTGTTTTCTAATTGTAGGCAAAGTGTGGTTAAACACAATTATTTACTGGGCCTAAAGGCAATCATTATTATCTATTTAATGTTTTCGGAATGGCACCCAGGGTGCCGATTACTACTGGGATGACCTCAGCTCGTTTGTGCCATAGTCATTGAATCTTGATTTTCAAATCATTTAGTGACCTTGTTGGATAGAAGAAATGATGCTCATGGTCATAGTCTGTCATGAATTACCGGTAGTTTGAAGATATATAGTTCGTTGCTAATACTTATACTATCCAGATCAATCCCTATGGTTCTGATTTTGTTCACAATAACTTTGGACCAGTGAAATTGGGACTGATCTTTAAGAAGATTTAAATTGAGATCACCGGCAAGAGTCCTAAAGTGTAGCTTGAGCCAGTATTTAATAGAGACAATCAAAGCTTCAGCCTTAACTAGCGAGAGTCCGGCTTCAGGGCACAATGTTGGATAAGTAACACAGTTTGGGGTTCCCAGTATCCTTCTCAGGAAGTGTGATTGAATTTGCTCTTGTAGAGTATGTGTGAGAGACTGTGTGTACTAAGCGAAAGGGTACCAGCCTTCAAGAACCCAAAAATGTTGTAAAACACCTAAGTAATACAAGACAAGTCGGTACAATCATAGGAAAAGAACTTCTCTTACAAATCCAAGAAACCGAGAGACCAAAAAGATTTTCAAACTCTCTAAGCCTGTAATAGAAACTAAAGATGGATGTGGTTTACTCCTGATTTCCAGCTGTTGAAAATATCCTTCCACTTTTGTGTTCAATAAATCTGTTTTTATATGTTGAATCTACCTCAGTTTACTAGTGCCTTAAAAAGGTTTTTTGTTTTAAATAAAAAAGGCTCTTTTCACCTTTCAGGAATTCCTTAAGCTGAGAAGATAAGCCACTAAAATACTTGCTATGGGGTGGGACAATATTAGAACTTAAGCTGAAATCCTCACTGGTTGTTGTGGGTTTTCCAGGCTGTGTGGCCATGGTCAGGTAGATCTTGTTCCTAACATTTCACCTGCATCTGTGGCTGGCATCTTCAGAGGTGTATCACAAAGAGAAGTCTGTTACACACTGACCAGTGAGAAGGGAATGTTTAGTGTTCATGTTCCAGGGTGGGGAACCAATCAGTTTGTGTTTGGGTGGAATTTGCTATGCAAAGTTTTGGTTGACTGTACGGTATTGCAGGTGGAGGTTTTCAGTCCAGGGAGTGATTCACATTTGCATTACCTGCAGCAGCAACAGTCTCAGTGAATGCAAACCCTGTGTCTGGGTGGAGTCCATTGTCCATGAACCCAGCATGCCCTTGGCCTTTAGTGTTTTTAAGTACTGGTATCCAAGTTTTGTTCATTCTCAGAGTCTCTTCCTTCTTGTTGAATTGTATTGGTGTTTGTGGATTTTAATGTGAAGTCTGACATAGTAACCTTCCAAGTTGTCCAGAATTTCAGTGTGTTTCAAATACAATGTTATGACCAGTTTTGTTTAGAGCATGTTTTGCTACTGCAGATTTTTCAGGATGGTTAAGCCAACAGTGTCTTTTGTGCTCCTTAATACGATTCTGAATGCTGAGTTTTGTAGTTCCAATGTAGACCTTTCCACATCAGGGTATGCGATAGACTCCTGCAGAAGTGCAGGGGTGGTGGTGGTCTGTCTTGTACAAAATCCTCACATCACCTGAAAGACTGCACAGTTTCAATAGAGACAGGGAAACCTGCATCAAAAAAGGGAGAAGGACATTAACAGTCCAGGTGCTCAGGAGCAACAGCCACAGAAGGCCATTGCTTTCACATCCTGCATGTGAGCTCCCAATGGCACCTGGTGGGCCACTGCGAGTAGCAGAGAGCTGGACTAGATGGACTCTGGTCTGATCCAGCTGGCTTGTTCTTATGTTCTTATGTTCTTATGACATCACTCCGACCTATGCCCACATCCAACCTGCCTGACTGATTCCATGCCCCTGTTTTGTCTTTACTTCTTCACTTTATTTTTTTAAAATGTGCAAGATTATGTCACATATGCAGCACAGCAGGCTTGCTAGCCCAAATCAGTACTGGGCAGGGAGGCGGGTGGTTGTCTCAGCTGGCAAACTCGCAGCAGGCTCCCCACTCCAGATCGGTGTGGTGGATGGTTGGGCTGACCAGCCGACCAGCCGGACCAGATTGGGAGTGGGTGCCTGGACTGGTGAACCAGCAGCACCAGGAGAGCTGCCTGGACTGGCAAACCTCCAGTGAGCTCACCAGGCCTCATTGGGAGCAAGACGGGGTGTGTGTGTGTGTGTGTGTGTGTGTGTGTGTGAGTGAGAGAGAGAGAGAGAGAGAGAGAGAGAGAGAGAGAGAGAGAATGAAATAACTCTGGCTATATACCCAGAACACAAGCTCAGGTACCTACAACTCAGTTGTGCCCAGGCAGCCACTGCAGGGCTGCGCCAGTGCCCAAGAGCAGCAGAATGGTGCTAAGGGAGATATGCAAGTTGGGTCCCTACGTGAATTCAGGAGGTTCCCTTTGGATTGTCCTGTTAATATGGTTGGCTGCTTTTGTTCAACCAGGGGATTCTAAATGGCTACAATGTAAACTACATAGGGAAATGAATAAGAAAACAAGAAGTGATCTGTTAACTGTGTGTTGAAGGCTTTCTTCCTCCTGCTCTGTTTACATATTCTCTTTCATTTAATACCAATCAAGTTGATTTGAATTTAATGTTTATAGAGATACATTTATGTGCAGCCAAATATGTACAGCCAAATATCTGCAGTGGAAACATACGTAGGCGGCGGAATGCTGTTTTGTTGAGGGTTACTGCAAAAACTTTCCTTCACATAAATGTTTGCGTCTGTGGGTTTATGGGGTGACCAGCAGATAACAACTTGCTTTCCTACAAGCATATACTATGCATGATATTGAATGCCTGAATGGGTGTGTGTGTGTGTTTCTGTGAACATATTTTGCTAATTCCTCCTAAACAACTGGGCTTTTCTGCAAAAGATGTTTACTACAAATCTTCCCACCAAATGCTACTCCCCCCCCCTTCCATTTGGTTTTGGAAATGTTTTCTTTTCATTTTTTCTGCTGTTTTTCTAAGCACTTTTGCTGCAATGTTTTTTTCTCAATACATTTCCAAGCCAGCTTCCCTTGAATGTGCAGTCACGTTGAGACAGCCTTCATTTCTCCACTTCACCAAACACCTGACCCTTGTCCATGCCCCCAAGTAGCTCTCCCAATCTCCCCTTCAGCCATTTCCTCCTCCATTTTTCAAAGGATTTAAAAACATTTTTCTCTTTGTCATATTGAATTAGCAATGTAACACTGAAGCAGAGACAAGAAGCAAGGATAATTACATTAACTTTGTCAATTTCACCTAGCATTTGTGATGTTATTTTTCAGGAAGATACAAAAAAGTAGAGGCAACTGGATCAGCTTTGTCAATTTCATATCAAACTAGTGAGTGAGATTGACAAGGGACTGAGCAGTAATGATTGTGCACTACTACAGCTCTAAATTGACTGAAAAATGTGGGGTTTTGGAAGGCGGCTACATGTTTCATTTCTTTCACATGATGGCACCTACTGCAATAGGGTTTTTGGCTTTTATTTTGTGTGGGTAGTTCTTAGTGGTAGAAATGGAGACTGAGACATTTTTTGAATTGCTGCTTCAGTGTAACTGTTCAGTAACGTTTGAGCACCTGTCCATAAGAAAAAGGGTGGGAAGATTGCTCTTCAGCATCATAAATGACATCCCACTACCTTTAGAAATAATACATTTTCAACAGTAGCATGTAGACTAAATGCAATCGACGAGACAAGGGGAAAATGATGGGAGTAAAGAAGGTACACAGAATTATTTCACAGAAAACATTTTCAAGACACAAGGTTTGGCCCCTGGGATAATCTGTGGTAAGCTGTGCAAGCAGAAAAGGCTCACTGTCTGGGTCAGGCAGGAGTTGTCCATCAATTATTTAAAGCATTACCTTTCATTTCCAAGAGTTTATTATGAGCATCATAAGCACATATAAATCCAACCTACCTCAGCATTTGAGTTAGGGACAATTTCTGCCTAATGAAACACTACTTGTCCAGTAAATAGCATGGGCCCTGTAAAAATTGTGGGACCTCATTTATCTACAGAGCGAAGAAAAGTCACAAGTGGGAGAACAGTGCAATGAATATGAATTCACTGCTAGTTAAATGGCTTCATACAAACAAGGGTAATCAAAAATGGAATAAATCTTAAACTTCAGCATGATATGAAGTTGGGAGAAACCAAACGGAGGCTCTTACCATGGTCATTAGGTTGCAGTTTTAAGCATATTTAGTAGTTAAAAGAAAAAAAAACATAGTCTCCCCTCAAGTAAGATTGCAGCCTCTCTCTCTCTCTCTCTCTCATTGAACATGGACTAGTATAAACCATGTATTGGTACCACTGCTACTTTCTATTTCTCTTTGGATAGTACACAGAAATGAGGAGCGATGTTGTCATTGGGGCTTTGCACTGGTGACCAGAGGTGGCTGAGAGGCATTGTTGTCAGTGAGGCAATACTAGAAGAAAATGGAAAGAAGCAACTGACCTTTTTGATCCTGGAAGAATACCCATCCAACAATGTCCATTTCCTGTGAATTTTTGGGCTTCCAAGGCTTTGTGTAAAAATCATTTTTGAACCTGTGAGAAGTGGCTTATCTGATTATCTGGGGGAAGGGGGGGTGCAAAAATCAAAACTTGTCTGATTTTTCACACACTTCTGATCTCTTCTGAACATCCAATTAACATTAGACTCACACAAGTTTGTAGTATAGGGCAAACCAAAAATATTATAAAGCAGGTGTAGAACACGAAGTTCTGCAGGTGAAGAACACGATCCCATTGGATGTTGATCTATAAAGCAGGTGCAGAACACGAAGCAAATGTTAGCATTAACAGCTAACTGCTTAATGTAAGTTCATTGGTTCATGTAAGTATGATTTGTATTTGAAATGTTTGACAGATTTCCTGTCCTGCACTATATTTTGATTATTTATTTCCTGCTATTTGTTCAGATTGATTTGATCAGCGTTTTAAAGGGCAAGCATGAAATGCTTTTGCTTATTCTCACCCAATTCAACCTTTTCTATAATGCCAAGTTATTTGTACAACATTCTACAAGTTATGAAGGGGATGTTATAAATCCAAATTGTGTCACAAAAAGATTCTTACCGTTCTGACAGCATATATTTTTTAACTGTTATTGAAAATGTCTGCTCAAGGTACACATAAATGATTAAGTTTGAAGTCCTGGGCTATAACATTTTGGTCAGAGTCAGCAAAACACTATGCAGTTTTTGCTTTACATGGCAGTTAGGGTAGAAGAGGTCTTAAATAAAGTTAATATCCTCACCTGGATGACCCAGGATATTCTGACCTTGTCAGCTCTCAGGTTAGGCAAAATTGCCCCTAGTTAGTGTTTGGATGGGAGACCAACAATATATAACAGGATCACTATGCAGAGGAAGGCAATGGCAAACCACCTCTTTTAAGAAAGCGTTCGTTTCATACAGGCCACCACAATTGGGGGTTGGAGTCGGCGTACATGACGCCGACCCAACCCCCCTGGGACCGTTCGCACAAACGGTCCCAGAAACAACCGGGAAGACGGCGCCGTGGAGCACCGTCGCCCGGTCGACCTACCGTCACTGCGGCAGTCCGGCGCATCGCTGAGACCTGGGGACATGCCCCCCTGCCCTGCACGACTGCTCTGGCGTCGCAGGGCAGAGGGGCGTGTCTCCAGGCCTCGGCGACGCGCTGGACCACCGCAGCAACGGTAGGTCGACAGTTAAAAGGGGGGAGGGAGGGCGCCTTCGAAAGCGAGGGAAGTGAGGTCGGAAAACTGCAGCTTTGTGCCGCTTGGGGAAGCGAAGCGGCTGCGACGGCTTTAACCGCCATGCCTGTGCAAACAGTTCCTGGGGGGGCCAGGCGTTTTTGCGATCCCCAGGGCTACGATTAATCAGCCCGTGCGGAAAGGGCCTTAGTTTCCTGCCTTAAAAAACCCTACTGGGTTATCATAAGTTGTTTGTGACTTGTTGGTACTTTATACACACACACACAAAAATCCACCTGCAAAGCAAATCAAGATATTTTGAGAAAATATTTAATGTATTCTAACCATTATGAAGCTCAGGGGCAATCTGTACAGGCTCATTTCCTTTTCAAAGATGTGGCCCAGTAAATACGGTTATTTTAATAGCCTTTACATGAATAATTGCAGTGCTAACCTAAGCAGAATTATGTACCCTGCTAACTGCGTTGACTTCAATGGACTTTGAAGGGTGCAGCTCTTCATGAGCTTCTGTCCTTTCTGACTCAGTCTTCTCTCAGCACAGGAAAATGCCAATTTGATGTTGCCAGACCCTCTTAGGAGCAATGCCAATCTGCAGCTATGTGCCTTGCCACTCACTCTAACTCCTCATGGATGGGAGCTGTGAGAGTCCCTTGCTGTGTACTGTACCTTGTAAGTTGTGGGGCATCATGGCCAGGGTTTTTGTAGTGCTGGGGCGGGGGGGGGGGGATTCAATTCAGAGCTGGGGAGAAAACTTGGTCACAGCAGAGAAGGGAGGTTTTGCTTGCACCTGTCGTTGGCATCCTGAGTTGCTTTGGGCTTCATGGGCATGGCCACAGAAGTGGGGCTTGCTTACTTTTTTTTTTAGTACAATTGGTGTTTTTTGATTGTGTAAATTTGTGCCTCTGTTGAAGATGTTCCAGAGCTAAAAGGGCTTAGGGAGCCAGCTAATTCTGGCCAATGGCCATACCCCATGGACTGCCCACAACTACACTGGTACAGGGGTCTACACCTCACGTGCATTGATTGGCAGCTGCTGTTTAATACCATAAATGAACAGCTACACATTTTGGGGGGTCAAAATTAACTTCGTCGTAAAAGAACTGCACTTCAAAGCATATTTATGGTAATCATTCACATGACATCCTGCAGTGATCTCACAGTGATTTTTGCATTTTGAGTTTTTCATGGTTTTTCAGATTGCTGGGGATGCCATGCTCCTAAATCCTCTGATGTGGAAAGAGCAGCTGTATTTTTGTGACTCAAAGCACATTAATTTTCAGTTAATTCTGCTTCTTACCAGCAGGGGTCATGCCATGATCAGGACTAAATTAATATCCCCCTCCCCTCATCTGCTGATGGAGGCTTTTTATGGAATTAATATTTGTTGCTGAGGTTCATGCAGGACAAGTCACTCTTCCACTTCTGTGCTTTAATTGCATGCTTCAAGGTGTTTCTAGGAACATGAGTTTTGACACTGTGATATCAAATGCTGCACATTAACTTACAGGCTCTGTGGGCTTTTATGCGCTTGTGATCTCCTTCACATTGAACATACATTCCCTTTGGGTTGGCTTCTCAGTTTTCCCCTTTTTGGAACTGTCAGATCTGAGAATGTTCATGGGTTCCAGAGGCTCTCAAGTCTGACTTTTCAGGGAAAGCAAAAAGGATCACCAGGTTTCCCATTCTTTGGGCTTCCCCACCCACACAAGAGTGGCTCCTCCCAAATGGATTGAATAAGAAAGTGAGGTGGGGGTGGGGAACAGTTCAAATGGTGAATTGGATCACCTGTGGATGCTTTGCAATGGGTTTCTCCCATTTAAACAGAAAACCATGGTGGGGAAAACACTGATAAAAAAAACCATGCATAAATGGGCTGTGTTAACAATGTATGCATAACATCCATAAATTATCATGCATATTTTATTGTTCCCCACTCTGAGATTGTGATAAAGGGTAGGAAATAAATAAATAATTTTTTAATTTGTTACTGAAATGTTGCTTTCATACCTGTTGTGGTTCCTTAAAGACAAATGGTACATTTATTGAGCCCTAAGGTTTCATGAGTCAGTTTGCTTCTTCAGCTGCATGAAGAACATCTAATGCATGAGGTCATGGGAGCCAGTAAAATGTCATAGTTTACGACTTGTGAAACCAGGATTCAAATTTACACTCTGCCAAGAAATTCACTGTGTGTTTTTTTGGTTCAGGCGACCTCTTTCAACCAAAAATACCAAAAGGTGGTGTGAGGCTATAAAGGGAAGAGAACCATGCAAAGTGCACCCCTCTGAGCTTCTTGCAGAACAGCAAGACCAAAATGTAAGAGGCAGAAGTGTATCACAAAAATAAGTTGGTCACAAAAGCTTGTGGGTCTGTAGGATGCCACTAGTCCTGTGGTGGCGAACCTATGGCACTCCAGATGTTCATGGACTGAGAATTGTAGTCCATGAACATCTGGAGTGCCATAGGTTCGCCACCACTACACTAGTCTCTTTATCATTTGGCTCCCATGAGCTAGTATAGCTTCCCCATTAAAGAAATTGCAATAGAGGTTTAGAGTTGATTTGCACAGTGCTTTCTCCTTTCCCCCCTGAGAATGTCATATTTTCTGTGAAGCTGTCTACAGCTAATACACATGTTTTCTATATCTAAATAACTAAACTAAGACGGCAATGAGGTGGATACCTCCTAATGTCAAACCACAGCGAGGACTCCTTTGAAACACCTGGAGGAGAACTTTCGAGCAACACCTGAAGACACAGAATATTGCATGGGAAGAGGCTGCAACACTCGCCCAAGACTGGAACTGCTGCAGAGCACTTGTTGCCCAATATGCTACTTATCATGGGAGAAACCAACCAACCAACCTGGGGCAGCACATCATTTGAGCAGGATTTCCCATTCACCCCCCTCCACAATTGTTGCAATCATAAGAATCTGTGCTAACTGTTTCCATTATGAACTGGTTTATATATTTTTCCATATGTGCACATTTTGGCAGATGTAGTGCTATTTAAGTGACATGTATAGCATTCTGCCCTGTGACTGGGCACAGATTAGCTTCCTTCTGGGTGCAAACCACTCAGTGCACAAAGGTTTTATCACTCTTTGTTCTTAAACTCAGCATGGAAGGATAGGTCAAACCATTCTCTTTTTCACAAGTAAAGTTTCTGAGGATAAACTTTGCAGAGACTTCTCTTTCACAAAGACAGCAGACCATTGTAAGTCTTGCATTCTTTGCATGAATCCATCCATTTGCTCAAGAAACTCTATTTGAAGCTACGCATGAAGTCCTTTACTCTGTTGGCCCTACTCAGACATGGGATCCAAACTATCCATCAGACATGCATAAGTGATAGAAACTTCTGCTTGATTTGCAAATTTTCCAACTAGGCAACCTTTAGACATGAAGAGATCTGTGCTGCCCATAATCAGTACCAATTGTTTTAGCTTATATTGCTCTTTATTTAGCATATGTACATATCGTTTGTTCTTTATTGTGATTAAAATTCAGTTGACAGCTCAGGGTTGGTTTGTTTTGCCTACCTGAAGTATTAGAAAATGACTTGGCCGCCAGCAAACAACACTAATGGGGAGATGGACCCAGGTTATCCACATTCAGACTCTGCAGGTAGTTTCAGGTTGCTAAATTTTCAAAAACATAGAATCTAAATGTGAGCACTCTCCTCAGCCAGCCACCCCTGCAGGGTAGGCCACCTTGGCCTCATAGCAGCTGGCCTACCTTTTTGGATCAAACAAGACCTGACTCTGGCTTCTGTTAGTAAGCTTTTTACTTTCATGAGGCAGTTAGCATTCCTGCAAGCTTGAACACCTGCCTCCCTTTTATCCCTCGCAGGAGGTTCCTGGCTCCCTAGGAGCTTCCTGCTCCAGCCTCCTAGTGGCAGGCAAGCTGTCCATTGTGCCCTGCTGGTCTGGGATTGACTCTTCTGATTTTCTGGCCCTCCTCCCTGACTGTAGCCTGGTTGAGGCTGTGCTGGCTCCTCCCCATTCTCTAAGGCTGCAGAGAACTGCTGATTGCAGCTTGGCTATGGCTGTGCTATCTCCATCCTTTCTAGTGGAACTGCTGAGACTTGCTCTTGCTGCTTAGGCCCTCCTGCTATTTCTCTGCAGTTTCTCCCAGCTTCTGGTGTCCTGCTCCAGCTGGTAAATCCAAGGGCAGGGCTACCAGTTGTGGGGTGCTTCATAGTCCCTGGGTGGGCATCTGTGACAAGGAGGCTGTGAAACATGCTGTTTGGTGCTGGGAGGCAGCCCCATGCCTGGACCCAAAGTATGACAAAGTAGGAAACATTAAGCAGCCCTCTATCATTGAGGAGTACTTCACTTGATGATCAAATTTTCAGAGGAAAGTCTAGAGCAGGAATCCGCAACCTTGTAGAACCTATGGGTAGTTTTGGAATTTTGAAAACACCTAGCAGGTGCACTGCAAAATGGCTGCTGTAGGAGGCAAGGACAACCATCAAAAAGCTCCAATCCCTATATATTAGGAGGTTCAAAGACAGGTATCCTTCTATGATGGAGGCAACTTTTTCCAAATAAATGCTCTTTGTTGACAGAAACATGATTCCTTCTGTGATTTTCTTATGTACCTTATGCTCCAGTGAGTTGAAATAATCTCTTTGTTGACAGAAACATGATTCCTTCTGTGGTTTTCTTAAGCACCTTATGCTCCAGTGAGTTGAAAGACAGCTGAGACTGACTTTTTGCTTTGGAGAAGTGAGTGTCCAGAAAATACATAGCAGGCAACATGGCACCCACAGGCAATATATTTGGGATCACTGGCCTAGGACTTAGTTCAATCAGTTCCCAGGATAACGGCATTGCAGAACAGTTGACACACAGCTCCGCATTTCAAGACTCAATAGCAATGCTCCCTACCAGCAAAAAAAGTTTTTTTTCATTGTTCTGAGAGTAAATTCATTTTTCTTACCATGGATAGCATTGATTGGTGAGGTGTATGATCTTGTGAACGTTGCCCTCAGATTTGCAGGTGTGGAAGTATCCTGGAATGAAAAATCATTACAGAGTACAGATGTTAAATGTTTCATGTCCCTTCATCCTTGAGCATAGAGTAACAGCAAAAATATGGAAGAAATATTTTGGCCCCAGTTAATGCTGATGTAATCATTGCAGCTATTTAAACAACTTCACATTCATTTTCCTCCAGCCCCCAGCCCTCCAAATTCTCTTGCACCACTTTCCCCCTAAAAACAAAGCAAAACTTGAGTGCCAACCAGTGTCTTTAAAGGATTGAAAGTTCGTAAATCATCATGACCTCCAAAAGCTTTATCACTTTTAACAGATCGTCAGTGTTTATCATACTGGAGGGAATTTGTTATATGTCTGTAAAAATCATTCTCTCCCTGAAGAGATCGTTAGTCTCTTTATAGTTAGAGGCAAACATTGACATTAATGTGTTGGTGTGATAGTGTTAAGTTTATCAGACTTTAAAAAAAATTAACTGCAGGCCACTACCAATGTATTATTTGGTTTTCACAGAGTTACTTATTGAAATACAGATACATAGAACTGCTATGCTGACATTGATTAGAGCAATATAGACCTGAACTCAATGGTACTTGACTCATATAAGGTCATGCTTCCGCTACAGAAAAGTCACATGGAAAATCACCACAGCAGTGTCTTATCACACATTAAAGACGAATGGATTTATTGCGGTATAATTGTTGTGGGTTTATGCCAGAATAAAGTTGTTAGTCTTTAAAGTATCACTATTACTTTTGGGGAGACTGAGCTGGAGTGCCTATCTTCCCAGCATGGGGATCCCATAAGAAGTCTTGAGTGTGGGTCATTCTGCATTATCTCCAGCTCAAGGACTAGTGTCCAGCTTCAATCACACACTGGTGTACTCCCATGTGGGGATGCTGTATGTGCCATCCCATGGTGCTCCCTAGCAGGCGGCCTGTGAGGAGTTGTATCACTTGATAATGGATCTGTGCCAGTGCTCCCATAATTGTACTCAATATTCTCCTCTTCACCTTTGCTCCTTCCCGTGCACCCTCTGTCTGCAAACACTTAATCAGAACAACGAAAGATGCTAGAGGACTAAGAAAAGAAACAAAAATATGACGCTAACTTAGTTGTACTGGGTTAGCCTGAGTCACTGGGTTAGCCTGAGCATTTCCTCCCATTAAATGGACATAATCCCACAAGGACTTTGAAATAGAAGCTGGTCATGGCAGACTTCACACCATTTCTCCCAGTCCCCCAGTTGGTGGCTTGCACACTTTCTCACAGTGTGTCAGACCTTTTAACCTTTCCTTTTCCAGCTGGCAGGATTTCACATTGACCTATTCTGAAATTGGATTTGAGTGCCCACATGTGCACCTTTCTCCAATCATATGAAGGTGCATATTCCCAAATGTTTTATGGTCCCACTCAGACTATTCAGTCATCCATCTTCCCCCTGTCCAGCAGGTGAGCAAATGGTGATCCTCATCCCATTTGTTTCTATAAATGACTCCCCCCACACCCTGAAATCCAAGCAATTTATATGCTTTCTCTGAGATCAGGACGTTCCATAGTTTTAATCAAGGTAGCCTGCATCTTTTATCACCACATTCCTAAGTAGATCACTTTACATGGATGTTCTGGTTGTAAACACTGCAGCCCCTTCCGCACATGCAGAATAATGCACTTTCAATCGACTTTCACAATTATTTGAAAGTGGATTTTGCTATTCCTCACAGTAAAATCCAGCTGCAAAGTGCATTGAAAATGCATTGAAAGTGCATTTTTCTGCATGTGCAGAAGGGGCCTAACTTTTGCTCTATGCTGAGTCACTTTCATGAAGATAATTTCAGAGGGTAGCCATATTGGTTTGAAGTAGAACAGCTAGATTCGAGGCCAGTTAGGGGCCGCCAAGATTTTTGGACTATAAGCTTTCTAGAGACAGTGTAGCTGCCAGTCATACATTTATAACCATGAGCTTCCAGGGCAGAAAAAACAGCTATTAGGAAAGCATGGGCTCAGCTGCCTCTCATCTTTAGAAATTAAGAACTGTACATCAACTAATTATTTCTGTCATTCTGACCTTCTTTTTCTTGATGACACTTTGCCAATACTGCACATTTCTGTAGGGACCTGAAGCAGTTCTTGCTGATGGCTTGGCTTCCAGTGATACATATATACATTTTAATTTATCTAAAGGGCTAGTATTAAAAACCCTTTTGTTCCTCTTGGAACTCCCCAAGCACAGCTGCTTAGTTCTTATAGTGAGGTGATATGTATCTAGAAGTTGTATTTGGGTTATTTTTGACATTTAATTTATGATCCTCCTAGCACTCAGCACTATTGATTGTGGTGCCAATCATATCTTAGATTTCCCTTTCTGTGCAGTGAGTAACAATGGGAATATAAACGTGTCTGCCATCTCTGTCTGTTTTCTACCAACCTGCCACAAAGATCTGCTCTGTGTCACTGCATTTATTCATATTTACCACTTGCTATCATTGTCTCTTCCTCATTCTGATAATTTCAGAGTGGTAACTGTGTTAGTCTGTAGTACTAAAGATAAACATAAGTGTTCAGATACTTTACCCGCATGGTCCTGAGTAGAATTATATCTTCTAAGTTCACCGAAGTCAATGGGTTTACAAGGGTGGAGCTCTGTTTATAATAATACTACAAGAGACCAATTCTAAGCAGGACTACTCAGATTCCTACTCAGATCTGTTCAATTAGGCTAACTCCTAGGAAAGTGTTTTCAGATTTCACTAGGGCAATGAAATACATGGGCGGGGGCAGTTTTGCAATGGCTGGGGACATCCTGAAGTGCCTCCAAAGAGGATTGGGAAGGAGCAGAGAAGATGAAAAAGCCAAAACTGAGGAATGGCCCCTAATACAATTTCTGTTTCAATGGCATACACTTGCTATTTTAATTGCATAAGTCACCAGCATGCATAGGGGGCATTCATGGATTGAAAGGCCCATGAAAGCCAACTAGTTGGCTCCATCCCTGGGAATCTGCCCAGAATTCCCCCACCTGCACCAGAACAGAGTCCTGTGGTGGAGGAGTGCCTGTGCAGCAGCAGCTTCTGTGTTCGGGTGATGCAGAGCCTTGTGACACCTGCCACTGGCATATTTGCCCCCCAATCGGCATATTTGCCCCCTGAACCAACATAAGGGGCACTCATGTTGGTGTGCACCCATGCTTCATCCATGATCCTCTCTCCCCACCCAACCCCTGGATTGAATTCTAAAGCTATTTGTGCACAGGGTTTCTCCTTGAGTCAAGTCCACCTTCAATTTAAGGAAGATTTCCAGTTATGCAAGAGATTCACAACATTATCTGAGTTTGATTTTAATTTACTCAACTGTCACAACGCCACTGTGCTTCTGATGAATGAAAGGATGAATTTTTCCAATGTAGACAAATTTTGACCTTTTTCTAGAATTTGCCAGTAATCTGGTCATGAATGAGTGTGCCACACCAGCCTTGGCTTCTTTTTCCTCTTCCTTCCCCCCTCCCCCACACCCCGCACCTTCAGAGTTGTATGCACCATTTCTCCACCCACTCTCCACACATTCTGCTGCCGGCTCCCTCATTTCCCTCCCAGTGTTCTCCATTTGGTTGCTGCTACTGTTGCAAATGGCTCCTCATTAGGTTGATATTTTATGTAGGAGTGGATGAACTCTGGGTCAGAAATACCTTTATATAATCCATTTTTAAAAGCTCTCCAAGCAAAGTTTTATGGGCTGCTGGGAATAAAATTTCATCATTACTCTCTCTCACTTAACGAAAGAAAGGACATCAGCATTCCTACTTTCTGCAGCTGCTTTGAATGGTAAGAATGCCTCTGCTTCAGAATTTCTGCTCTAAAAACTGTAACGTAACCTCATCAGTCACCTATTGGAAATAACGGAACAAAAGTCTGTTAGAGGTGTTATGTTCACAGTGTGCTTCCAGAACAAATAAGTCAGTGGTAACCACAACTGAAAATATAGGTGAAACAAGGTGAAAGAAACTAATATATGAAATATTGGAAGCTTATTCTGTACCAACTTTTTCAAGGTTATAGTACTTTGAATAATAGCTATATAGAACAGTGTGAAGGACAGTATGTAGAGAGATTGCTTGAAGTGGCTTCATCATATCTTAATTTAAGATCAGATACAAATTTAATGGGACATAATTTCTGGAATTCTGCAATAATACACATTCTTCAATGTTTTAAAAAACATTAAAAATATTCTTGTAGAATAGGAAGGTACTGCGCATGTGGAAGACAGGAGGACAGTAGTTAATGGGTACTGGGAATGGGCACCGAGGAGCAGAATAGAAAAGGATGTTCACGTCAAGAAATTCACTTTTTCTCGCCCACCTCTTCCTATGGCCATAGACATCTACAAAGCTCCCTTCACCTAGTGATTCTCATATTTGAGCTCAAGCAACGCAGAAGGGATTTCCTATGTTGGTGATTTTTTAAAAAATTATCCTTTAATCAAATTGTTGTAGGCTTTCACAGCCGGAATCACTCGGGTGTTGTGGTTTTTCTGGGCTGTATGGCTGTATTTCAGTAGCATTGCTCCAGTAGAAAAATGCTACTGGTACATGGCCATACAACCTGGATGTTTGATGTCCTTTTCAGACCTTCAGTGCATGTGACAGTGAAGTCAATCTTGTGGAAATGTTGAGGAACTCCTCGCCCTTTCTGCCCTTAAAGGAATTCATTTTCCAGGGCTGCAATTCCAGGCTGGGGATATTGAAGGAGGAGGAGGGGAAGGAGTTTTGATTTATACATTCCCTTTCTCTCCTGTAAATAGACTCAAAGGGGCTTACAAAATCCTTTCCCTTCCTCTCCCCACAACAGACACCTTTTAAGGTAAGTGAGACTGAGAGAGTTCTGAAGAACTGTGACTAATCCAAGGTCACCCAACAGAAATGTAAGAGTGAGAAAACAAATCTGGTCCACCACATAGGACTCCAATACTCATGTGGAGGAGGGGGGAATCAAACCCGGTTCTCCAGATCAGAGTCCACCTGCTTTTAACCACTACACCACACTATGCTTCTTGTCTCACATTAAACCAAAATATGACCATCTACAACTTTATTTTCAGGACTGTGTTGCTGTGGATTTGGTTTTTTAGAAACACATGATTTCTCTACATGCCACCCTGCATTAAGCTTTCTGCCTCTGTACTTCTTACATAAGCCGCCCTATACTTACTGAGAAGGAGAAAAACCGAAGCAGTTATTGGCTCCTTTAATCCACAATCCACAAATCTCAGCAGAGATAGGTAGTTTAGAGCTCCGGCCAAATCTGATTATCCAAAACTTCAGAACATTGCCTAGAATTATTTTAGTTTCTGCAAGCTTTTGGACAATCTTTTAATAAAATGAAATCTTTGTGCGGGGAGTATAAATGTTTGTAACTAATTTGAGTGCCTACTGAAAGCTCTTAGCAAGTTCAACTAGCATCTCTCTACCTACTTACCTTCTAGTAAAGAATCTTTTATAACAGATGAACACTCCATTGGTTTTTAAGAGCAAAGGGTATTTTAAAACATTTTTTTCTTTTGCAGATATCATATAATCAGCCACCCCAAATACCTTGACAACTGTTACAGTCATGGCAACAGAATAAAATCTAGTCGGAAGCCAAAGGATAATGTTGGAAAGATTTTGTGCAAAGTCTTTGCTCTTGAAAATTCAAACACAAAGGGAAGGTTCAAGAGTTAGTTTTTTTAACTTATGCAAAACATGAGACTAATTCAATTCAAATAAGCAGAACTAGAGAAGAAACTAATGCTAAAATGATACAGAACCCCAAAGCAACTGGCATATATGATAAGAGGACTTAGTCCAAAGTGTTGGCATTGTGGTGAAAAAAACGCAATTTATATGCATATGTGGTTGGAATGTGAAGAGGTGAAACAATTGTGGAAACATGTTATACTGCATATAGAAAAATATGTTAAAGTAAAAATAATGGTAAATTTTGACCTATTATTTACAGGCATAACAGATAATAAATTAGTAGAACAAAGAAAGAGGACAGTATTTAAAATGATGATCAGAGCAGCCCATGCTTCAATAGCATTGGGATGGAAAGATAAAAGTATATGGTCTATACAGAATATGGTCTATACAGAAATTAGAAATTTTTGAAATAATGTCAAGAAATCAAATATGGCAAGAAAAACAAATGTACAAAGTCTATGAGTGCAGCAGTGAAAATTGTGAGAAAAACTACATGAACTGGTGCACTTTAGCTGTCACAATACAACAGAATCACGTTTCAACATTCATGAACATATATATTTTTAGTCATCCTATATATCTGATTAATCATAATCACAGCGTTACATATGCTGAACTCATATGGATAATTTTCACAATTACATACACATCAAAGAAGAAACTTCTATCAACTTACTATATGGAATTCAATATAGGAAATAAATCTTCAACGTCCAATAGGTAAGTGTCCAATCAGTGAATCCAAAATCCTCAATATCTATACAGGTAAGTATTTAATTCATACTTTTCCATATGTCCAATTACATCAACATCCATGCAGGTAAGTGTCTAACCAATAACGTTTTTCTTAAAGGCGAAATCATCAATATCCGCACTGGTAAGTATTCAACAGGCTCATGAATTAGTCCAGACTTCCCTCTGTGATACACCTCTGAAGATGCCAGCCACAGATTCAGGCAAAACGTTAGGAACAAGATCTACCAGACCATGGCCATGCAGCCCGAAAAACCCACAACAACCAGTTGAATCTGGCTGTGAAAACCTTTGACAATACATTTTCTAGCATTATTGACTTTTCCAGTGACCTTGTCTTTTCATAATGTGACCAAACTACAACAACCTCAGTTTAGTCATTTTAACATTTAGGGAGAGTTCAGGCTCAATTTGATCAAGAACCTAGTCTTTTTGGAAGTCCATGGTATCTGTAACACTGGAAGATTCCACACATCCAATCTAAAATGGGATGAGGAAGCAAAAACAAAACAAAACCCAACAACCCCTTTTGGGGGCAAAGGTTCACACAGAAACTCCCCAAAACAGGTCAGATCCATTTTTGAGAGCCTAACCTGGGTTGAATGAAGATCGCTAAACCAATCTTTTTCCTATAACCGGTGGTGGAATTCAAATAATTTAACAACTGGTTGTGGTGCATATTTGCTGAATCCCACCACTGCCTATAACCCAGGTTTCAAATGCTTCCTGCTTGCCTGAGCGAAGTAAGGCAGCAGAAAGCGCCCAATTCCCCCCCTCCCATCTACAATTTCAGTGGATTCTCTAGAGAATCTGCTCAAATGGTGACCACCATGTTCAGATGGGGGAGATTCTCAGTTGTGGGGGGAAAATCTCTGGCCACCCACCATCCCAAAGTCCCAAGCACTGGGCAGGTGGGGGGATACATTTTTTTCTTGTCTTGTCTGGGCACTGTGTAGCCATGGAGGTCCCTTAAAGGTCTCCATAGCTACACATGCAACCATGGACTTCCTTGGTGGTATCCCATCCAAATACTAACCAGAAGTAATCCTGCTTAGCTTCTGTGATTTCATGATATCAGACATGTCTGGGCTGTTCAGGTCACAGTCTATTGCACTGTATAATTATCCATTATTAATTATTATAGTGGGGACCACTTTAATATGAGTAGTAAATTATCTTCTCGACAGTTTAGTTCATTAGTAAGATATTACTAATTAGATGTTTTACACAGTCCTCTTGGATGGCAGTAATTACAAACCTGATCAAGTGGCGTCAAGTTGCAGCTGACTTATGGAACCATGTAGGGATTTCAAGGCAAGAGAAAAACAGAGGTAGTTTGCCATTGCCTTCCTCTGCATAACAACCTTCACATTCCTTGGTAGTCTTCCATCCCATTACTTACCTGACATTGCTTACCTTCTGAGATCTGCAAAGATCAGGTTAGCTTGAGCCATCCAGACCAGCCCTACAGGGTAACATAACTAGATTTTAAAATGGGATTAAACAACATAAAGAAAATTGGCTTTGCTATCTCAAAATGAAAGATGCTTGAAACACAAATCACTGTACATGGAGTCTAAATTCATTTAAAACAGAATGTTCCTTTGCTTTAAAGGTTGCTGACAAAGTATCAATAATTGTCCTGTGGGCCTGCAGTCATACAGAAACAATGAAAAAGTGGTGGTTACGCTCCATAGTCCTGTTGAAAATCATATGTTAATATTATTTGTGGCTTAATGCTGATTACAGCGTTGGAGGCATCAAATTAGCATGCTTGATTGTTGTGCCCTACTATACTGTTCATGTTGTGGCATTTTAGTGGGCTTTCTATGATCCATCCCAGAGAGCATCCACATCTTATTATGGTATTAATTACTTTATAATTAATCTACTAGAATGCCAAGATAACTGAAAGCAAAATGACATTGAAGGGAAAGCCTAGGGGAAAGTAAACTGAATTAGTTTTTATCACTGAATTAGTTCCCTAATGTAAAAAATGTCCCTCTTAATATTGCATATTTAGCAATGCACTGGAATGCAGATATTGATGGCATGAGAATATTTTAGCTACTTGCTGAGAACTAAATATAGTTTCAAAATACCAAGACTGTTCTTCTTGCTAGTGAGCAAGTCAAAAGCAGATTTTTGTCAAAGCTAATTTGAAAACATAATTTCTAAACTGTAACCATTGGCCATATTTTGACATGAATTGCCATGCTTGTGCTTTTACTGAGAGGATAGCAACTCATAACAAGATCTAGCATGTGGTTAGTCTTTAAGAATTATGTTTTCAAGGGATTATGCTTGAAATGGATTTTTAGAAATGTATACGTATAAAGTATCTAGGGTAAGAAGCATACTGCAAAAACCTGCTGCTTTGGACTGAAGGCCTTGTTGCCAGAACATTCTGTTCCCAAGTATGACCAGGCAGGTGTTCCTTGAAAAATTGCAATAAGGACACAGAGACAAGAACTCTTTCTGCACACTTGAACATTTCTGTACAAGAAAATAAATATCCATACACTTGGAATAAATGTTTCATAACCAGGATTGCTACCTGAAACCTTGTCTTTTCCCCATTGTTGAATGCTCTTTTTCATTTGGGATACATTATAGTCTGTACTGATTTCTGAAAGGGTTTAAAACTTCTGGTTCTCACCGTAGATACTCTTCTACTTATTGCAGAATAAATGAAAGTCAAATGAAAGTCAAATGAAAGGAAACAAAGACCTATGCATTTTTGGGGATGTATAAAAGATGTTCTCTCCATTAAAATGAATGAGAAATCCCAGCTATGCAAGATTATTACAATTAACCACAGTGCTGACCTCCAAGTTAAATTTTTTACCAGTGATAACCTAAGTCAAGTTATATTATTCTATTCCCACTGATTTCAATGAACATAGCAAGATGTAACTGCTTAAAATGGCATTACAAGACTGCAATATGGAAAACAGTTTCTTGGGAATAAACTCTATGGAGTAAAATGGGTCTTCTGGGTACACCTGCTTAGAATTGTTCCCAAAGAGTTTTCAGTGCTGTCTGAGTTCAATATTTTTGGAAAGCAAGGTTTCTTTCCTGCTTCCCCACAGCATTGTAGTGCATTTGTGCTTTCCCTGGCATTTCTCCAGTCTTTCTCAACCTGCTTTGCTCCAAAGTTTTAAAAAAGACTGCAGTGAAGCCTGAATGGCTGCAGTGTGGGTGGGAAAATTTGGATTTGTCAGCACGCATGACAGACATTTTCCCTTACTTGGTCCCCCTGGCAGCCATTTTCTCTTTTTATCATCAGAGGGGCCTTTTGTTATTTTGAATAATCAGAACTAGAATGTTGTTATATCTATATACTGTTGTAACAATAGATGGATCAGGTTCTCCAGTCCAATTAAAAAATGATTTCCCTTGAGGAGATATAATAGAAAAGGCATATATTTGTGTGGAAAGGAAGATTAACTTTAAAAGAAAGAACTGGGAATTCAGGCAATCTGCTGCACATATTGTTACAGTGGTATATTGATGCAATAATATTCTAGAGCCATTTTATTAATTGCAAAAACACTGGGTCATAAATGATGGTGGACAATTTTCATTGATTGAAGCAAGGAAACCTGGTAGCAAGCACCACCTAGCAACTAACGGCTAGTGCTCTAGCAATGGGGAAACCACAAAATCTGATCTCTATATATGGAAACCATCTTGAAAGAGCTACAGATACTTGTACATGATGTTGCTGTTCTGTCTGTAGCTGGGAATTAGCTAACTTGCCATTTGCCTGATGAAAATATTTAAATACCAACCAAAATTGTATGAGAAAAGACAGTTTGCTTCTTTGTGGCAATGGCAGTAAGGGTACACTTTAGAAGTCAGGGCACAAACATGGTTATTGATAGAGATGTCACCTTCCAGGTGGGACCTAGGGATCCCTCAGAATTGTAGCTCATCTTGAAACTACAGAGATTACTTCCCTGGATGTTGTATAGGGTGAAGTCTGTAGAACTGCACCTTGCTAAGGTCCTTGTCCTCTCCAGGCTCAATCTCTAAACCTCCAGGGGTTTCCCAACCTGGATCTGACAACCTCACCTCCTGGCAACCCTAGTTATTGACTTAATATCATCATTTAGTGATATATACATTTTAAAATGTTTATTTATTTAATTTTGTCATACATGGAGTACCCTGTAGTGAACATTTTTGGTCCTGTTTACAGAGAGAAGTTCCTCAAGTAAAAAGCTGCTTTAGGATTATAATCAATATTTTCTTCAAAGTGCAAACCAAAATTGCTCCTGGAGTTTCTTTTGACAATTGTTGACATTGTCATTGTGGCAGCCAATTACTAAGATTATCTTAACATTCTGCTATTCCTTGTCTATAAAGTGCTGTGTACTTCTAAAAATTTTGTCCTGTTTTGTATGCCAATAAAGGCTTCTTCTTGTTGTGTACTTCTAAATCATTTCAAGGTCAACATTGCTTGGGGATTAAAACAGTACAGTTCTGTCACCAGAACCATCCACTGGTGCTGAAAATCAAGGGTGTGATCTTAACATCATCAAAAGATGCCTTTGTATACACAGTTATCTGTCTAATTCATTCGCACAGCAACCTGCCCCACTAATAATGTGCCTCAAGCATTTTACTGTGAGACACACTTGCTGAACAAATAATAACATGAAGTACCAGCATTCACCTGTGCTGTATTTGGAGATGGACTGAGCAATATCAGCCCGAGATACCAGCACATCACTGACGCCAGTGTAGCTAGTTAATATCCTGGGCTGTCTTAGCATTTTTTAAAAGATGCAACTCCCGAGTGGATAGTAGCAATACCATCATTACTCACCAAACAAGCTGACAATGCACCCCCCCCCCCCAATCTCAACTGTCTGGCCGTTTCCACACGGCGGCGGAAACGGCTGGGTCGGCGCTTCTCGCGCCGACCAGAAGACGCTGGGACCGTCCGCACGGACGGTCCCGGGAAGAGGCGGGCAGCCGGCGCCACGGAGCGCCGGCGCCTGCACGACCCAGCTTGTCCCTGGGCCTCCAGCGTGTCGCCGAGGCCTGGGGACACGCCCCCTGGCCCTGCGTGCCTGCTCGAGCGGCGCAGGGCAGGGGGGCGTGTCCCCAGGCCTCAGCGACGCGCCGGAGGCCCAGGGACAAGGTGAGTGCCGGGTCAGGGAGGCGCCGTGAAGCCGCTGCCGTTCGCTGGGTAGCGGCTTCATCCAAGCGGCGTATTCCAAAAAGAGCGCTTCTTAGCATTCTCGGAATACGCCGGCTGCGGGCCAGCCGGGCGGCGCGGCGCGGCTGCGCTGCAGCTGCGCCGCTCGTGCAAATGGCAGCCTGGAGATGGCGTTTTTACCGTCTCCAGGCCGTCATTTTCCGCCCGTGCGGAAACGGCCTCTATAAACCAGCCAACTAATGTACCCCCTCTGACATCACTCTGACCACACCCATCTGCAAAACAGAAGAAAGGAAAGATCAACGGAGGCGCAGGCCCTTTTATTATTGGAAAGACTATAAGCTTTTTCATGTGTTGTTAGTTACCATGTGCTGCTTCGATTTATCCCCTGATTCTGCATGCATTTATGTGCCTTTAGTTTTCACTTCAGTTTTTTAAAATTCCTCCTCTTTCCTGTTTTTATCCCAATTCTTTTGAAACCAGTTTTACTCTGGAAGCTTTTCCCAAGCACATTATGTTTCTATCAGTTTTCTATGTCCCACGCAGTTTCAGCCCATTTTTTCAATGACTGGATTGTCCTCATAATTAAACCACTCCCTCTCCACTCCAAGACAAATGATTTCAGATCTTTAAAAAATGATCCTAAAATGTTGATATTGTAGTCGACCCACGCGGTCAGCGTAAGAACGAGACGAGACGCGGAGATAACATCTGGTGGAGATCGCCAGCAGCGGGAGACCGGAGGTCCGTGTTCCTAGCGAGTCTCCCGTCTGCCGGTTCCTGGCACCTTTTATTGTTACTCTATCGGGGGCGTGTAGGAGGGAGGACCGGGGGGAGTTCCGGGAGAACGGGAGGCGGGAGGTCGGGAGATCATCATGTGATGCATGATCTCATCTGGCTACGTGCGGAGAGGAGCGTACGCGTCTGAGCCTAATCCTCACCTGGGGGCAGGATCATTGTCCCTGCGCCCGGTGATTGAGCCAGACAGTTCATGACCCGTGACTCATGGGGATGAGGTAGGGGGGTCGCGATCACGACCGGCAAGGCCGCAGGTCCGTTAAGCGTCCCAACGTTCTACCACGGCGCTGCTGGGTCGGCAGTGCATCACTACGTCTCCTCCTTTACATTTTAGAAAGGGGGCCGAAATGCTAAGGCGATTTAAAGAGACGCTTTGTCTCCTCCGCCGTTTGGTCAAGCTGACCAACCTGCTTGTGTACCATTAGAACTTGCCTCCGGGGTAAGGGAAATTGAGGGGTTTCTTACACACGTTACAGGCAATATTAGACACGCATTGAACGAAACAAGATCCGATAACGAGGCACACAATTAAACCAATGCAGAGCTGTACAATAGCACTCAACCATCCTCCCGGCAGCCAGCTCCAGAGGGCTGACCACCAATGGGGCAAAACATCATACTTCAGATTAGATACAACTTCTTGCAGCTCATGCACTTTCATGTGAATCAACTGGGAATTATCAGAAAGATTAAAACAACACATATTATGTACATTCTCACAACCTTGGTGATGTAACAACAACAAGTAATCAATAGCGACTACGATTGTCTAGGGTCGCTTGACCGAAGTTCCTGCTGCTCGGAGGCCAGGGCATCCAGAGCGGTGGAGGTAGAGTTGATGGACTTACGCTTAAGGGCACAGGCCAGCCGGCCAATAGTCTTAGCATTGTAAGAAGCCGAGTCCGGGGACTCCCACTAGGGAAGTTCTGCGAGGGAGACGAACTCACGCCCGAGAGGGCGACCGCGTCGCTCCGACAGGAGGGGTCGAAGGCAGAGCGGAGCGGAGGCGGCGGCGTCCGGGCTCCCGGGGTGGAGCCTGAGGTAGGACGATGGTGAGACGACTGAGGCAACAAAGAGTTCCGGCAGAGAGTCGGGCGGGGATATAATTAAACGTTCTCTCCCCGCAGGTCCAGAACCAGCCCCTGGGGAGCAGGATGTTTCCGAACATGGGGAATGTCCTCCGTGTTCGTGCAGTTCTAACTGGCCGGGCCGATGAATGGGCGGGTCGGTTCCCCGCGGCTGCGCCGGTGATGCGGGCGCAGGTGTTAGATTCGTGGTTAGCGACAGTCTTGGTGACAAGGGGAGAGAGCGCCAGCGAGGGTTTGGACGACGGGTCCCCAGTCGGCTCATAGAGTACCCTGATGGATGAGGCATTCATGAAGGGGCTTAGCCCAGACTCCGCTAGGAAGTCTCCGGTAGCTTGCAGGCGGGGAGCAGGCAGGAGCTTAGCAGGCTCCCGACTCCTAGAGTACTGGCCCAGGCAGAAGGATGAGGCGTTGGCAGCGGCAGCAAACTGCTCCCAGATGTTGGTCTGGTGGAAGGCTTCGTCAGGGGTGGCGATCGCCATCGGCAGGAGGCAGCACAGAGCAGGCAAAGGATGGTGGCCGCCGAGTTGGCGGTGATGATCGCGAAAGAGAGCGGCACAGAGGTTCTCGGGTGTCTCGGGGTGGTCTTGCTGGCGCAGCAGCTCTAGGGCTTGGCTGGTGGTCGCCTTGACGTCTCCCCAGGTCATTCGGGTCTTTGGGCATTGGCGACGGCGTTCCTGTTGAGATCGCTGGGCGGGATCCTCTAGGGATATGCGTTCCATCTCCGGGATAGGGGTTGGTTTCCTCCTGGCGCCATTCCATGGGTTGGCCTGTCAAGGCGGATCGGAGCCCACAGCAACCCGTAGGTAGAGGGACTGAAACCCACCCCCCTCTTCCCAGGTTCACGGGGGGGGGACGAGGTCCCGCCAGGCTCAGTTCTAAAGCGGATGGCGGGAGATCGGGATCGAGTTTAGTGTTTAGAATTTAGCATGAGGAGGCAGCCGGCTTGTTGTGCAGCCTGTGAAGGTTGCTTTTAATGCAATCCTCCTGGGGCCGCCTACTCCTCTTTCTTTAGTTGTTTGACAGGGAGGGCAGGAGGTAGGCGACCCTGGTGGGAATTGGCTTCAGAGCGTCATCAGGGTGCGTCAAGGCGAGGGTCCGAGCCTCGAGAGGAACAGGCGAGTCCTGAGGGGATTGTGGGTATGCATGCTTAATCCAGCAACACAAAGGGGGCTTTGGAAGCACCTTTTGGGGGGATGGGTGCATCCGGGGAGTGAAGCAATCAGGCAATTAGAGGCGGATTCCTCGCACACACAAAGGAAAAAGAGGGGGGGTTCTTTGCAAGGGAGTTGCACTTACGTGACCTTGGTGGCTAATGCAGGAAGCTGGATCGTGCTAAAATCTTTGACCGAATTAGCTTGGGGAATTGCCGTCCGCCGAGACCGCTCCTTAAGAGGCGGTTTCGGCTGAGCGCTCTGGCCTTTAACATGGTACTGATAAAGTTGCCGAAGCGGCTGGGCAGCTCCATAACAAGCGGGTTTGGGTATTAGGGGCATAATGGCGGCAGCCCCTTTTTAAACTGGGGCCTGTCTGACAGTGCTGCGGTATCAGGACGGGCCCAGATTTTAATCCAGGGAGGGCCAGTCAGCCAATTGGC
The DNA here is from genome assembly GCF_021028975.2 of Sphaerodactylus townsendi. Lineage (NCBI taxonomy): Eukaryota > Metazoa > Chordata > Lepidosauria > Squamata > Sphaerodactylidae > Sphaerodactylus > Sphaerodactylus townsendi. The sequence goes on from NC_059428.1 coordinate 99,806,916, forward strand.
CCTCCCGCCTCTACTGGTCGAAAGAACAGAAAGAGAAAAGGAGGGGAGAGGGAAACAGTTTCCTTCACGGAGATAGAGAATGAACTTCTGAAGTCACAGTTGGGATCACTGATCTGTGACGGCCTTACCCGTCCCAGACCAAAGTCGTGTTGGCCTTGCTCATGAGGTACCTTCCCCAGAGTTTGATGTGGTTGTCTAAGGCGATGGGGCGGACTGTGAGCTGCGGCTCGAGCCCTGGGCTGTTGACCGTGAGCGGGCGGATGCTCCGTCTCGCCCGGTTTGTCTCCCCACCCCAGATGTGCGGGCAAGCCTCCGGTCGGCCACTGGTCGGGCCACTCGGCTGCTCTGATGACGGTAACATCAGCGCCGGTGTCCACCAGGCCCTTGAACTTACATCCTTCTATGGCGAGCTCCAGGTATGGGCGGGAGCTCCCGATAGGCGTCCCCACCGCTGCGCCGGTGGTGTAGGCTGCGCCATGTTGGCTGCTGGGGCTCGTAGCCTTTATTGGGTCGGCAGCGGGCTGCGCATGGGGCAAGAGAATCAGCTGGCGCCCAGCTGGCTCCGGCAGAGCAACTCCTGTGGGATGTTTGTCCAGACTTGGAGATGGATGGGTCCTTGGTGCGTGGAGTCGATCACTCCGGGGACGATGAACAGTCCCTGTTCAGCGGCAGAGGCCTTTGGCAGCACCAGCCCAATAGTCCCGGTAGGGATGGGCTCGTCGTACTGGGTTGGGGCGACAAGAACCTTGTGGGGGAACTTAAAGGGAGATGGGCTGGGTGCATGCGGCGAGATGCCACGAGAGGGGGAGCGGTTTTGGCAGGGGCCTTGGTGTTTGGGTCTGCTCTAGTACTCTCCTCCTTGGTCCTGGGCTGGGGAGGCGCCCGAGGCGGGAGTTTCCCGGCGGGCAGTCATTTCTCCAGTGGAAGCCTTTTTGGCAGCGTGGGCACCGGGTTTTGGGTGGCCTTCTCCTCCTGGGGGGACCCTCCTCCATCGGGGTTGTAGGCCCCCCCACCGGGCTGCCTACACTCCCTTCGGAAGTGTCCGGATCTGCCGCAGTTAAAGCAGTCATCCTGAGACTGCCTCCCGCCGGCGGAGAGTGCTGCGGCGAGGAGGCTAGCTTGGTGGGCGGAGGATCCGATGTCCTGGCAAGCCTTAAGCATGTCGGCCAGTTCAGGATTTTTTTGCCCAGGCCCGTGATTGCCCTCGGCACTCCGTGGAAGCGTTCTCCTTTGCGAGGCGCATGAGGAGCTCGTTTTGGGCCTCCTCGCTATCTACCTGCCTCTTGAGCGCTTCCTGGAGCCTGTTCACAAAGCTTCGGCATAGGGCTCTTGGGGCTTTTGCGGATGGAGGAGAAACTCTGGGTTGGCTGGCGGCGTTGGGGACCTTAACAAATGCCTTATAGGCGCACTCCAGAGGCGACCGTAAGGGTGGCCTCAGGCAGGACAATCTGATCGTTAGGGTTGGCGAAAGCATCGAAGCCATAAAGCTGTGCGGCGGTGTAGGCGCCGCCAGAGGTGGCTGCTCTGTTGAAGCACTGCTGGCGGAACTCACTTTCCCAGACCACAAATTGTGCAGGGCTCAGGAGCATGCGAAAGGTGGTCTTCCAGTCGTCTGGAACCATTAGGTGGTTCCTTGCGATGGCTTCCAGCATGCCTCTCCGCGTAGGGGCTAGTCATCCCTACGTCCCGCATTGCTTTCGCGGAGCTCAGCGAGGATGTTATAGCTTAAAGGGCGGTACTCGACAACCCGCCGAATGACGCCACCCTCCCCCTCAGTATCTGTGAAGTGGGCGGGGCACAATGCAAGAATCTGCGGCATCGTCTTCCGTCAGGGTTTCTTTCTTCTGCAGATCGTGGCTAATGCGTTCTGCGAGAGTTTTGAAACCAGCGCCATTATGTGGCGCTGGCGGAGGTGCAGTGGCTTCGGAAAGTGAAGGCGGAGCAGGGGAGAGGAGGCGGCTGAGCTTGTGCGGGAGAGTTTGAAATGGGTGAAGGAGCAAGGGGGGCAGAAGGAGGACAGGCGTCCAATTTAGTGGATAGAAATTCCGGGGTTGAAATTGAAGGTGAAAGATCGAAAGGAGGGCGGCCTACAGAAAGGGAGCCGTAGGTCTGCAGGCTGATGGCGACAAAACATTGTCTCCACGTCAGTAGCAGCGACATCGGCAGCGAGGCTCTGTTATCGAAGAGTCGCCCGATGTTTTCCCAGTCCTTAAGATTCAATGTCCCCCCCTCTGGGTACCATGGACACTGAGCGTCAATCTCCTCAACCAATTTGCGCAGCTCCTTCTCTTTACGGGGACCCTGCGCATTTAAGCTTAACGCTTTCAGTTAGATCAGCGTGCTTGTCATAAGCCCTGCTTTTGCAAGCTCCCATACTCACCGGTGTTCCGTCGGACGAGAGAGTGTCCTAGGACGCGTGTCTCTGGATGCGTCGATCCAGAGGACAGGCGATACCGAAACGGTGGTCCCTGGATGCGCTGATCCAGCGGACTTCGGTATCGCGGCCCTTCCCCAGGCGACGGTGAGCAGGGTGGAGGTTCGAGGATTCCCGGGTTTCGGCACCAGCGTGTAGTCGACCCACGCGGTCAGCGGAAGAACGAGACGAGACGCGGAGATAACATCTGGTGGAGATCGCCAGCAGCGGGAGACCGGAGGTCCGTGTTCCTAGCGAGTCTCCCGTCTGCCGGTTCCTGGCACCTTTTATTGTTACTCTATCGGGGGCGTGTAGGAGGGAGGACCGGGGGGAGTTCCGGGAGAACGGGAGGCGGGAGGTCGGGAGATCATCATGTGATGCATGATCTCATCTGGCTACGTGCGGAGAGGAAGCGTACGCGTCTGAGCCTAATCCTCACCTGGGGGCAGGATCATTGTCCCTGCGCCCGGTGATTGAGCCAGACAGTTCATGACCCGTGACTCATGGGGGGATGAGGAGTGGGGGTGCGATGCGACCGGCAAGGCCGCAGGTCCGTTGGCGTCCCAACGTTCTACCATGGCGCTGCTGGGTCGGCAGTGCACTACTACAGATATAATGCTGAGAGTTTAAACAGGTTTCCAGAATTCCCAGCTTTCGTTTATAAAATACTCCAGCTCCTTTTCTTGCTGAGATATGCCTTTGTCCTTATATCTCCACAAGCAAATTTTAAAAAAAATGAAAGCTGGGAATTCAGATGTTCTGCTTAAATTATCATTACAACACTGCCACATTGTATCAATATTTTAGGTCTTTTCTAAAAAAAATACGGGGGTTCTGTGACAACAGCTGATAATGATAGCACCCTCCTTTGAAAATTCTCATTATTTAAGTCACATGCAGAAGAAAATAAACGGACTCCACAACTGTAAAATGCACAAGGAGGCAAAGGTGCAGAAGAACTCTGGCCAAATCAATTCTAATACCTGTGCACCATTTCCCAAGAAAATCAGGAGTAACTCGAACATGTTGAAAAGGTCTTTAACATGCCCAGTGAAGGCCTTGTTGTCTACCTATTGGTTACTCCTGCATCTTCTGAGAAGTGTGAGGCAACTCTTATGGAGTTAACCTTGCTGGTGTTTGGTATTTCTTTTCAAGTACTCAACCCTATTCACAACAAAGAATTGCAGTCTAACTTAACAACAAAGAAAGAATATTTTATAGAAGTTGTTGTCAAAGCTAAGAAAAACCTACGTATATTAAGTCACAAAGTTGCTTTGGCACAGTGGCTAGTTGATCTCCTGTGGTATCTTAGCATACAAAATAATTTGTCATGATGAACACTGATTTTGTGTGTACCATCCAATAAATGATCAGAACACTTTTGCCCAGTATTCAATATGATAATAAATATCCCTGTTGGGCAAACATTGCATTTTCCCAGCAATAATAGATTGTGATTTGAGTTCCTAGTAAATGACCTTTTTTAACAAGTTGTGATGATATTTGAAATCTTCTGCAATAACTGCATGGACATTTACTGTACATAAAGCAATTACCTGGAAAAGTTATCTGATTCCTGTACATGCTAAACAGAATGCTGGAAGATCATTTCTATGAATCACACCAAAGAACACCTACCACGGTTGTGCTGATCTTCTCTCAGAAAACACGAACACCCTTATGAGGTATAATTAAACTCCTTCTGACTTAAATTTGAGCTAAAATACATACCTGTGAGATCTGTAATATATAAATGCTAGAAGAAACAGCTGTTATTGTTGCTACAGAAACTGTATATCACAAGTGTCAAACTCGCGGCTCTCCAGATGTTATGGACTACAGTTCCCATCATCCCCTCCCAGCATCATGCTGGCAGAGGATGATGGGAACTGTAGCCCATAACATCTGGAGAGTCGTGAGTTTGACACCCATGCTGTATATATTCCTGCAACATTTCCCCACACCTTTAAGTTAGCACATTCTGTCTTGAGTAGATGTTGACCTCATGGAATTCTGTAGAGAGAGATTTTAGGGGTGGGTGGGAGGATTGTCTACAGATAAATTGTGATAACTGTACTGCAGAAATAGAACAAATCATGAAGACTTATATAAATCATTTAAAAACAGCAGCAAATGAGATTACCTAACCTAAAGAAGTCAGTTAATGTATTGTGTTTGCTGACTATCACTACACATTTTCTCCCAGTCAGGCAAATGTGCTGTGCCCACCAGATCAGAAGCTGCAGAAAGGAAACTACTAGGAATAGACTAGAAATGTGAAAGATTCTTCCTAGAAGCAAAAAATTAAAAAATGAATAAATAATGTAATGTAAAAGCATTGTAGCATGGCTATCATAATTGGCTTCCCCTGGAAAGAGAAAATGGTCCCGAGCAGCTATCCTCACAACAGCACTGAGGTAGGTAGACTGAAAGTATAAATCTGGGTCTCAGTCTCATACTCTAACCACTGCACCATGTTGTGTCTCACAATGGCAGATACAAATACCTTAAAAGGATGGCAGAGCATATTGCCAGCTTTCTGTAGCAAACATAGAAGTTCTGATTGGAAAAAAACTGCTTCTTTCTAGAACATACCTTGCATATGTCAATATTATTGTTCTACATCCTCTCATTGTTCTACATCCTGCTCTTCCCAAAGAAGTTTCTGAAAAGGGGAAATAGAAAGCACAAATATATAACCAGTGCACATCAGATCTAGATGTGTAATAGCTGGCTATGGTGAGGGGGGAGGAAAAGCTCTGCACAGTCTCAGGCACATATTTGAGTTTTTTCTTATGTTTCTCAAGCTGAGTTCTTGCATTGCTTTGTATATCAGGGCTTACCTCTGTAATAGTGCAAGCTGCCAATGTAAGAAGGCCACTAGGCAATTTTAAGCAGATTTAATAAATTTGTTGGAATGCTCAATGTCTGATAAATAAACCCTCTGGCATTCATATTTGAGTCCTTCAGTTTCTCAGAAGCAGGGACAATCTTACTGACAGAGAATAAATAAAAAGATGAACAAGCAGAGAAGCCTGCTTAGATCTGCCCCTGTCCTTGGGAATTGAAGAATCTTAGAGCTGGAGAAAAATGCTTTGATCTCTCTAGGTTGCCAAATTAATAAGATTAGAGAATCTGGGCAACATGAGGTCTTTATTCTTTGCAGGTAGAAAAGGAAAGGGAACCTAAACAAAAGTAATGTTCTGTCTGTTTGCGGCATTAGAAAACAAACCACAACTTACTAAGCACGTAGCTTTCATTGGAAATGGATGTCTTCTTGCATCACAACACCCATCAAGACCGCAGAGGGTTTAGTGAGGTTCTTTTACGCAAATGACTGTCACTTTTGTACACATTCCTGGTAAAGTGGATTGTGGTAGCCTTCTCCTTCCCTACCTGCACCCCCTTGTATCTCTGGGAGACATTTGCCTTTGGTAATCCTTTGTTCACACATTACTGAGCTCTGTGTTAAGACATCAGTTGTGAATTCTTCTCAGTTCCCACATGAATGGTACCCAATTCAGAACTGTGATAGTGGTGCGGAGAAAAGGCTTCGGTCTTGTCAAAGACTAGGGCTCCACCCCAAAACATTGTTGCAAGGAAGATTTATTTCCCCTGTACCCAAATCTGGGTTTGTGATAGTTTGACCAAGACTGAATTTGAACTCTTATATAAACAGTTACACACACCAATAATAACAGACTAGATTTTAAAAAATAGCTCAGGCTTAAGCATAAGCACAGAATAAGCAGGTGCAACTAAAATAACAAAGCTAATTTCCTAACATATAATTACAGAAGTGAAGGAAGGCAGGGTATAAGATGTTTAATTCTACATAAGTAACAAAGCAGCAGATACGAGACGAGAGGCTGCAAGATGGTCCCTAGTCTATCACTGGTCTTGATGCTATTAGTAGATCTTGCATGGACTTGTGCTGGTGACTCCTTAATCTGTGTAAACCAATCAAGAAAAGGATCTCAAAGGGGAGTGAGATTCCCTGCTCACATTTGACAATGCTGAGACTAGGTAAGTTAGATTGCTTTGAAACTCAAAGGGGCCATCTTAAGCTTTTATCTTAGCTTGGAAACAGTGGAAGAGTGGTAAAAACATATGTTATGAAACTTTCCCCAAGTTATTCTTAGATACTCAGATGGCATATCAGGAAACAGCCTACTGCTTTAAAATTATGTAATGGCAAAAGGCTAATATTTAAACTGTCTCTCCAGTATCAGAGGAGCACCTATTATATTAGCTGCAATGGAACTCAGGCAGTATAATCCTGCTCAAGTTATCATGATCGGGCTTCCTACAGGCATCTGGTTGGTCACCACACCGTGTGAACAGATTGCTGGACTTGTTGGGCCTTGTTGGTCTGATTCAGCAGGGCTTTTCTTATGATTTTAGCTGGACTAATACAGATGTGACCATTTCTCCTGACCTGCCTTCCCCTCCCCTCAGCATCTTCCCAGTTTGAAATGTTCCCAGGGGACACTACTAAGCAGCCCTGGATTAACCATTACATGAAATAAGCCCATGCTTAGGGCCTCAAGTAAAAAGGGCCCCATGCAGTTTCCCCACCTCCCCCCAGTCCTGGATTTACAATGGATCATGGTGCAATGTTGCAGCTGAACCAAAGCCCATAAAAGGGGCCTCCACAATAAATGGAAAAAAATAATTTTAATATAATTATGTTATAAATAAGCAAAACTTAACATTATTTTGCATGTTTGAGTCATAGAAGTTAAAATGCTATGTATCTTCAAGGCAAGAAAGCCATGGAATAATTGGTATTTTGTTTCATATAAATAACAATATTAATTAGAATGTATATATTGTATGGGTGCTGTGTGGTTTCCGGGCTGTATGGCCGTGTTCTAGCAGCATTCTCTCCTGACGTTTCGCCTGCGTCTGTGGCTGGCATCTTCAGAGGATCTGATGTTGGGAAAGCAAGTGGAGTATATATCTGTTGGAGTGTCCAGGGTGGGTGGGGAAACCTTGTCTGTGAGTAACAAAGAAGCTGACAACCAGGTCAATAGTTGAGGGCATCTGAGATAGAAGTATGAGTAACAATGAAGAAGACTATAGCCTGGGAAGTAACCCTATGTAGATAGCAAGGTACACTTTGAGTGGGAGACATCTGAATAGAAGTATCCTGGCCTTTGTTTCTTTTGTCTATGGTCATCCTGTGTTTGTGTGGAGCTGGTTTGACACAGTCTTGACCCTAGTATTTTTCAACACTGGCAGCCAAGTTCTGTTCATTTTCATAGTTTCTTCCTTCCTGTTAAAATTGTCCATGTGCTTATGGATTTCAATTTGCTTCTCTGTTGTGAACGTCCTTTGGCGTAGTGGCTTTCAGAGTGGTCCAGAATTTCTGTTTTTTTTCAGAATAATATTCTATGTCCAGGGTTTGGTTTATCGCCATGTGTTTCTGCTATTGCTGAGTTTTTCTGGCTGAGAATAAGTCTGCAAGTGCCTTCCGAGTGTTCTTTGATCGTGTCGTGTGCAAAATGGCATGGCGTTTGGTGGTTCCTATGTAGACTTGTCCACAGCTGCATGGTATGCGATAGACTCCTGCAGTAGCTAAAGGATCCCTCTTATCCTTTGTTGAACGTAGCATCTGTTGAATTTTCTTAGAATTTTCTTAGAGGGTTTCTTAGAATTTTCTCTGAAGATGCCAGCCACAGACGCAGGCGAAACGTCAGGAGAGAATGCTGCTAGAACACGGCCATACAGCCCGGAAACCACACAGCAAGTGATTCCGGCCGTGAAAGCCTTCGACAATACATTATATATTGTATGGTTTACTGCTGTTTTTATTTTGAATTACACTTACAGTATATGGGTGTACCATAATCTTTTCAGTGCTTAGGGCCTCTAAAGATCTTAATTCGATCCTGGGAGGAAGTCCATGCGTGCACTCATGGATGCCCCAATAGGCTAAATAGTGACCCCCTCACCCCCTCCCAGCCATTTTCAGGTCAAGAAAATGTCACCAGGTTACCTGGAAGCCCAAGCTGTGGAATAGCTTCCCTGAAGAAATTTGCCAGGTGCAAGGATGTAGGTAAAGGTGGGGGGGTTCTTGGGTTCAACCCCACCCCCCCACCCCCACCCCCCCGTTACATGTCAGAAGCTCTGCCCTGTTTGTGTTTTTTGGTATTTTTTAGTGTTTTTGGTTTTTGGCCTGCAGGGGGCACAGTTTTTAGGTTAGCAGCAGTTGTTAGGTTTTGTTGGGAGATCCTCCTGATGATACTACCCAGGTTTGGTGAGGTTTAGTTCAGGGGGTCCAAAGTTATGGGCTCCCAAAGGGGGTACCCCATCCCCATTGTTTCCAGTGGGAGCTAATAGAAGATGGGCTACACTTTTGAGGGTCCATAACTTTGGACCCCTGAACCAAACTTCACCAAACCTGGGTGGTAGCATCAGGAGAGTCTTTTACTGATACCATCCAGGTTTTGTGAAATTTGGTCCAGGGAGTCCAGAGCTATGGACTCCCAAAGGGGGTGCCCCCATCCCCCATTGTTTCCAATGGGAGCTAATAAAAGATGAGGGTTACACATTTGAGGCTCCGTAACTTTGGACCCCCTAAACCAAACTTCACCAAACCTGGGTGGTATCATTAGAAGAGTCTCCTAAAGATACCCTGAAAGTTTGGTGCTGCTAGCTTAACAATTGCACCCCTGACAGCAGGCACCCCACAAATTTCCCCAGATTCTCTTTTTAAATCCTCCCCCTTTGGCATGGATTTAAAGGGAGAATCTGAGGTCCACAGTTTAAACCTTGAAAGTGATGCTGTTTCAGGGTGGGGGAGAATCCACCTGGCCAGGTTCCTACACTTTATGGAATTCGGCGCCTGGTTAAAACCTTTCACTGGCCTTCAGTGTGTGACACCCAGGATCCCCCACATCGATGCCAGCTGAAGGGTGCAGGGAGGGTGGGGTGGGAATTTTTAATGGTGTTTTTATTGACTGTTTTTAACATCCAAAGGATGTTGGTTTTTAATGTTAATGTTTTATGTTTTAGGATTGTATTTTTCAACGGACTTTTAACCCCATTGTGGAAGCCGCCCTGGGACGCCAGTGTAGGGCGGGGTATAAATGCAATAAATAAATAATGATGACAGTCAGCTCGCGGGCAGCTGATGCCCTGGGAACAAGCTTCCCGGCTTATTCTGCACAGAGTCAGAGGCGCCCACTTATCTCCTTTCAGTTTCCAGCCGGAGTCTCAGCAGCCAGCATTGCAAGCAAGCGCCAGGGCTCAGCCATCCCGTCCGCGGCCAACAGAGATTCCTCGGGCAGAGGTGCCAGTGCGCTGCCTGCAGCCAAGCCGCGCTGGCCCCGGCCGAGCGCCCAGAGGAGCCGGCCACCTGTCGGCGGGGAGGAGTTTACCGCAGGCGAGCGGAGAGCCTGGCCCGAAGAGTTGCAAGTTGGGGCTGCTTTGGGTAGGGCGGCAAAACGGGACGGCGGCATCTGAACGCAAGAGGTGGCAGCCGCACCTCCAGGACCGCGGGGAACCAGATGTAGAAGCGACGTGCCTTCGAAGCTTTGCAAGCCGGGGCAGACGAAACTGGGGCACGTCTTCTTAAAGTGGTTTTCTGCAGGTGTGTCACGGCACGCCTAGAGCGCCGCCGGGGGTGAGTTGTTGGAGAGGAGCATTGAGAGTAAAAGAAAGCCTCAAGGCAGGGTGGGCAAGGCTGAGGTTATCCTGGCGCCACTGGTTGTGCCCTCTGGCGTGGGTGCGGGACGTCGACGGGCGTTTGACAGAAAAAGGGGTTCTGCAGGGATTCTGCAGATTGGGCATGAAACTTCTGGAGAAATAGGAGGGGGTGGCTGCAGGCAGTGACCTGCTGGCACAAAACTTCAGTCTCCCTGCTTCTAGTGCTGAGATCCAGCTCGAGGACAGTTTTGTCGGTGCATAAATGTGAATGCCTTTTTCAGGACTTATAAAGGCAATCTTAAGCATTTCCGTTTGGGTCTATATATTCTAGTTTGTTGGACTGCTTTGGCAAGGTGTAATTTTGCACCTATTTATTTGTTTATTAATAGCCTACTTTTCTCTTTGAGACTCAAGGCAGATTGCACAGTGTAAAGTCAGTACTATCAACAGGATGGGACCTCCAATAAACAGTGCAGAAATTTGAAAACAGTGCCCTTCCAGGCTGGAAGGATTTTGTCATCCCTTCATGAGCTTGGGTGAAATTAGGGACTACCAGCATGTAATTCAAACTGAATTGGCTTGTTTTTCAGAATGCATCCTTGCGAACATATGGGCAAAAACCATTCATGTGAAGTGGATTTAACTGTAAATATATTAGGCACTAGTGTGTGGTATTGGTTCTCCTGTGTACAGGAATTTTAGTTTATCTACCCAGAGGTAAAATTAAACGGGAGAACTAGTGGACTGTCCATCCAAAGCTGCTACATTTTTATGTGATTTTCCTTGAAATAGGAACTGTTTTTGATAGGTACTCCTAAGCAGCTAAAGAAGTGAGCTGCTGTGACTCATGAAAATTTGTGCTGGAATAAGTGTTGATAATCTTTACACCTGGATTCATAGAATCATAGCATTGGAAGAGACCACAGGGCCATCAGATCCAACCCCCTGCCATGCAGGAATGCACAATCAAAGCACTCCTGAAGGATAGCCATCCCGCCTCAGTTTAAAACCCTCCAAAGAAGGAGACTCCACCACACTCTAGCAATTTGGATTTTGGTTGATCCACAATGATTTAAATGGCAGAGTGTGTCTTCAGTGAGGTTTCGTAGCAGCACAGCTAGCGTCTTTCCCCAGTGTCGCCCAAGTGAGGTTTAGAGACATATTTGGTGTAAAAAAAAAGTGTGTGTAGTAGTCTGTGTTTGGACCAGAATGTGTAAATGTGTAATGGTAGAGAACTCTTATTAAAAATGATTTTTTTAAAAAATTCACTAATCAAACTGGATTAAAATTTCTATTAGTGTAGATAACCTTTCTGTTTTTATTCTTTCTGGTTAATCCATAAGCAAAGTCTGGACCTACCTGCACATTACATATAATACCTCACTCTACCCTACACCCCACCCTTCCTCAAGCTTCCATTTTTAAGCAAAACAGTTTTGGGAAGGAACCAGAGAAGTGGTGAAGTTTTCCCCCACTACTTCTCCATGCCAAATGCCACCTTTCTTAGAAAAAAATGTCAGCTCATAATTTGTTAGATATGCTTGCGTAGTTAGGCATTTAGCATACTGCCTCAGACACTACTAGGACATGGAGTAGTGGGTTCAAGATGCAGGAAAAGGGATTCCACCTAAACATTAGGAAGAACTTTCTGACTGTCAGGGCTGTTCGACAGTTGAATTCACTGCCTCGGAGAGTGGTGGAGTCTCCTTCTTTGGAGGTTTTTAAACAGAGGCTCGATGAACATATGTCGGGAGTGCTTTGATTGTGTGTTTCTGCATGGCAGGGGGTTGGATTTGATGGCCCTTGTGGTCTCTTCCAACTCTATGATTCTACTGAAGATGCACACCAAAATTCTATTGGTATTGTTTCTAGTTTATGTTTATTTTGTGATCATTCTTCTTATCATTTCATATGGTCATTTCCTTGTGTTATGTTGGCTATATTTATGGTGTGACTTTATTTCTTACCTCAAATAGGTGCAATTTGCAATATTTGTAGCACACAACCATATTTCTGCCAGATTTCAGATGGATAGGAAGAAACAGTTCTGTTTGGTAACCAATTAAAGATAAAAAATATGTTGACTTTCATATTTCACCAAGTGATGTATTGACCTAAGAACTTCTTCCCCTGACTAACCTCTGTAGCGACCACCTCATTTACATTGTCATTGTTGTAGAAACTTAAATTTCATTAGTTTCCTCTCCAGGCATTCCCAAACTTGTACCATCAAGCTAATGCGTCAACCATTAGACTAACGATTCAAACCATAAAGGTTGATATCTGTCTCTAGTCTTTCCCCAAAAAGGCAGGACTCCTCTTTGTCCTGGCAGTTTAAGGCCTATTCTGCATAACCTTAGGGCCCCTTTTTCCCTATAAGAAGCCCCCTCTCCCAGTTGCCATTGTCAATATCTCTGGATACCTCTCTGCCTGTTGATATTATCCCACAATGTGTTGTTCTTTCTTCTACCAGAGCTAAGTGCGAGCTGCTCAGCTCTGTTCATCGAACCATTCTGCTCCAGAATCAAGTGACTATAACCCTTACACCCCAATTCCCTTCATATATATTCCAAACCTATCCACTCACTGCTGCTTATATTTTAGGACTCTCTGTGTGTTCTGTTATTTTGATTATTGAATGCTTGTTACCTCAGTTATCCCTAAATAAAATTATCAAACTTTATTTGCTCTCCTGTGGATTTTCTTTCTTTTGTATACATAGGCAATAAAGACCCTGAGTTTGCCTGACCTTTTGCTAAGCCAAGAGTCTGCTCTTGCTAATTCCCCACTGTAAAAGGGACAGACTCCCTTGTGTCCCATTTGCAAGGCAAGGTTCAACTTTTTTTTTTAAAAAAAAATCCTGCTTTCAGGTCCTTTTGTGTTTCTGAATTGCTGTAGTGTTTTGTTTGAAATGCCTGCATCACTTCTGAAAATGTCGCTCCCTCCCCTCTACCTTTTTAGCATCTAATTTCATTTTTTTTAAAGAAGTGCTATAACACTAGACCAATATAGCAATTCAATGCTAAATTGATATTATTCAGATGAAAGCTGCAAGCGCTGAATTGCTATGTTGGTTGAGTGCTATCGCAGAAAAGTTTAGTCTTTAAAAAGATGAAAAGAACATGCTGTGAAAAAGGTGCATGTGTGATAGCTGGAGTGGTACAATTTGAAATGTTTCAGAGTGCTTCAGACATGGCTCATTAACAGATTTAAATGTGCTGTATAAAATCTCGATTCCAATTGTACTTTAATTGAAATTGGGACAACAATGGATTACAATTGATTCAGTGTGTGAAAGGACACTTAATGTTTTTAATTGTATAGCAAACATAGTGAGATTCTTGACTTCACAGTAAAGGCAGATGAAACATGGCTGAAAAGTTACTGAAGCTCTCCAAAATATCAGGAAGCCTTTAAAATGGCAGTGGGACACATTTGGAAGGAGTCAGTAGGCACCCAAAGAAGGCAACGTGGTGCAGAATGGGCAGTGCTAGCCCTTAGGAGCCACAGTAGAGGGATTCTCTCACAAATAAGTTGCATACTTACAATTGCATTAGCATAAAGGCACAGACTTTCAAAATAAATACTTGGGAATCTTTCACATCTGCTTCATAATGCTCTTTTAGTCCACTTTCAGTGCACCAAGCAACTAGGTTTTACTGGCTATTTGTGCAGTATGATCTGCTCCGCAGTACGGGAACATTACCTTCGAACCATATTTGCAACCACACACACATTTTCCTGGCTCCCAATCTCACAGTACAGCAGATGAGAGAATCCCTTCAGTTTCCAAAAGCAGGAAAAGTGTGGCTCCCCGCCCCCCCTTCACAGGGAAAGCGAAGGTGATGTCATGTGTTACTCTCTCTTTCCGGGTTTTTTTTTTTTGCTTTTCCCTGCCTTTACCCATCCTAGTTTCACCATTTGAGATTGTTCAGAAGGGTTTCTTTCTTTCTTTCTTTTTTTACAAGTCTAAAGGACTATGGCAGGGGTGCAGGGCATACGTGTGCCCCGGGCGAAGTTCCGCCTCGCTCCGCCCCTGTATAGTGTTGAGGGGATAGATTTGGAGATAGGTAGAGAGTTTCTGGGATTTTTAGAGGTGATACTTTACCATCCTGAAGAGACTTTAATTCTGAGAACCACTCTGAGCTCCGGCAGAAGATGGAAGTTGGAAGCCAGCAGGCAATGTAACTGAACCAAGCTCAGAGTACACTGGGCACAACGCAACTTGACCAGAGGTTTAGTCCAGAAACGCTGAACAATGAGCTAGCTATAGTGGAGAAAAGATCCTCAGGGTATGGTAAGTGACCCTGATCTCCCAGGACAAAGGCAAGGCTAGCCTGTCCTGAGAGGAGACAAAAGGAGATCTTAAGTTAAGTGGTGACTAATGGCTGACACATAGACTTGATGTCCAAGTTAGGGAGTGCCAGCATGAAATTAATGTTTTAGGTTGAAACTGATTTTAATATCAGAGTCAGGATTAGGACAAAGCCAGTCTCGGGGGAGGTGGTCCTTTGGAAGGATTAGTCAGGAAGCTAGAAATAAAATTAGCATGCAATACAAATGTTCAGCAGGAACTTCCTTGATGAATGAGTTTAAACTTTAGCATATCCTTTGTTTCTGCAGAGGTTTATGACTCAGGGTGGGAGCTGGGAACAGCCTTCCCTTGCTAGAAGCATTGTCTTTCTCTGGTCTCTAGAGTAAGTTGCGGCAAGGTTTTTTTGCATAGCTGATGCTGGTGAGGGTTTTCCCAGGCCAAAATGCTGTTCTTATGGATGACTCTAACAAATGCAATGGATGGGCTCACCATCTTGGCACTGCACTCCTCAGCCACTCCATAAGGTTGGTGGCCTGGGTAGTGACACTGTTTAAATACAGAACACCCCCATCCACCATGTGACTGGTTGGTGATAGATACAGCAAAGGACCGTGCCAGGAAAGCAAAGTCATTTGAAAAAAGCAAAAAGAGGTCAACAAACAACAGAAAAAAAGGTAGCAAACAATGGAACCAAGTAGGTAGTGAGCAGGCAATAGTTCCACCAGCTGCACCATTACATTAAGAGCAATCTGAAGGACTTTTTAAAAAGCATTAGCAGTGTAGATCTATGTATCTGTCTTTAATCCAGTGAAATAATGCTAGACCAAAGATGGGGAGGGGAGGGGTGCCAAGAGGGGCATTGCACAGAAACAAGCAAGGCAGCAGTGGGTGGATTGGATTGGCTCATCTAGGGGTGCTTTGCAACAGAAGACTTCCTTTTTGAATGGTAAACCACAGGGAAACCCCACTTTGAAGTCCACAGCCACACTAAAAACATTAAATGCACAAAAAAAGCCACTGAGTGAAATTTCAAAAACTGCACTTGCTGACAATCACTAAAGTGCACTGCAAGTGGATTGAGAATGCATTATTCATTGTGTGTGATCTCTAGGTTTTGTGTAATCTATAAAGCCTTTCCCAGGCCATTGAGACGAAGAATGTTACAAAGAGTGCTGGAAATGCGGTTCCTTCCAAGAAATCTGTTACTGCAATTCTCCTTACTAACAAGATCAATATATTCTCTACTAGTGGGTCGAAGGACCATGTCACTTACCTGCTTGCTCTTTCCCCCCCTCTTTTCCCTATTTGACTTCCCATATCAAATGGAAAAAGCACCAGCAAGGCACCAGAAAAATCAGGATTAATTACCTATTCCAATTATTGAGGAAGATCAGTGTGAAAACTGTATTAAAGAACATGGTGCATTTAGTTCATGTTATGATTAATTACCAACTAACTTCTTGAAAGTCATTTAAGATGTGAATGGTTATGGATAGTTTTATACAGATACTGTTCAGTAACACTGGGTAATAAGTCTGTGGTTACATCAATTTTGCTGAAAATGTGGGGTGTGACTAAATTTTGTTTTCCCCATCAAGACTACTTGCTGCAATACTTAATAATTCAGTTTCTGTTGATAAATATTATAAAGATTACAACTTGAATTAATGTGTATAATATTTAAAGAGGAACAATTCTTTTTTTTTAAGATAATGACATATTTTGTTAAAGCAATAGTATTTCAGGCTACGTTGTCATCATGCGATTGTGGCAGCCTTGTTTGTGACTCACATAGTCTACACAAGGGAACCTAAAAACTGCAGCATAAATTAACTGAGAAGCAACATATGCACATTACATGTTATAGTAATAACAGTTGCTTGGCATACATTAGCAGTGTTTGTCACAGTGCTGTGGTCATATCTATGCATGACTGAGAAGTATGAGGCTACTGATGTATGCATAGCAATAATGTTTTTCTGCTCAGAAGGCTTTTGGGAGCTTCATCCCAGTCCAAAGATTACAACTGACAGTTAAGTGAGGAAGAATGATAAAAACTGGTGTTTTGCAGATGGGCGCCTTAAATTGAAGAAGAGATTAGGGGCATTGTTCCAGCTGCCTGTCTTTTTTAACAGCTAGAAGATTAGTCTAGAATAAGAGTTCAAGAGTTTAATTTTTTCTCTCTAAATGTTATTGGATATTACGCAGAATGTATTAGGTTGGTTTGTAGTCTGAGATACTATTAAGCCATTATAACTTGTATGAAGTGTGTGTGGTTGTCTTATATCATATTAGAAAAAAATAATTGGAATTGTTTGTAAAATTATAAACATAGTGGTGTAACGTATGGCAACACTGTGATCAAGGAAACTCACATTTATAATGTAAGCTTATGAACTTCAGCTTTGGAGAGGCTGTATTTTTGTTTTGCTTTCGATTGTCAAACCTTTTAAAAACGTTTTTTTTCTCCTGTTTTTGGGAACAAAATTGGATGTACCATTGAGATCTATGATTGGCTGAGAGATCCAGTTTGGTCTAAGGTTGTGATTCTGGGGAAGAGATTTACCGGTAGTCCTCCTTTCCTGAGCAGGTTCATTTATTTATTTACTTCCTTTACACTCCACCTTTCTCCACATTGGGGATTCAAAGTGGCTTACACCATTATCTTCGCCTTCATTTTGTCCTTGCAACAACAACCTTGAGCAGGAAGTTAGATTGAAAGTCTTTAACTGGCTCAAGGTCACCCAGCAAGCGCCCATGGCAGAGTGAGGATTCAAATTTGAGTCTCCCTATCAAAATTTGATACTATAACTACTATTTTACCCTGCAATTTTATTTTCCCTGAAAAGTAAAGAAGACAGGTTATCTGTTTCTGTTTTCTTCCATGCTAATCATGCAGGGGAGAGAAGATGGTTGTTATTAGCAAAACTCTATGGAGAATAAGGGTTAAACGCTTCCTTGTTTGCATTGTGACTCAGATCTATTATTTCAAAAACCCTTTTCTCCCAGAATAGTGTAGTTTTGCCTTCAGTGTGGAAGGATATATAAGGATGATAAATATAATTACAGAGAAAAGGTACTAAATATAATCCCTTAGTATAAAATTACTGCTTTTATTATAATCCACTCCTTTCCTTACATGTAGAATTGAAGAACTGGCATGGGAGAGTAACTTGGCAACAGCACACCGTTAGGAGAAGATCTTTTGGCTCTGAAGGAGAAAAAGAGAAATCACTTCCTTGCAGTTTTGAAAGATACCGTCTTTGATGTAATGAAAACATACTTCAATGGCCTAATTTACAGTAGCCTTCAGATTATCTGCATCGCCTGTCTAACACTGACCGTCAGTTGCAGAAAAAGTGGCACAATATGTTTATGGAATTTGCAGTCCAATGTTTTAACAGGTGGTCCACCATGACTGGCAAGAAAGCTATCTTCGGACGGTGATAAACCTGAAAATGAGGTTCTTCGTTGTTATCTCACTATGATGTCAGAAATGAATGCCAGCTGGACATTCAACCTGGACAAATCTACGGATGCGTTGGGAACTGGCCTCTCTAGAAAGGGGCACATCATTGTGGCGGTTTTTCTTGGACTAATAATGATTTTTGGCTTCTGGAACAATTTGATCGTCCTCATTCTCTTCTGCAAGTTTAAAGTTCTCCGTAATCCTGTGAACATGATGCTGCTTAACATCAGTCTCAGCGACATGCTTGTCTGCATCTCTGGCACCACCATCAGTTTTGCATCCAACATCTATGGCAAATGGCTTGGAGGGGAGTATGGCTGTCGATGGTATGGCTTTGTCAATTCTTGCTTTGGTAAGGATTCAACATTTTAAAATTTCACTGCTGTTATAACGCTGATGCTTCATGTAACGTTGTAACACTTCATAGGATTGTATGCTGTGAAGATGCTTGTTGGGTCAATTAGCAGTGCAGTTCAAATAAAGTTATGCCTTCCGAGTTGATTGAAATCACTGGGCTTAGAAGGACATAACTCTGTTTAGGACGGTTTTGTTTATCATTGTACTTTTCTAGGTAAATATAAGCCTGTTCTCCCACCAAATTCAACCATGCAACTTTATTGTGCACAAGTATTATAGGCAGTGGAGGGATTCAAATAATTTAACAACTAGTTCCGGTGGTGGGACTCAAATAATTTAACAACCAGTTGTTTACAAGCGCCAGTTTAGCAACTGGTTCTGCCGAACTGGTGCGAACCTGCTGAATCCCACCACTGATTATAGGTGTATACCTGCTTAGAACTAGATATATGCTGGCAGACCCAGACCTGAGAGATAATTTTTCCTTTTGCCCAAGTTCCAGTTGTATAGTTGCCGCACTATGAGGAAAATGACCGAGGTCAGTGTGATGCAAAAGAATATGCAAAACTAAATTCATTGTGACCATCAAAACAGTGCTATCAAGCCAGTCCATTATCAACTGAATTCTTTTTTTTAATCATGAGCTGAACAGAGATTTGCTTTATAGTTAAGCAATCGGATGGCCACTTCTTTATAGCTTCACAAGTTGCTGTACTTTATGTAATCCTTTTCCATCAAGCGAAATACTTTTGTCTGTGTAAATCTGTTGATACATTGTTCCCAGATTACATGTTGTTCCCTTTGGTTTGTTGCGTGCCTTGGACTTACTATAAGTATAGCGAAACTTCAGCTTTTGAAGGTTGTTCTTTACACAGAGTGAAAATAGCTTTATGCTAGAAACGATGTTACTCTGTTAGCACTGAGCTTTAACAACTTCATCATACCTTGGTACATAATGCAGAGGGAAACTTCATTTGTCCAAAGCCTTCTCTTTACATATTAAGACTGTGGGCATCCCATATGGCCCTGATCCAAATCAAATCAGTGCAAAACAAATCACTTGGCTTGCTGTTACCATGAATCTGTAGTAATAACAGAATTGGCCTCTCCATCCAATAAAGCAAGACTCAAAATTGTTCACCAGCTTCAGATTGTGAGAGTTGCCAAAAATGAAAGGCAGGGAAATAACCAGATAACCCACCTGGGCTATTTGCAATGGAAGGCAAGGGTTCCTGTTTGTGGCAGGCTTAGTTAATCAGAAAATAATTCTACATATTTAAATATTTGCCACCAATTCCAGAATGATGATGCAACTTGCCAAAAATGAAGGGAATTGGAAAACCTGAACCAGGTTATCTTCATGATAGGCAGTATATAATAAGAGAGCTTTGAAGCAACCTTCCATATGTCTGCAATACTCATATACCGAATCTGCCATGAAAAGATGTTGAGTGACACATTGTCACATGGTAGAGGATGGGAGAACAATGGAAACTGGTTTGGGTCCTCACTGGAGAGAAAGATGGTATGAAACTTGTTACGAATGTAAATTTCTTTTTGCATACAGATTTTTTTTTAAAAAAGATGATAGCTACTGCTGTTGCTTCATCAAGTATTGCTGCAACTTTTTTGCAGATGGAAGAACTAATAATTCAGTATTCAAACTACTGTTAAATATTGCAAATGCAGCAATCAGGGCAGGACCCTTGTATCTATAGAAGCCTTCATGATTGTGTAAAAGTAGCAAGAGCAGCTAGTTTCCAGACTCACACAAGGGCTCATGTCTCTGGGCGCATGCAGGCTTGGAAAACTTGCAAAAGAGAAGAAACAAACTCAATCAGATGTTATTCAGCTAAACAGTCAGTTATTCAGCTAAACATCATCTTTCCCACTTCCTCCCCTGCCAGGGATTCCAACATCATTTTATTTATAGTCCCAAATAGGAATTATTTTCTTTGTGACAGACCCTGGAACTTTTGCAGAGGTTGCTTGAATGTGAATAATTCTGAAGCGGTCAAAGGTTATAGATGGAAATTAGGCAAAATGGAAATTGAATACACTATTTTGCATGGCAATTAATGCAAATATTAATTGACATTTTAATTGTGCATGAAGAAGTTTTACTTTCTGTTCTGTGTCAGATACGTAGTGACTTCCTGTGTGATTTTTTTGTTTGTCTGTTATTGCTTGTTTCAGGCATTGTGTCCCTGATTTCATTGGCCATTCTGTCTTATGAACGTTACAGAACACTCACACTCTCCAGGAAACATGGCTCTGATTATCAGAAGGTCCTGCTAGGAGTTGGTGGTTCCTGGTTCTATGCTCTGATTTGGACCGTGCCACCCCTCTTTGGCTGGGGCAGCTATGGGATTGAGGGGGCAGGCACCAGCTGTTCAGTTCAGTGGAGCTCGGAATCAGTAGAGTCAGTATCCTACATCATCTGCCTCTTCATGTTCTGCTTAGTCATCCCAGTAATGGTCATGATATACAGCTATGGATGCCTCTTCTATGCTGTCAAACAAGTAAGTGATGTCACAAGCTAATCGCACATTGTATATTGATATGGAATGCTATCTCCAGGCAAATTTGTTCCCAACCGTATATGTCTACAATACTATGTATATTACATGGAAATAATTTCAACTGAGCTTCATGGCCCCTAACTGTATATGTTACACTTAATTAATTGAAAATTCACATCCCACCTTTCCATGTTTGTTCAAACTGTCTAACAAACATCTAATTAAATGTACTTTAAAGCATTGTATCCTTCTGGACATACAGATGAATACTGGAGACACCAGGCTTGGGGGAGGGAGGTTTTATTCTTACTTGGCTGACCTGTGCCAGAAAGTGGGCCCTGAGAACTATTACTTGTTCCCATTTCAGTTGCACTTTGGATCCTTCTGAACTGTACCTTGTCCATAATATTTAACATCTATCCCTGGAAAAAGATTGTCCATGAATATGGAGTAAAGCATTCTCCACATGAAGATCATAGAATAGAATCACAGAATTGAAAGAGACCACAAGGACCATCAAGTCCAACCCCTTGTCATGCAGAAATACACAATCAAAGCCATTCAGCCTCTGTTTAAAAACCTCCAAAGGATACTCCAATTCACTCCAAGGCAGTGTATTCCATTGAACAGTCCTTACTGTCAGGAAGTTCTTCTTAATGTTTAGGTGGAATCTCTTTTCCTGTACTTTGAATCCATTACTCCTTGTCCTAATCTCTGGAGCAGCAGAAAACAAATGTGCTCCCTCTTCAACATGACATCCCTTCAAATATTTAAACATAGCTATAATGTCACCCCTTAACCTTCTCTTCTCCAGATTAAACATGTCTAGCTCCCTAAACCACTCCTCATAGGGCATGGAATCCAGACCT
This sequence comes from Sphaerodactylus townsendi, assembly GCF_021028975.2. NCBI lineage: Eukaryota > Metazoa > Chordata > Lepidosauria > Squamata > Sphaerodactylidae > Sphaerodactylus > Sphaerodactylus townsendi. Next base: position 99,828,514 of record NC_059428.1, read on the forward strand.
TGTACCATTTTGGTTGCTCCCCTTTGGAGCTGTTCCAGCTTGCCAATATCGTTCTTGAATTGTGGTGATGCTGAAGTTAAGTTGGGGCAGGAACACCTGGTTTATTGTCTGCTGTAATAAATGTTTAAAAGAAGGTGATTTGTGCAAAGTTCATGATCTAATTTGTGTACTGAGGCAGGATTAGCAGGAAAGTTAGGATAAAGAAATGTGTGAAAGAATGTCTTTAATGTAATGACTATATTAATTTGGATTGTATTCTAGACCACTGGTTAACCTTAATAGTATGAAAGGAAACGAAGAAGAGGGGTTTTTTTGCTTCCCTTTGCTATGTGGAATGTTTTTCTTGGTTGCCAGGATAAGGGCAGCCCATTTAGCATTAATGATGTTAAGCCTGTTTTCTTCTGCCAATTGGGATAATTGTTTCTTAAGTGCAAAATATTTGTTGGGCAAATTCACTCCACTTCTACCTTTGAAGGCACAGTAAATTTGCTTAATTCGGCACTTCATAATTCAACATTCTTTATTAACACTGATGTTAGAATGGCATGTGCTAGCGTGGCTAAAAGCCTGCGTTATAGTGACAACTGGTTGCTGTCTAGACATATCAGTGATCTTCTCCATTGTTTCCTCCTTTGTTCCCTCAGTTAAAAAAATCAATAGGTGTAGTCATCAGCATCATCTCTGCCCTGATGTTAGTTAGAGTTGGAGAATAAAGTAGGACACAGACTTTGGTCTCTACAGAGCTATTCTGTATAATTTTGAATCTACCATGTCATAGGGGCTTTGGATGCTAGGAGGTGCCACCTCCAGTGGACACAGTGTGTAACAGACTTCACTCTAAGATACACTTCTGAAGATGCCAGCCACAGATGCAGGTGAAACATTAGGAACAAGATCCACCAGACCACGGCCACACAGCCCGGAAAACCCACCACAGATTATCACTCCTGTGCTGGTGGTCAATCTGAAAATCCCTTACATAGTGAAAGCCAGTATGGGTCACCAGTATGTAGTCAGTAGCACTGCACCTTCTTGGAGAAAGAAAGGTATATTCACCAGCATTATCAAATTTGGTTAGACCATTAAGGTGGATTAGATCTAACTGAGTACACAATTTAACAAAACCACTGCCAGCTTGGTTCATTATTAAATCATTGGAGCACCTTGCAAAGGAAAAGTACGAATGTAAGGCATCAGAATCTAACCCAAGATGAGTTCTGAAAGTTGTCTTCATCCCTTCTTATTCTAGCATTAAAACTCCCTGCCACAATCAGGTCAGTACACTGCTGTTCTTGTCTCATCTCTTCTAAATAGTCAGTTAACTGTGACCACTGTGTTTCCCGCACTCTGCTTTCTGGATTGGAAGATCCAGAAGATATATGTGGCTTTGTTGTATGGAATGTCTAACTGATTTCATTTTTGTATTACCCTGGGGAAAAAACAGTATCAATAAACAACACTCATCAGTTGTTCTGGAACAGGATTTTTATACATAGAATTAGACTAGCACAGCATTCAGTAAAGCATAAATGACTAAAACAGTAAGTACAGAAGCTCATTTTATATGTGTTTGGAATTAATTACATCTAAAGCGAATCACTTCTGCCCCTCACTGCCCCCCCTCCCCCCGTTTGCATTCAATTAACCTCTCATGAAAATACCTCTGGGAGAAAAAACAGGCTATTGGAGAAATATTTGTTTATTTATTTGATTGATTGTTACCTTGATTGTTACTCCACCCTTTCCTGACCAAGTCAGGGTCAAAGAGGCTTACAACAAGTTCACAACAATTTATACACACATACACATTTAAAACTCAATTAAACCTGAAGGGCTTGGATGGCAGAGGCGGAGGTGGGGGGAGGGAATCTTCCATGCAGGGTTTCTGAGCTCAATAATATAGTATATAAGCTTTGGGTGGGGAATTTAATATCTAACTATCCTTAAGGACTGAATATCCATCCAGTAGACCCTGGTATGATTAAATGCTCTAACATTTCCAAGATGAAATTTTGGCACGTGTGGATCTGCTAAAATCAGACCAAGTCTGCTGTTGTTCATATTTTAGGACAGTGGTGGCGAACCTATGGCATGAGTGCAAGAGGTGGCACACAGAGCCCTCTCTGTGGGCATGCGCAAACAGAGTTCCCCCCTCCCCACATCTAGACTGGCCTGGGCCGCTGGGCTCGATTATTAGCATTAAACCTAAGACCTAGTTTTGGGGAAGCAGTGTAGGTAACCCTGTTAAGTGCTGTTAAACCCCACTGATTTTCATGCAAAGAACTAAAGCACGATCCTTTACCTGGGAGTAAGCTTGGTTGCTGGCAACGGGCTTGCTTCTGAGTAAACCCTCCTAGGGTCGTTGGAAGAGTTGCACGGTTGCTTCAAAGCAAAGTCGCCGAATACCACCAAGCTTACTCCCGAGTAACGCATGCCTTGGAGCCAACCATTTTTTCTAAACTAAAACCTTAGTATTCAGGTTAAATTGCTGTGTCGGCACTTTGCGATAAATAAGTGGGTTTTGGGTTGCAATTTGGGCACTTGGTCTTGAAAAGGTTCACCATCACTGTTTTAGGATTTGCTGTGGATCTGACTCACACTCTGCAGCAGTTGTGACTAGGAAACATACAAATTCCAATGACCGGGGGGTTGGGGAGGGAATCTTACAGCTAAAAAACCTCATTCTACCACAAATTTCCCATAGAAATGCATTTGCTTCCCTACTAAATAGTATGACACTGCAGATTTCTCAAACTATTTGAGTTGGACCCTGATTATTACAACAAAAATCCCATAAACACATTTTTTTCTTTTTTTAAATCATTTTTTGTTTCTTGGAGACCTGTGATTTTTCCCCCTTCTGTCAAGAAAAATCTAGGGATGATTTGCTGGAGGCCAGGTATATCTACAAAAAGTTCTTTTTCATGCAGAGGGGAAGTTGAATCCAGATATGTAGGGAAGAACTGTAAAATTGTATGTGTTTTAGATGTGATGTGCTTTGACTAATCCCATATGGCAACCAATCTCTTGCTGGAGTGAGAAAACTATAAAGAACATCAGCGTTTCTTGAGCATGGTTGGATGAATGTGTTGTGACAGGATCTACCACACAGTGACATTACAGCACTTTCTGTCTCCCCGAGGATGCCAAAAGTGAGTTTATTTGTGGGATAGATTGATTTTTCTATTTTGCTTTTAAGGCAAATGAAATGTTCTGGGTGACTCCAAAGGGAATTGTACCCTTGTGATGCAGTCTCTCAAGTTGCAGTCCTAAAAAGGTTCATGGTTCTGTTTGTAACTTGCTCCAAAGTCTTGAACATTGATGTGCAATCCAACAGCCAGTTGTCCTCTCTGCTTCTCAGTGGCTCTTTCTGCACGGGCCAATTAAACCATGATAAACCTGGTTAAAAATCTGGGTTGGGTGGGGGGGACTTTGTAAGGATCCCAATCGTAACATAGATCTGCTCCACCCACCCACCCCGGATTTTTTGACAATTGGGTTATGTGCAATTCTTTTGTTTTAATGCGTCTGACAGCTGCAGCCAAGCAAACAGCCACAGCTGTCAGCTGCGTTAAAACAAGAGAATCGGACATAATCCGATTCTCGAAAACCCCTTCTCTGGCTCCCACCTGCAGAGCCACATGGGGGAAATGGACTTTATCATGGCCCGGGGTAGGCGTGGGTGGGTGAGTGATCCTGCCTTCGCAGGCAGGCAGGGAAAAAAAGCAGGCAGAAAAGTTTTTTAAAAGCTCCTTCATGTGAAGGTGCACGCCCCTGCTGTCCATGGGACAGCCAGCCATGTGGAGGTCCCAGGGCTATGCCAAGTTCGTTAATCCTGGCTGTAACCCACTCAGAATTTGCTGTGTGGAAAGGGCCAGTTTCTAGGCTTTAAACGGAACTATAGTATCCATTCATTTCTATTGGCAAAGATCAATTTTAAAAGTCTTGTCTCCACAACTATGCTCAAAAATCTTCATGTAAGTAAACAGAGTCTTTTGTGGCCCCTGCTTCTTATCAGCCTAGCAAGAGAACTTTCTGGGCATGCTAACTCCTTTGTAGTTATGATTTAACTGTGAACTGCTGGGGTGACAATGTTTAAGTATTTTTTTTAAAAAAAGAAAAATATCTATAACCCCTTGGCCCCAATGGCCAGGTTGAAAATCTAGAATGATGCTAATAAACTCAAAATACAAATAACATTTATTAAACTACAGCCAAAAGCATTTGTGAAAACATTCCCGAAGATATTAACACTGGTTCACTAACTGTTATCATATAATAGAGTCCTCTTCACAGCCCCTTGCAGACAGCAGTGTGTGTGCTTTCTGAGACCAAGTCTGGAGCAGAATCCCAAAGAATCTTTCTGGAAAGACAACAGACGAGTCTTCCAACTTGGTAGTTACCCTAAGAGTAGTTGCATATTGGAGGGGAAACAGAGGGGGCAGACAACCAGGCCATGTGGGGGGGAATTCACTCTGTCCCCCCTCCTCCCAGGAGCAAGCAGGGCCTGGCTTCAGAAAACAGTGCAGGGGGAAAGACTGGATCCCTTCTTTCCCATCTAGGTTGAAAGTGACACCTGGTTGTCTGCCCCCTCTGTCCCCCCTAGATACGCCATTGCTCCTAGGGCAACTACCAATCTGGAAGACTCATCTGGTATCTTTCCAGGAAGAGTTCCTGCTGTAGCAAATAGGATTTGATACCTTTGGGAATGTTTTGTTATGCTTGATACTTCGAAGATTGGCCCCTCAAGATAAAAGAACAAACAAATGCTACAAATTAACAGGCGAGGGGAAGTTGAGTGAGCTCAAAAAATGGCACTGAGGAAAAAGTTCAGGGAAGCAGAAAAGCATGGGAAACATAGTCAACGGATCACACAGCAACTGAAGACATTTTCAAAATGTTTCAGCCAGAGAATCTTTTAAAAACAGGATTCATTTAACATGTTTTGAGGTTGTTTGGGAGTAAAAACCATGCAGACCTCCATGGAGAAAGTTTATTTCCTGCCTCAAAACATTTTAAATGAATTGTGTGGAAAAGCCCCAAGACAAAGAAGTTACTTTGCATTTGACTTACTTTAAGCACCTCCTGCATGTCAAACCATTTTGCCCGTCTTCCTCTTGCCAGTCAGAAACTTATGGAAATCCATGTAATGTGGCCTTTAAGTATTGCTATGAATTATTTGGTACACCTTGAGATTTTCATGAGTCTCTCAGAAGGAATATGCTGTAAATCTTTGTATTATTCTGTTCCATTCCAAAACTTTTAATACCTAGTACTTTGTGATGTGTTAAAGTGATCTGGTGTGTCCTGCATTAGGAAACTGTTCCAGCTTAGTTGTGCCTTCTAGTGTAGACAGAACTCTGCATACTTCTTTCTTCCTTAGCTCTGCATCTTGGTTTTAGAGGGAAATAAATATAAGATGGAAGATAAAGTTAATTATTTCTGTTCAAGATCTGGACTGTTTAATTGCATGTGGAATATTATGGTCTCTTGGTTGAAAGCTTATTATGGAAGGAGCGCATATGAAACTATCAGGCAATGCTTATTAATGTGTACCCTGTGATCTCTGATTCATCTTCAGAAAATACAGAACATATTTAAGCACATTTTTTAAAAAAAATAGGTCAGGCAGCTTAGCAGAGATTGGGAGTACACTTGTCTTCAAATTGGCCAATGCTCCTTTTTCTGGGCTAAATTTTCACATTCATTTCACATTCATGAGGCTTGATTGCAGACATCATAGTTAATAATTGCCTCCTAGCTTCAGAAAATCACTATTCAGGAAGGTGCAGTGTAACGGACTTGCCCCACTTTGAAGGGTTGGTGTGAAACAGTCCTGCTTATAGAGGCCTGGGTGACACTTAAAGTAATGCAGCAGGCCCCAATTTACATAGAAGTAATGTGATTGGTCGTTGGGAGGCACAGTTGCCTATGGCCAATGTTAGGGGGCGATATAATGCTGACAAGATAGACAGACAGAGCAGAGCCTGTCAGAAGAGAAGGAGATAGCTGTCAGAAGAAAAGGAGATAGCTGTCAGAAGAGAAGGAGATAGCTGTCAGATAGCTGACAGAATTCCAGTAACTCTCTTCAAGCAAAGGAAGCTTGTGCAAAGGAAGGCCCTGGCTTTTGGTGCAGAGTGAAGCGCCGGCCAGAGGCTTGTCAGTGGACACTGACCGGACCTAGGAGTCTGTCCAGCCACCGTACCATACCAGTCTGGAGAGGGCCCAATCCTCTTGGCAGAGCGGGTTTGGTGTGTGTGAGTCAGTGGCGTAACTAGGCAAACTGGAGCCCTGGGCAAAACCTGAGTCTGATGCCCCCCCAGGGGCATGCCCGGTGCAACTTGCACCCCCCGGCACCTTGTAGCTATGCCCAGTGGCGTATCCAGGCAAACTGGAGTTTGGCGCCCCCCCATGGGCAGCCGCCCTCCCCCACTGTGACCAAGCAATGATTTTTTTACACCAGGTTGTTTCAAAGTCATCATCACGTTATAGAACATGCCCCAACTCACAAATCTGAACACAGCAATATGCCATGCCACACAGCAGAAATAATTTTTTAAACATTTTAAAAATGCTTTCAAACGTGGGTGACTGACTTGAAACCCCAGCCATCTTGAGTTCCCTCCAAAATTATTACTTAAGGGACCCTGTAGGAACTTCCCCTCAAGCAAGAGTGACTGAGAGGTGGGAATCCTTGAAAATACTGGTGGCTAGAAGCAGTGTGGGGGTTTCTAGATTTCCTTAAGTAATTGGTGGCAGCAAAAGTTAAATAAAGGAGGGTTCCTGAAAACAACAACCAGGAATCCCCTTTTCTCTGGCCAATCCACTATACTTGGTGGCCAGTGGGGTGGTGTACTCACTACATGCAGCATTAGCGATTGTCCAGATTGTCCAGCATTTGATCTTGTTAGAACTGTGGGTGTTTCCAAGTAAAAATTAAGTATTTGTGTGATATTTGTACTTTTTTGAGTCTTTGGAATAAAATCTTATGGAATACTAGCGGGGCCCGGCCACGCGTTGCTGTGGCAATTGTCCTTCTCATCACAACCCACACAAATGTCCATGCAGGTCCAATGATCCCCAGCATAGCCTTTTGGGAACAGCAGTGGCATAGGGGCTAAGAGCAGGTGCACTCTGATCTGGAGGAACCGGGTTTGATTCCCAGCTCTGCAGCTTGAATTGTAGAGGCTTATCTGGGGAATTCAGATTAGCCTGTGCACTCCCACACACACCAGCTGTGTGACCTTGGGATAGTCACAGATTTTCGGACCTCTCTCAGTCTCCTACAGGAGAGAAAGGGGGGATATAAATCCAAATTCCTCCTCCTCCTCCTCCTCCTCCTCCTCCTCCTCCTCCTCCTCCTCCTCTTCTTCTTCTTCTTCATCTTCTTCTTCTTCTTCTTCTTCTTCTTCTTCTTCTTCTTCTTCTTCTTCTTCTTCTTCTTCTTCTTCTTCTTCTTCTTCTTCTTCACTGTTCATCTCTGCCCATCTGCACGAACATTCTAGGCCCTCATACCAAGCCCTCAGGCCACAGACAGGCTGCACGAACATTCTAAGGGTGACAGTTAAACAGAGCCAGCTTCATGGTCTGGTGCGCCAGAAAAAAGAGGTTTTACCTGGCTCAGTTATGGACTTTTGGCGATTTGAAGGTCCAATTACCTGCCCGCAACAGGGAGGGACGTCATGTGAAAATTTGGGGGTGATCTGTCCAGCCGTTTCGGCGTTAGGGCATTACCAACAAACGAATGGTTAACTTTTTATACATATAGATGGGGGAAACCCTAGATACTTCAGGTTGCTCTCTATTCTAGTAGGCATATTAAAAGATGTCTCTTGGCTTGGCCATATATGCAGATTTTCTTGTTAATCTGGGCTCAGACCATCCCCATTTTTAGGAAACTGAAAACAAACAACATCTTTCTTTTAAAAGCAAAGAGCTGATCCCAGTTTTCCTCTACGTTCTCTGTGAGCAAGATGTTTCAAATGATGAACCCAACAAACATTATTGTTCTGTCTGCCCATTTTGGAAGCAGCTGCCTCTAACAGAGGAGGACATTTGGCTTAGAACCTTCTTACATTTGTGTTTGGCTCTGGCTTCCCCATTACTGTCATGTTGCACTGGCATCCTTTACTGTTTCTAAAGTCCAGAAATAATCAAAGAGTCAACAGTGTTTGGGATACCGCTCTTCTGGTATGCAGGAGAGTATTTTGCTACAATTGCAGTAATGTTTCTGTCATCTCGTAATAAGGGATTAGCAGTTACAGAATTCACATTTTGTATATGGTAAGAAACTACTGATGAGTGGGAACAAGAAATGACAATGAGCCAGTGTGGTGTAGTAGTTAAGAACAGGTGCACTATAATCTGGAGAACCAGGTTTGATTCCCCACTCTGCCACTTGAGCTGTGGAGCCTTATCTGGGGAACCAGATTAGCTTGTGCACTCCATCACATCCCAGATGGGTGACCTTGGGCTAGTCATAGCTCTTTGGAACTCTCTCAGCCCCACCTAGCTTACAGGGTGTTTGTTGTTGGGGGAGGATGGGAAAGGAGATTGTAAGCCCCTTTGAGTCTCCTTGCAGGAGAGAAAGAGGGGGATATAAATCCAAACTCTTCCTCCACCTCCTCCTCCTCCTCCTCCTCCTCCTCCTCCTTCTTCCTCCTCTTCTTCTTCTTCTTCTTCAATACAGTAAAATTTATATGAAATATATTCAGGATTTTACTTGTAAAACCAGAACAGAGTTGGTTTCCGCACAGCCCAAATATAACAGGCTGAGGAAGCTATTTATCCTATTTTGGGGAAGAACTTCACACAGGACTCTTTTCAAAAATGGGTTCACCCCGTTATATTTCCCTCAACCCAGGTCTTACAAAAATCACTTAACTAGCTATCTTTTTGGAGAAACCAAAGTAGCCACAGCAACTTGGACTGTTTGCAGTCGCTTTTTGGAAGGGTGAAATTTGCAGTGAGAAGGCAAACAGAGGAAACTGGATTCATTAATAACATGCTACACATGTTATTAGTGTGCTGTGCAGAAACCACCAGAAAAATGTGGGGTTTTCCCCAACTTTGGGAAACAGTTTTCCTTTTGAATGGAACTGAACAAATTTTATTATTTATTAGCCTACTAAATTCGGAAAGCCCCTGAGATTGACAAAATATCTCTGGGGAGTGGATCTATCTATCTATTTTATTTGCATTGTATGATATTTGAGAGCAAATAGCAGGGAATTTATATGAAGTATGTGCAATTCGTGGTTTTATTAATTGTTATTGGACTCTAGCAATGACCAACTGAGATTAGACAAAACAAGACAAGAAAACCTTTAATGGCATAGTTAAAATTATTACATTGGATATAATGCTCAGCCCATCAAAATCTCTGTTAGGCATTAATCACAGTCTACAGCAAGACTAGATAATCATTGATCAGAGACCACTAATAAAAAAACGCCACTTCAAAAGAAATAGTTGAGTTTCAGTCCATTAATAAGAATCAAAGAAGCTCATGTTTGCTTCTTCTTTGGTAAAATGGTGCTGAGATTAGTGTATCACTGTTTGTGACATCCAAAAATTTCTACTGTTTTCTTCTATCTTCTGGTAACTGCACTGCCTCACTAACTTTGGGAGTACCTTTTGATTCAAAACAGTATGGCTCCAGTTGCTAAGGGACTGTGTACCTTTAGGCAGACAGGGGAAAATAGGCAGACAGGGGAAAATAATTCATAAAAACAAAATTAAACCATAGCATACTGGTCAGAGGAGCAAACCATAGGGCCCTTCTGCACACACAAGGCGACTCAGGTTTGACTCATGTCCGCGGAAATCGTTATGTGAGCTCGACTCCTCCTTTTCTCCGCACAGCAGCTGACTCATGTCTCCGGAGCCGAGTTCAGAGGGCGGGACCACCTCCTTGCATCTTCCGCTCCTCATTCCCGATTGGCTGCTGTTCTATGGTGGGAAACATGAGTGTGCGTCCCTTTTTTTCCGCTTTTACCTACGTAGGAGCTACATAGGAGGATTTTTTTAAAGGTATGCTTCTCACTGCTGCCACGAGTCTCCCGTTCTGCGCATGGCCGAAAATACTGCACTGTGATTGGCTGGCTGGCAGAGTCGAGGCGAGGGAGATTCCGCACTCTGCTGGCTTCTGCTTGAGTGCAACCTGAGTTCGCCAGGAAGTTTTACTTCCCAGTTGAGCTCAAAAATTTAACGGTGAGAGGGGGGTGAGTCGAGTCAGACACGAGTCCAATGCTACGGCTGTGCGGAGTACCCGGGTCGGACCCAAGTCGAATTAAGGTTGAATCTACAGTGCGGAGAGGCCCATACACACCTCTGTTTCACACTTTCTGCCTATGTCTGCCCGGGCTTCCAGTTTGCTTCCATGTCTAGTTCAAGATGTTGATATTGACTTTTAAAAGCTGTATGGCTTGAGGGCACCATTCCTTAAGAACCACCTGCACCCCATATAAACCTTCCATTGCACTGAAGGCCTTCTTCAGGTGCCTCTGCAGTCAAAGTTTTTTTCTTCCAAGCTGGGAACTCTCTCCTTTAGCAAGCAAGCAGGAGAATTCAAAACATTGTTTTCAGCAGGCGTTAGTTCATCATCAATAACCTTTATTAGGCATACAGAATAAAATAAATAGAGGTGATTCAGTGGGTAAATATTAAACAGATCATGTTCCCTTCTGTTTTCCTTGACTGCGTACAGCAATCACTTGCTGGAGAAATTTTGCAGTCTTTTCCAGTATCTCCTGTTTTTTACTGTTAAGAAGTAAGTTCATTTGCAAGTCAGCTGGACAGGTTAGTGCTTTATGGTATGTGGGTTGTGGTAGTAAGTATCTGATATTTGAATACTTAGGACAAAAGAAGATCGTATGATTTAAAATTTCTGCTTGATTCAGGCAATGTGGACAGAATCTTTCATTGTATGGTATAGAGAGTAGTCGCCCCTCCTCTATTGCTGATGGAAACACATTGCATCTGGCGTGGGTTAAGACCCATCCATCTCTGTGCTGGCTCCAATATCAGGTCAATATAGTGTGCCAGCTGCTGGTGTATAGGTACTATATTGTGGTATAGAGGAGACTACCATCTATTTGCTGATGCTAGAAGCAGCTGTTGTTCCTGGTATAGTAGTCTTGTTTTTAGTATGCTAAAGATCTGGTTTGAATTAAGCATATAGAATGTTTCCAGTGAGAAACCAAGTGATTTGATCTTCTTTATGATGTTGGACCACCAGTTGGAACTCATTAGATCAGGCATTGCAAATGGGATTAAGCTGTCTTTTTCTGTATTAAAACAAAGTCTCAGCCAGAATTTCAGGCTCATTCCGCACATGCAGAATAATGCACTTTCAAACTGCTTTCAGTGCTTTTTGAAGCTGTGCGGAATGGCAAAATCCACTTGCAAACAGTTGTGAAAGTGGTTTGAAAATGCATTATTTTGTGTGTGCGGAAGGGGCCTCAGAGTAGTTAACTATGCTCTGGTTTTTAATAGACTCAGGCCTGCTTCCAGACATAAAACTGAGTAGGAAACAGAGTGTGGCACCCCAAACACTTTATAAAGAAAAACAGATTGCAATCTTTCAGCTGACTTATTCCAAGATGTTATCCAGATTGGTATGCCATACACAAGATGTTGAATAACTTCGGCTTTAGTTATAGTCTTACAATTCCGGCATGGGCACCCCCCCCCCCCGCCGGGCCGTCCTTTGGTCATTGGCTAAGCCAAACTGCCCATCACATTTTCTAATCCTTCCCCTCTATAAGCCCACCTTTAACTTCTATATTTGGTCAATATATATTTACGTCATATACACCCTCGTGTTAAGTGCTACGTCAATTTAAACTAATCTATGTTCTTTGCCCACTATCTCTTCTTCTCTGTGAATACCGCATTCCTGCATGTTTACAACTGTTAACAAAGCTTTAGTGTCTTCTCCAGACCCTTCTAGCTGTCTGTTACATATAATAAGCTGTGTGCTATTCTAATACATCTCTGAGGTGAAAAGATATCTTTCTATGGCTTAATACACACACACACCATTAGCTATACCTGACACCTCTACTGTTGTCTTCTACCAGTGGAAAGACTTTTTTTGTTTGACTTCCCCCATGTGCTGTTATTGGCCCTCTTCCCTGATGATTGTTATGTATGTTTGTATTTCTATATTTTTACTGACTTTTTAAAATGTTTCATTTCTCATTATATTGTAAATGTAATTTTAATGCCTTGATGTTGAAATATTTTAATGTTCTGATGCTTGCCTCCCTGGGCACCCTGTTTGGGTGGAAAGGTAGCATGAAAATATTTTAATTAAAAAAATCAATCCTCTGCAAGTAAGAATTTTAATTGCTTATGGAAGGGTGATGATTTTTTTACTTTCCATTTTCCTGACTGCAAGAATTAGAACTTTTTGAAGATTGTAGTACTTGAGAATTGCATCCCTTTTCATTCTGAAGTAGCCTTGTTACTGGCTTAGTCAGGCACTATGTAAACAAAATAGTGTAGCACTGCAGCCAACATTTGCAATTGTATTTTTCCTGGTCTGAAAAACATGTGAAATGAATTAGGCAAGTGGGAAATGGCCTGTGCGATGTTTTTATGTTATGATTCAATGTACCTGTCAAGAATCCGAGAGTTTCTAGAAGGTATGGGCAAGGTGATTTACATTCAAGTTGCATGTTCTGATTAAAATCAATTTGATAAAATAATAATAGAGAACAATATTCAGAACATAATGTGTTTCAGGAATTGCTTTAAGAAATTACATATTTTATTTCAAGGGCAACATCTAATCTATATTGCAATACTGTTCAAAAGCCATGACCTTCAAATCTTTCCCCATTTTGTTGGCAGGGGAAGGGTCTGTCCACATTATGCTGAGTCAACAGCTAGATACAAACAAGTGAGCATAGCTGTGTTGACAGCAGTGGTGTACCGGGCCTAAATGACGCCCAGGGGTATGACTGGCTCCCCCGCCCCCCCCCCCCCCGCCTGGCTCCCCATGCCCCCCTGTGCCCCACTTATGGGAGACAGCAGGGAGAGCGGGACTCAGGGGGCAGCTCAGATGGGTGCTGCAATGGGGAGGAAGGCCGGGGGGCTCTGCGGCACCCATCTAGGCCACCCGCCGCCAGGCTGGAAATAAAACGTTCCCTCTGTGGAGTTTTGCATTGGTTTTGTTATCTTTGGTTTTGGAAATCTTTTGGAAATGTTTCCAAGCTACTTTTTCTCCATCGATTTAAAAAAGCACTTTTACGGTGTTGCTTTTCACCAAAATGTTTTTGAGATAGTTTCCGTCACAGTGTGGACATATTTGAACCACTTTTATCTTTTTGCTGAAAAGTGTGGCCATTTTCCATTGTTCTGTGCCATTGCCCAACTTCCCTCTCAGCACCAGGTCCACCCCTTTTTCATGTTTGTTGCCTACCTCCGTTCCCTCTTGTCTCTTTATTTTCATCGTTTCATGTGGCTTTATTTATTTATTTTTGCTGTTCTGGTTGAATCAACAAAGCATCGATTGAACAGATCTATAGAGCATCGAAGCAAAGTATCATTTCAATGAATAAGCAATTTTAAAAAACCCTTCATAGCGGCCTTGGAACATTTGGAGCCGGGTGAATGCAGACAAAGAGCAGGAGAACTGAAAATGTTTTGGAAACATTCTAAATGACTTGTGTGGATAAGGGCTCAGTATGTCTCAGTAATTCTGGAGTTTTATGGTTGTATAACTTCTTAATAGTTTCATGAACAAGGTCAATTATTTCTCTTTGAGTTTTAACTAAATAATTATAAGTTATTTAAAAATATAGCTGTTTCAAAAACTGTGTAGAAAAGAGAACATTTTTAGTAATCAACAGTATAGCTCCCTCCAAGAAGTATGGGCCATCTTAAATATTTAGATCATCAGGTTTTTGAAATACTGAACAGTCCATATTAGAAAAGAGTTGAGATCTTGAAGAGGAATTGTGGGTGGGAGGAAAGCAGTTAGGAATTTCTCCCCGATAATGGATATTTTGAAATGAGCTTCCTGTGCTGTGTGAGAATTTGGAAATGGTGCAGGAACTGAAACTGGGGGATGCACTTCACAGCATACATTTTTCAACTTGTATCTCACATACACATACTTCATCCCAGGATAATATAGCTGTAATGGGCTGTCTTCTATTTTCAGCTTAAAGAATGCTAGGAGAATGATTTTGACAAAGTGAAGTAACAGAAGTGCTTTTCTTCCAATCCTAATCAATCACTCAAGTAATCTAAGTTTCCATGTGGCTGGAGCCCTTAAAATCTTAGCATCCTAAGATAGTAGATGGAAGGAAATTCAAGTTGGGGGGTAGATACATAGCACATTCATGATCTTCCCCCTCCATCATCGTAAAAGCTGTCAGCTATTCAATTAGGCCAATTTCTCCATTCTTTTGTTTCCTCCTTTAACTGATGCTCAACTATCATTAATATCCTATGCTTTTAGAATACAATTAATATGTTTTCTGTCCTTGGTAACCCACTGGGCACCGGAATGTTTATTTTTTCTTTTAGTAAAATCAATTAATTAATCTGTCGCATGCTCTCCCTGCAGGGGATTCAGGACAGCTTACAGCATTTAAAATACAATAAATTCAAATACAGTATAAATAAACGTAAGTATAAAACAGTACAACCAATTAAATATCAATTTAATGAGCAAATCTGAAAATGAAAACAATTGACTTGCTTGCTAGTTTATTACACTAACCAAAGGCTGCACAAAGCAAAGGAGCCTTATATGCTGTACAGAATATTGACAGTTCCGGTAGGGTATGAACTAACCTGATCTTAGCCAAAAAGCCAAGAATGACATGAACTTTCCTGGGAAACTGGTTCCAGAAAGAGGGGGAGCAGCAGCCACAGAAAATGTTTGTGCCCTGGTGGTTGATAGGTGGGTAATTTGCAGGTCAGGTATCCTTAGAAGGCCCATGATGGTGATCTAAGGAGGTGAGGGGTGGGTCATACTGGGAGAGGCAGTCATGCAGGTAAGATGGCCCCAGACCATTGAGATCTTTGTAGGTCAAAACCAGCACTTTGAATGGGAATAGGAACCTGATTGGAAGTCAGTATAGGTACCAAAATATTGACATTATATGTGCAGATCAGGGAGTCCCAGACAGCAGTGTAGCAACAGCATTCTAGACTTCCTGAAACTTCTAAAATATCTTCAAAGGCAGCCCTACGCTGGGCACATGGATCAAGTGGCAAGGTCAGAGTGGGACAGAGTGGTTGGCTCAGCATTGATGATAAACACTCTGACTTTGCATGTGTCCAGAGGAAGCATTGTGTAACACTCCTAAGCTCATAGTAGAGCCAACTGCAGACAACTGGAGGTAAAGTGGAGGTAGAGCTGGCTACCCCCAGGCCCCAGATCTACCCAACCTCCTGATATCTGTTTTTGAAGGGTTTAACTTCAGCCAGCTCTCACTAACCAATCCACTACAAGGTCAAGGTACGAGGCCAGGACCAAGGTCCTAACAGCTGGCTGCTTTTCAAGCAGTAGGTAGACATAGGTGACATCAACTTATTGGTGGCATCCAGCTCCAAGTCCCGTGGCAATTTCCACCAGAGGACTCATATAAATATTAAACAACATTTGGGAGAAGATAGAGCCTTGGTGGACTCCACAGGTTAGGGCTTGGGGTGTAGATTTCTCTCCACTGACCACTATCTTCAATGAGCATCCCTGGAGGAATAAGGAGAATCACCTCAGTGCAGTGCCCCTCACCCCCAGAAAAGGCTAGGTGGTGAATAAGGACCAGATACTCAACTGTGTCAAATCAAAAGCAGTTGACAGATTAAAGAGAATCAGTAGCACTAGTCCACCTTTATCAATGTACAATTAAAGGTCATGAACCAAAGGTCACAGGGCAGTCTCAGTGCCAAATTGTGGGCTTAAACTGGATTGGAAGGAATCCAAGGGTAATGTTTCATCCTCAAATTCCTGTATACTCGGGGAGTTCTTCCACCTGGAAATGTGCAGAAACCCCAATTTTTCTGTAGGGTTTTTACTGTCCTACACAGGACCATAAAGTTTGGAATTAGAATTAGAGATGATTCAAAAATCAGGTCCAGCAAAACATTTCAGCAGTGCATTTGATTCTGTTTGAACAGAATCACAAATCTATCAGGTGCAGGACTTACAGTGTATATTGGGGGTTCTTTGGAATTAAGCAATGTCACATTATGTATTACGCAGAGGAACTTGCTACCAAAAAGTTTCAGCAGATTTCAGTCATGAATATCTGACTTTCCCAAATAGTTTCTGAAGTTGCATGTTCTGCAGTTCCAAAAATTGTTTTAAAATATGGTTGAAGATTTATCACTATTATGGAAGATGCAGCCATAGACATAGCTCACACATTATTGAAGCAATGGTCTATTTCTGCACACTTTGGTTTTAAGTGCTGCAATAAAAGCCATCAGTTTTGGACGAAAAGTAAGCTATATGCTGGGTTTGTACATGGAGAAGTGGAAGCTGTTATCAAGTGTTTTTCAGAAGCTTGATGGAGGGGTAAAGAAGTCATTTATGGAGGGGCAAAGGGGTCATTTATGAGGCGATGTGGTAGCACAACTCCCAGATTCTTGTGGTGCTGTCAGTCCTACCAATTGATTTTGATTGGCACTGAAACATTTAAAACATCATCCTGAACACATACTACATAAAAACTGATCAAGGAAACTTTGACTGTCAAAGCTGAAGAAATCTTTGTGGTCTGTAAGGTTCTACTGGACTCGAATATAGCTATAAAATCTGTAGAAGCTATTTGCATTTTAACAGCCTAAATCTGTGCAGGATAGCATTTGGGCCTTCACCAACTGTTATGATTCTTTTATGTATGATGTCTTCTTCAATCCTTTTTGAGTAAATGTGACATAGAGACAAAATTAAAAACAAATAGTTTGAGTATTAAAAAGGTATTCAGTACAGTGTCTTTCTAATAAAATATGTGACTAGTAAAGTGTGATGTGATTTTTACCAGGTTGGAAAAATACGGAAGAATCCTGCCCGGAAACGAGAATTCCATGTGCTCTTCATGGTGATTACTACTGTCATCTGCTTCCTGATTTGTTGGATGCCTTATGGAGTTATAGCACTACTTGCAACGTTTGGTAGGCCGGGCTCACTGACTCCAGTAGCAAGTATCATACCATCTATTCTGGCAAAGTGCAGCACTGTATGTAATCCAGTCATCTATATACTTATGAATAAACAGGTGAGAATGATGTTCAACTTAGCTACTGCCAACCTTTCTTCCTCAATCTTTTAAATTATTTTCCTTATTAACAGTTCCTGTCCTGCATGACTTTCCTCCCTGGAGGTCTTACAATCCCCAGCATAGCTTTATTGGATGGACAAAGGAGAACTCTTCTCTTATTTTTATCACTGGAAAATGTGGTAGAATCCAACCCACTCACTGTTGTTTATATTCAGTAAACAGTGATATGCTGCCACAACACCCTTCACCATCCTCCATAAAATGAAGTCACACTGACTTTGTTTTCTAAAGGTTTTTTGTCAAATGAAGATAAGCAACCAAATGCAGATGCTCATCAGCCTGCAGGAAATAATATACCTGGTTAAATAATTAATAATAACCTGGTTAAATAATAATAAATAATTTACCTGGTTAAATAATTAATAATTTTCAATATATTTTAATCAATAATCAATAATTGTCTTTGTTTATACTCACAGATCTGTATTATTTGTATGACTGATATTACAGGTCTCTGATCTGTGAGTCATAATTTGAATTTTAAGCAAATTGTTTACTCTTTAATTGTTGCAGATTCTATCATTTATTTCAGTTCTGAGGTAAGCACCACAAAAAGGAATTCTTGACCATGTCACTAGAAAGACGGCATGGTGTAGTGGCTGAAATGTTGGACTGGGATCTGGAAAACTCAAGTTTGAATCTACAGTCTGACACAGAAACTTGCTGAGTGACCATGAGTCTGCTGTACTCTTAACCTACCTCATGGGGTTGTTGTGAGGTTAAAACGGAGACATGAATTATATAAGCTGCTTTCAGTCCCCATTAGGGAGAAAAGCAGGATATAAATAAAAGAAATAATAACAATATATGCCCATTAACTCAAACTAGGGTGGATTTTATTTAAATCACTAGTCAGAGTTGATTTAAACCATGGTCTTCCACATAAAGGCTCATTCTTGCTAGTATAAACAGTCTGAGGGATGTAGCAGAGAATGACGTGTACTGATGACATGTGTCTAGGAATGTAGCAAGGGCATTAGGTGTCTAGGAATGTAGACACCACAGGTGTCTAGGAATGTAGCAAGGGCATTAGGAAAGGTTTTGTTCATATGGTCCAGTCAAACCAGTACTGTATTAACAACTGAAAAATAGTTGACAATTGGAAAGAACAGCTAAAACACAAAGAGGCTTCATACTGCCCCCTGGTGTTTTGAATCCATGAGGACATTTCTACTGAAAATATTTGAATGAACAGAACGTAAGCCACTTCATTGCAAATGAAAAGGACTGCAATTCCAGCTTGGGAGATTCCTGGAGATTTGGGGAAGGTGCCTGTGCCCTGTTAAGGATAAAGATGAGAACTTGATTGTAAATCAGTCTGCCCCCTCTTCCTGGCTTCTTCCTTCTTTTTGACTGAATGCTGTGCTGTGGTCCTATTGCCTACCTTGTTTGTCTTTCACTTTAATTTAATGTTGTGTATATGAAAAAAGCCAGTGGGGGAACCTCCTCAAACCTTCTGATCATCATGAAATTGTGGTCAGTAGAGTGAGAGGCTGGGGAAGGTGGGGAGGAGCAAGAAAACATGTGAAAATCTTATGTAAGCCAGCATGGTGTAGTGGTTAAGAGCAGGTGGATTCTAATCTGGAGAACTGGGTTTGAATCCCCACTCCTCCAACTAAGTGACTGAGGCTTATCTGGTGAACCAGATGTGTTTGCACACTTCTATATTCCTGCTGGGTGACCGTGGGGTAGTCACAGTTCTTCAGAATTCTCTCAGCCCCACCTACCTCACAAGGTGAAGGGAGAGGAGGGAAAGGAGCTTGTAGGCTACCTTGAGTCTCTTTACAGGAGAGAAAAGTGGGATATAAATCCATATTCTTCTCTTTTTCACTTCTTCTTAATGCATAGTTATTTCCTTCACTTTCCCTGCAAAGGGAGAAAAAAAGCACTTTTAGAAACCGTCAGGATTCTGTGATCTGAGAATGGAGTGAGTGCCAAAGAGTGGAAAACCTGTATGTAGCTAATCAACCCCGAAGATAATGTCCGCTTGAAGTAAAGGAGACCAAACATGTGTAAACATGGCCTGTGTCTGTGAGGAACATGCACCTCTTTCCTAACAACTCAATGAATCCTCTCCCTCCTCAGTCAACCAGATAATTGAAATAATATGTGCATTATCTAACCTAGGGATCAAGAGTGGTAGTGGGACAGGAAGTTGCCCTTCAGCAACTATTTTGGCAAGTATTCACGCTCTCTTCTGTAAATGGGGATGTTCTTACAGCACACGTTTGTGTATGTGTGTGTTAGTATGTGTATATATGTTATAACAGGACAGATGTGCTCTATATAGGATGCTATTGAAGCTGGGAAGGGCAGAAGTGTACCTTGTAATAGTGCCAATGCTTAAATGAAGAGCCATCCCTCCCTACTTAATGACTGACAGTCCCATCCATTGGCCGGGTGCCCAGGTGCGGCACTGCAACCGTGCTGCTCCTCCCCTCCCAAAGGGGCTCCCCAGCAGCATGAAGGAAAAAAACCCCTCCCTGCCTCAGAGAAGCCCCAGTGGGATGCACTGCACTTATGCAAGCCAAAGGGCTGGCTTAAGTGTCGGCTGTGGCCTGCCAATGCAACACCAGCAAAAGCTAGGGGAGAACTGACTAATGTCAGCTCCTCTCCCCAGCCCTACTCCTGGTCCACCCCCATTATACTGGCAGCAGCAGCAGAGGCACAGGGACACTGCCTCAGAGTCCTGTACCATGTCCCACTGCTGGGGAGGGCAGCAGCTGCATGAAGTGGTTTTGCCCCTCTGCAGGGGTAAGTGCCTTAGAGAGGGTGAATCTGCTGATACAGACTCCTCATAACGCCTAGTGGCAGATTCGTGCCCCCCCCCCCCCCTTTGGATAGGGTTGTTAATGTAAGTCCAGTTCAGATTTTAGCAGCTGTCTTCTTGGGAACTTTTCAGTTATTTTAATCAAATACATATACAAATAGTTTCATCAGACCTGAAAATGCAAGTGGATTTTACAGGGAAAAATCTCTGGCCAGGAGTTGATGGATGAAGTAATCTTCTGCTCCTAGCTCCATCCTGGAAAATCAAAGTGGACATCATTCAGAAACAGTCCAAGGAGTCAACGTTATGTTGGAATTGATCCAGAGAGAATTTCTGTGCTCAACGCTTTATGGAACTGTAGATTCAACCTAGATAGAAATGATTAATGATTCATAATGGGTTGTAATAGAATTTTCAATTAGTCCAGCCCTGGGCCATTTCTTATAAACCTACCAAGTGTGTAAATTTGATGGTTTTAGTAGTCTGGTAGAATTAATTTAAAGTCCAAGATCTTGTATTTAATCGTTACTGTTTTCATTGATGCCTATCCTTGTAATTTAAAACTATGCTCTGGACCTTTACGTTATTTTCATGTGGTATATAGTGTGGCAGCCTGTGGCTACGTTGCTATTTTAATAACCCAATTAATTGCTTCATAACCGATGGGATTTTTTGTGATAATTTTCTTTCATATTCAAAAATTTATTCTCAAACCTGTAAAACTATCTGAAAGGATTGTCATTTCAATAAAAACACATGCAGATGTGTGTAGCAGCTCCTCAAGGGCATGCATGGGGCAGCTGAACCTGTTATACCTCTTCCAGTCATACTGTTCTTTTGCATAACAAATTAAAGTTTTGATTTCTATCACCTCAAATTTGATTAGTAATTAAATATGAGACATATTCCTGGACATGACCTGCCACAGATCCTCCACCCTCACTTGGGCTGGACCTCTTTGAGGTTCAGCAGATAGCAAATGCCGCCCCCCCCCCGCCCCGGCTGGCAAGTCTGTACCATAGACTCCTTCCAGCTTATCTGCTCCTTGGCCCGTATTTAAGGAGAAGCTGTTTCATCCTTTTTACCCTTCCACCTATGGACCTACTTCTCCCACAATCCTTTTCTCCCTAGAGGAAGAACTTCCCCCTCCCTCGTCCAATTTCTTGCCATGCCCTACCTTACAGTTTGGCTTCGCTTCGAGGATTCAAACTTCCTCTGGAGAGAATGTTCCCCTGATGCCCAAAAGGGCTTCTTATGAGATGCTCCCACCTTCTTGCTCTGCTTTGCAGTGAGTTACTGGCAGTCTCCTGACATTTCCTCTCTCTCAGCTTTGGAAGAAGGGCCTTGTCCTTTCCACCCTTGCTATTTCTGCAGGTAGAGACAGGCCCATAGGGACTAGTGCCATCAAAGATTCACCTGTGTGGGGTTTAGCCTTCAGCCCGACAAAGATGGGGTCATTGAGGAGCCACCTGGAAATAATTGCAGTCATGCTGCCTGGGTGTTGTGGAGGTGCCCCAAAGGGAGCAAGGTGTATTTAGAGCTGCTGCTGGAGAGGTTGAGGAGGCTTGTGTTTGGGGTGTCGCCAGACATGGAATTAAGAGATATACCTGTTGGAAGAGAAGGACTTTACGCCATTTCCTGCCTCAACCACAGAGGGGGGCTTTACTAGTTAGCCAGAGGCCAGATAGGGACCTGGGATTAGCACCTTTATCATGCTGGCTCTATCCCTTTGATGTTAAACTGATACTCTTAGGGACTTTCTTCCTTCCAGCTCACTCTTCTCTCTTGCTCTCCATCTTGCTCTCCAGCAATCAAGGAGGATGGACGCTCCTAGCATCCATCTCCATCCAGCTAGATTAGATTAGTGAACCTATCTACCTACCTTTCTATCCAGAATGGAGTTTACTAATAAATACTCTTTTTATTAGATTAGAAACTACAATTGACTCCGACTTTTCTTTGTGCCAAAGCTTACACGCATGTTGGGATCCGCACACGTGCGCATGTATGGAAAAACTTCTCTGCGCTTTAGCCTGCAGTTGCATTCTGGTCGATGTGAAACGGTATAATCTCTGCAAGGAGATTATCCAACAATACCAACCTTTAAAACTATCAAGGCTGTATGCTTTGTTCGTTTTGCAAATTGGTGTTGAGCTGATAGCAACTAGAACTGATTTTCTTTTCCCGGAACAGCTTAAAATTATTCATAAAACAAATTAGTAGAAGATACACAGTTCAGAACTTCTGATGCAATTTCCCCCCCATCAAGTCACTTATCCTGACCCCATAGGGTGTTCAAGGCAAGAAACATTTAAAGTTGGTTCGCCATTGTCTGCCTCCATATAACCCTGGCATTTCCTTGCAGATCTCCCATCCAAATCCCAGTCCAGGTAAGGGCTGAGAGGTTTGTGATTGGCCCAAGGTTACCTATCAGGCACCATGGCATGAATGGGAATTTGAACCTAGTCCAACACCTTAACCATTACATCATGCTGCCTCTCAATCTGAGGATATTCAAATCACTAAACAATGAATGAAACAGTAGAAAAGGACAAAAAAAGGAACAGTGTAAACATAGGCAGTAGAAGAAAGCATTTGTCCGACAGGGCACAGGGTGTTTCTGTCAGAGATGCAGGTTCACCATCCTGGCCTGGTTCTTCAGCATTCTACATTCTTACCCATATTCTTTTAATCCTTTAAATGAGATAATCTGGAGCTTTGGGTCTGGGTGATCAGTATACAGATTACATCCTGGTTTATATTACCAAGGCTGTTAGAAGCAGCTGCTTGTAGCCCGATTCAGCGCCTTGTTGTCTGAGTCAAATTGGATCACTTAGAATAGCTGAAGCAGAATAACACTGATTAGCGGAGTGGATATTTTAGAGCAGTGGCAGCGAACCTATGGCATGGGTGCCAGAGGTGGCACTCAGTGTCCTCTCTGTGGGCACGCGCACAGAGTTCATCATGTGGGGGGGGAATTGCCCCCCCCCACATCTAGGCTAGCCTGGGCCACTAGACTTGATGTGCGTGCACCTCAGCAAGCAGGGAGGACTCAGCTGGCAGGCCTGGTGCCTGTGCTCCAGGTGGCTGCTGCCCTGGGGAGGGGGCCAAGGCAGCAGAGATGCTAGGGAGGCACAGAGTGGCGCATGTGGGACTTGCTGGAGGCTACAGCAGGCTGGCCCCTGCTTGAGGGGGTTAATCAGGTTAAACTGCCACGTTGGCACTTTGCAATAAATAAGTGGGTTTTGGGTTGCAATTTGGGCACTCGGTCTCGAAAAGGTTCACCATCCCTGTTTTAGAAGTAACTATTCTTACTGTTTTTAGAGGGGGTGAGATTATCCTTGTCCATGCAGTTAAAAGGTTTGAGGATGATCTTGGATTCCAGGTTGCTTTTTGAGAAGCAAGTACAAAGCTCTGGATAACGGTGGCTTCTTTCAGTTGCATCTCATTGTAAAACTAAATTCCTTTCCTCGCTTAGTTGATCTGTCATGTAACCCTGTGATCAGATTGCAAAAGAATTTGAGAGATGTCTTCCTGAATCTGGCCAGTTGTCCATCTAATTTAGCATCCTATTTTACATAATGAAAAATAAGTCACCCTGGAGGGCCAGAAAATAGGACATAGAGACCCAAGTCTTCCCTGATGCTGCCTTTTGGAATTGGTATTAAATTCTTTACTACCTCCAGGTGTTGAAGGTTTCCTTCAGTTGCCATGGTCAGTAGGAAATCTAATTTCCTTTTAAAGCTATCTATGATAGCAGTCATAATTCCATCCACTACAAAGTTAATTATTAAAGGCCTTAGATTAATTTCAAGTCTCCAGTTCACTGATATGGGTAAAGTCAGTCCTTTGAGGGCTTTGGCCCCAAGTCATCTCTTTGTATTCAACTTGGAAACAAGATAGAAGCCAGTGTAGGTGATGTAACACTGGTCTTAATATGATCATTCTGGCAGGTGTTTGTAAGGGCTTTGACTGTACATTTTGGACCTGTTGAAGTTTCCTAACAATCTTCCAGGACAAATACATCTAACATTAACAATCTGAAATTGTTCATCAAATGCTTCCATTAATAAATACATCGTAATTTGTAGTTGATTGAAAATATATGTCAGGGTGTATAAGTGTATCACTTGACTAAGGGATTCCAGCCTACTAACATTGAAAAGGAGCAAGGTGAAGTGTTCACTTAAACACTTAGCATTCTGAACTTCCAATCGATCAGCAGTAATTTAAGCATCTTTTCTGGAGAATGCTGTATTAATTTTGATGATGATGAAGTTTTTGATGAATGCACAGAGGTTAACTTCAAAATCAGTTTCCAGTAATATTTTTACATGTCTATGGTAGTTTTCTCTTAATCAATCCTTGAGTTCCTGGAAAAGTTGTTTGGAGCAATACAACATTCAAGTGCCACCTTAATTTGTGTTACAAGTATTTTTTTGATGCAGCCTCTAACAGGATCATCCCAGGAATGAGTTTATTGCTAATATGTTGTATTCTAAAACTTATATTCTCGTGTTCTAGCAGATTTCGTTCAGGGTATTCAGTGTGGCACTGGTTATTTGGAAAGCATCAGCTGTACATGTTGAAGCCTGCTCAACACATGGGAATCTCTTTCTGAATCCAGGTCCTAGTATATTGTTCTGACTGAATATGGCTGCTTCTACATGAAAAATGTTGTCCATTTTGGCATCAAAACTGGATTGGTTTTTATTTTGGGTCATCCACATGTTATCATGATGTAATCTTGTTCAAATTGTCCTTTTCCAGTCTTCAGTATGACCCTTCCTAAATCTGCTTTGCTACATTGTTTTGGGAAGAGTGCAGTCTAACTGCATTATCATTCACTCTGGGTGAGAAGGTGGGCGTCAGCCCTTTGTGACCACCATTTTCCCTGCCCCCCACTGAGGGCCTTTTGAGGGTTCTGAAGCCATACAAAGCCCCCCACTAGCACAATGAAGAAAACTGGCAGCTGACAGAAAGAAGCACTCAGCAAACTCCTGTGTGGAAGTTCCATTATTCATGCCTCTACATTGGCATTCATGTGAATGCAGCCTATCTCTTAGTAATTTTAAAATATTTCACTCCCCCTTTTATTTCTTGCTCATGAGCTTTCCACCTGTGGAAGCAGGAAATTTGGTTTCACTAACCAACTATAGGTTTGTTGTCATGAGCTCCCACACAAACTGACTCAAAACACAATTATCTAATGACATCCAGTTTGCAGTATCAGCTAAATAACAACAGCAGATCAGTACTTTTAATCAAATAAAAAAACAAACTTTATTTACAAGAAAAAATCTGTACACTGTGCATACATAAAAATATATAAAACCAAAATAGAAAATACAAAAGTGTTAAAATGTATACAAAC
This sequence comes from Sphaerodactylus townsendi, assembly GCF_021028975.2. Taxonomy (NCBI): domain Eukaryota; kingdom Metazoa; phylum Chordata; class Lepidosauria; order Squamata; family Sphaerodactylidae; genus Sphaerodactylus; species Sphaerodactylus townsendi. The sequence continues at coordinate 99,853,967 of NC_059428.1, forward strand.
ACGGTTTAAAAATGTGACTCCTGGAAAATCTCAAGTTTTCAATTGTTGAAGAGTGCACATTCACTTAAAAAACATCATACAAAATAATTCTCAAGGCTATTAAAAAGTACAGTCTTCTATTTGAATATCTCAGCCACTACAACTTCAGAAAATGAGATGATATATATGACTCTAAGGCATGTGCACAGGATGATCATTCAAGAACCAAGTAGCAATTTATGTGGACCAGTTAAAGAGGATAAATATCTGATGTCACAAATGGATTTTTATTACATAAGTATTCATCAGACACGGGCTACTTAAAATAAAAACAGGTGTCCTCTGCACAGAAGGTGATGGGGTTGTGAAACTACCACTTCTGTCTAGAAGGACGTTTTAAAGGTCAAAATTAATATATAAAGCCAATACAAAATATCTCCAATAGTAGAGTTTAAGGAAAGAAATATCAGAATGTGGCTTTAAAAATGTTACTATTCAGTTCTTTTGGTGTGTCATGGGGTGGATTCTTTGCTATCCACAAGTTAAAGAATGGGAAACTACAGTCTATAAACCTGTCTGTCAGTTTAACCAACACTTCAACCACTCTTTCTAGTGCAATGCTCTTGGAATTAGTATTTACTGAATTACCATTATTAGTAGGACTTTAAAAGTGATGTGTGAATGAGAATGTAAAAAATGAAATGAGAACTGGTCAAAAATTATGGATCACAGCCAACTAATCTTCTGAATTAACAAAGTCAAAATTCAGTGGCTCTCTTAAACAGAAACCAAAAGCTTCTGGAAGATCTACTTATTAAGTAGGGTCAGAGCAATATTTGCAAAAACACCCAGTTCTATTTATTCACCAGAGGCTCAGTGATTTGTGGTGTGAAGGAGCACTCAGCCGTATTCATTGGTATCACTTCAGATCTGTTACTCGATATGTTTAACACCAGTAGGTGTTTCTTCTATGTCTTAGGGATGAGTGCTCACATAGCTTCAGGACTGACTTGGCAGGCCTTGGATGGTAGTAAAATGGGACAGAAGAAACAGTCTTTATTTCCTTCCTGACCATCTGCTTTCCTTTAACTGAAAATGTAATTCCTTTTATGCAGGAATACAAAAATCTCTGTCAGTTGCAACCAACTTGTAGCAACGCGAGCAAGGGGCTTTTGAGGCAAGAGAGAAGCACAGCTAGTTTGCCATTGCTATCCTCTATAGACTTTTCCTTGGTGGTTTCCCACCCAAGTACTAACCCTGCTCAGCTTTCCAGATTTGAGAAGAGTGGGTCAGTTTGGGCGATCCAGATCAGGGCAGTAACTGTACTACAGCAAGATTAATTCCCTTTCAGTATTTCTTCTGTGAGGGAAACCAGAACAATGTAAACAGAATGCAATCCTCTCCTCACTTATAAGTCAATTCTACCCAAGCATTGGAAGGGAGACAAAATATTAATTTACCCAGGGCTGCAAAAAACATCTGAAACACCTCTGTTCATTAACCAGGGGCATATGATAGCAACCTCTTCAGACTCGTGTGGGACAGAGATAGATCAAAAGCTAGCAAAGGTTATAATTCTGGGGGAAATGGCGTGAGTAGATTTAGGCAGGTCGGTCAACGTGTCTCTTAGGATGGCAACTAAGGTTGTGCCTTTGTGGAAGAACATCTGCTTGGCAAGAAAAAATATTCCAGGTTCAATCCCTTCCATCCAATGTAAAGGATAAGGTAGTGGGTGATGTTGTAGATCTCTGCCCTCTAGGGTAGAGCCACTGGCAGTCTGAGCAGACTGTCAGTCTAAGTAGACAATACTAACCTTGATAGTCCAGATCTAATTCACTATAAGACAGTTTCATATGTTCACATGGAGACTGATGCTTGTGAATGAACCTAGTCTGTCTGGTTGTGAGCTCTCTGACTATATACAAATCTGTTTCTCTCCACATAAACATATGTTTAGTGGCATAATTTCATTGCCTTTAACAAACTTACCACCAACAGCAACAGCATTTACTTCTCATTAAGTATGTTTCAGATAGCAGCCCTTTTGTATCTACTCAATCACTCATTTAACTGCTTTGTACTTGTGGTTAGGGTGGTTAAAGGATGGAGAAATGATAGATTTTTTTAAATGTTCAATGCCTATTTAAAGATGGAGGTAATTCTCAGTAATGTTAGTGACTATCTCTACTGCAGCCTATTCTGGATTATGTATTAAGTGTTGACAAATTGCAGCTGATTTATAGTGACCTTATAAGGTTTTCAAGGTGAGAGATAAGAACATAAGAACATAAGAACAAGCCAGCTGGATCAGACCAAAGTCCATCTAGTCCAGCTCTCTGCTACTCGCAGTGGCCCACCAGGTGCCTTTGGGAGCTCACATGCAGGATGTGAACGCAATGGCCTTCTGCGGCTGTTGCTCCCGATCACCTGGTCTGTTAAGGCATTTGCAATCTCAGATCAAGGAGGATCAAGATTGGTAGCCATAAATCGACTTCTCCTCCATAAATCTGTCCAAGATGTTCATAAGTGGTTTGCCATCACCTACCTCTGCAAAGCAACCCTGTACTTCCTTGGTGGTTTCCCATCCAAGTATTAAGCAGAACTAACTCTGCTTAATTTCTAAGATCTGATGAAATCAGGCCAGCCTGGGCCATTCAGGTCAAGGCATACTCTGGGGTAAAGGATGTGGCAGCTTGCATGCAACCTGAAATGTATTTCATATACTTCAGCCAACTGCTAGCATCAGCTACCACACATCTTATCATCTGGGGTCTATATTCTATTATAATCTTGAGAAACATTCACCATACATTACTGAATTGATACAGGTTTTCCATCTTCAGGTTATTGTCATTGGCTTTTTCTGCACAACAAAAATAAAATGTCCTGCAAATGTTATAAAAAGAACCGTTCTGGCTTTTTTTGTCTGCACAGCAGGGGAAAATAAAGTGTTTCCAGTGACAAAGGTTATTTCTGTTTTTTTTAAATTATGTTAAGTATCTTTGAAGCTGCAAAAATATGGAGACTTGAAATCTGCGTGCATTGCTGATTCTCATTTTGTGTCTCCGTAGTTTCAAAAATAGTTCCTAAAAAATAAAAAAATAGAAAACCACACATTTGCGTAATTGACAGGTAACACTGTGTTTATTAATGCATAGCAATGGCAGGTAGCCATGATGCTAGGTAACAAAGCATCCATAGGACACTTCAGTAAATGGTGGACCGCACACAGAACTTCTGAAGGGGCAGAAAATGGTGGGTGTGGCGGGTGGTGAAGAAACAAAAGTGAGAGCTTTAAAATTGTGCAGGAGAAATATGTGTCCTGACCTTCATACAGCATAAGGAAGTGTCTTAAACTCATCTTGGGGGAAAAAGATTGCTAAAATCCAGGATAAAAAAAAGACGTTTGTTGGCTGAAATAATATGTGGTCACCATGCGTTGGGGAAAAAGCAGCGCAGAACTTCTTCCCCAAAAGCTTCTACTTCAGTCCTCAAGACGTTTTATTTGTGTTGTGTGAAAAGGGCCATTGCTTCAGCTGTAACAAGATCAATGTGGACTGTATAGACTCGATGCTCAGTTGCCTCAAAATTAACACTTTGAATTGTAAAGCAATTCAGAACGAAATTCTGTGAGCAAATGAAACAATCTTGCATAAACTCTGAATCTGTATAGTTCATTCCACAATTTTTACTGTTTTGCATAATTTATTCTGGTTTTGCTAAAAATGGGGCAAAGGACCCTTAAGCATTGCCCTAGATCACTGTTCTGTCACTTTTCTGGGCTCTGAGATTTCAGAAGCACACTTTCAAACACATTTGCAGTCATAAGGGCAACAAACTTGCTTTGAAAAATAAACAACAACTGAAAGCGATTCTCAAAAAACTGAACTCTGTAAGTTCTGTATTTTTTTTCAGGGCTTCAAGTGCCACATAGTATTACAGAGCCCAGCAAATGAACCTTGGTACTAATAGAACAGTTTGAGAGCACAAACCAAAAATGAAAAGACTAATATATGTCCCGGTACAAGAATAAGAAGGAATGCAATTAATAATTTTTTTCTGACAAAGATTGGCTCAAATAGTTCAGAGAAATTCCCTGCTACAAAGGAACACCTTGATTTAACCATGTAAAGGTGTTATGCATAAAAATCGAGAAAGCACCATGTTAAATTCACAGTGGGAAGCATAGACCATAACAAATAATAACAGAAATTCAGCATGTCTGTCCCAAGATGTTTCTCTTTTTATCTATTCAGCCATCAATGCAGACAAATTATGAAACCTTCATAGTCTCTATTCCAGTCAAAACTCACCCCTTTCACTAGTTCCTACTCTTTAAAATTAGTGTAGGTTGCTTTTTAACCAACAAATAAAGCAGAAGTTTAAACAGGCTTTGTATTTTTAAGTGAGATTTTCACTGACTTCAAGTAGGAGTTATAGACATATGTACAATATTTATAAATCTGCACTATATGCACTATAAAATGCACTATATACCATAAGCTGGTCTAAAAAAATATAAAAATCTGTTTAACATCTAATACACATTCATTCACTGTCTTAAACTGACTAGATTGTTTGCATTTTCAGAAAGCCATTGTTGATTCTGTTAATGTTTTCATTTACCTTTGAGAAGGAAAAAGATAGATTGGTATAGATGGTAGTCCAATGCTTATTTTTCCTTCTACACTTCCCTCTTTAACTGGAGTACTTCGTCTGTTCAGTTTTGCCAAGCCAACATTTGGTGTTTTTATGATCACCCGAAGAACTGCTAACTTTTTAAACCTTACACAACAAACTCTGCTGAAGTCAGTGGAATGAACAAGTGCCTAAAATGGCTATGGTCACGTTTGAAAGACAAGGTGGGAAACTTTCCTTTGAAAGCTACTTCTTTAGAGAATGACTGACAATTTGCAAAAATTCACAAATCTGTTCTTGTCTATTTTTTTGGAAAAGGATGACATTTCTAAGTTTCTTTTCAGAAAATCCAGCATAAGCATAAATTTGGGTTAAGAATCTTGAAGAAATATCAGAGAGCTCTATCCCTTAGAGCAGGGGTCCCCAAACTACGGCCCGGGGGCCAAATGTGGCCCCCTGAAGGCATTTATCCGGCCCGCCAGGCAAGGCGGCGATGGCTCCATTCATGTGCAGTGGGGGCTTGAGGGAGAGGAGGAACTGGCCCCAACGGCTGTTGATTGCAATTACATGATGGCACCCCCAAATCTCCATGAACTTTCTGACCCAGAGTTGGAAACCTTACATGTGGCAACGCCTGCTCCACCCTTCCCTCTCAGCTACTCCATGTGTTGCTCTCAGGCTTTCTGTTCCGCCTCACTCCCATTGGCATCAGCCAGGCTGGCGAATCGCTCGCTGGCTGCTAGGGAGGAAAGAACCCAGGAAGATACCTGATCCTGGGTTAGATGGAATGCTTCATTGGGAAAGTTCTGCTTTTTTTTTTTACAGGGAAGGTATTCCACAGCCTCCCCAACAATATTTGGAGCCCACTCTGTACTTGACATACTTTGGTCACTGTTCTAAAAATAGACCATGACAGAAAGGCTGAAAGGTGAAATCAAACATTTTACAATCATTTGTGCATAGGAATTTGTTCATAGTTTTTTTTAGTCCGGCCCTCCAACAGTCTGAGGGACAGTGAACTGGCCCCCTGTTTAAAAAGTTTGGGGACCCCTGCCTTAGAGTATACCCTAATAAAATACCATGGATAAAAGTATCAAATGCATGGTTTGTTATCATCATGTAAGAAATAATATCCCTCTTAAAAGAGCTCAAGTACTATTGATAAACAGAAATGCCTACATGCAGGAATCAACATAAAATATTTATCTGTACTTAGTGGTAGCAAAATGCTGAAGGACAATCTTCCACATTTCTGCTTCCAGGTCTTCCTAGTGGATCTGGGATGATAGTGGTGGTGTTCATATGTAGATACACAAGAATGAGCCTGATTTTTACACCATTTCCCACAAATCCTACCATGGGTAACAATAATGTGTTTCTTGTAATTAGTTTTCATCTGGGTTCTGAACACGGCATGGACAAACTAGACAAGATGGCCATCCTGGACAAAGCCCAGGACAGGAACTCCTTCAAACTCACTTGGGAGGCGGTGGTGGGATTCTGACTGAGACCCTCTGGGGGAAGGAAGAGACTCTGCCTTAAACCTGAGTCATTTTCCTGACATGAAAATAATATAAGGGTGTTATTTGCCTGCAAGCCACCCCACCTCCTCCATTGCTGTTTCAGATTAGAAAATTAGTGTGGGGAGAGCAGCATCGCTCTTTGTCCCCATGTCTTAGTAGTCCTGACTATAACAGGCCTCCATGATACAGTTTGAAGAAGTTCTTGGCTGGGAATTTAGTCTTTAAAACAACAGCATTGGATGCCCATCTTGTCTAGTTTGGCCCTAACACAAAACTTGAATTCACCTTGCTGGGTGTGCAAATGAACTTTAATAAGAACAAAAGAGGAATATCAAGCTTTGACTATGGGATTAGAAGTGGCCAGAGTATATGCTGTATTAAAATTTTTAGATTCATCTAGTTCACCAGCAATGAAGCACCAGGACACTGAAGTATTTTCATAGGGATAACAGTGACTAAGCAGAGGAATGGCTTGGATTTGGAAGTTATGTACAGGACTTCCATTCCCTGTAATGTCCTGGTATGTTACTACTCTGTACACCTCCGTGCATGTCCCAAGAACAGGAATCAGCCCTCACTATGCTTTAGGGAGATTCCTCCAAGCACTATATCTGTGCTGCTTTGGCGGCCCATTATGCATGGAGCACTCCCCTTGAGGTTCTTCCCTCTGCAGTGGGGTCACAATGGGGTCTCCTTGTGTTTCTCTGTTTACACATGAGGAAATGTCCCACTGCCTGCTGTGTGGCTTGCCTGCTCCCACTTCTGGGTCATTTCTGGTTGGTTGCAAAATTGCTGGCTTGAAAAAAATCCCTTAAATTTTTTATATTGATATTCTTCATATCGTTATTGTGATGGCTTGTTATTATTAATTTTTTTAAGCCAGCCATCGATTCCCCAGAAATGCCTGCAAGGAGTGGGGGGGGGGGGGGGGAAGAGACCAGAAGGAGCAGGAACCCCAAAGCCAGGGAAAACATCAGGGTTTGTCCACTCTCAGCAACCGCAGGGCTTCCAAGATCTGCAGCATTGTAAGTATGAACACATTTGCAATGAAATCTCTGCCCTGAAGGAGATGTACCCTCACTATGGGACAGAGCACCAGTGTATAAGCCGCTTTAATCTAGAGGTAATAAAAACTTGGTCTTTGTCCTTTCCAAATCAATAAGAAACGAATTATTTTAATAACAGAGCTGAATTGCTTCTAATAATACACCTAGGGGATGACTAATTTAAGCAATCTACTCACATGAGTAGTGCAACATGGGAACGGTGAGCTTATGCCAAGATGATGGCTTTGCTTCCAAGAAAACTGCAGTTTCCTATTATTTCATGGAAGGAGAACCAAGAACTTGCAGGAGTCCTTAGAGCCCTCATTACACTGCTTGCTAGTAGATTGTTTCTATAAGCAGTTTATTCAGTACAAAGTGTTTCTGACTTATTGTTGCCCTCAGACCTACTCTATTCAACATGAAAATTCGACTATCAGATGATAACCTAATTATTTGAGAATTTCATCACATGATAGCTCACCACTGGATACTCAAGAGTTGTCGTTGAAGAAAAATGTGGTAATATTCTTGTGGCATGATGCATTGTTTGACGGGTCAGCATCAATCTATAGTCCTGTACTCTTGACAGTATGGCACATTCTTGTTTATACATTCAGCCCAAAACAGAAGGCCAGCAAATATTATTCAGTTAAGCACTGGTACCAGCATGCTGTGCAGGCACAAAATTTAACATGCTGTTCTTTAGTCAAGTAGATTGCCTTCCCACGACACAGCATGAATTTATAGAATCAAACACATGCAATCTTAGTACACATTAAATTAGACTAGTACAAATGTTTTTTTTTAAATCAGGGTGCCACGCTTTGCCACAAGGAGAGCATGGCCTTTTCCACACACTAAAAATGTTTCCAGAACATTTTTGATTCCCCCTTCCCTTTACCATGATATTAGGTCGCACTCACCTGTGAGAGGTTTTTAAAATTGATGTTCTATATTGCCATTAACCAGTGCTTCATTGATTCAACCAAAATAGCAAAAAAGAAAAAGTGAGGAGGAAAGGAGTGAGGAATGAAAAAAAAACGGTGGGGAGGGAAAGCTGGGCAATGGCAGAGGCATGTAAAAAGGCAGCGGGGAAAGATAAAATGTGACCACAGAGTGAGGGAAGACGGTTTAGAAATGATTCAGTCTAAAGAACCATTGAAAAAGGGGTTTCAAAAGAAACACAGAAAAAAGCTGCTTGGAAACGTGTTTGAAATCAAAATGTGAATAACAATGCAGAACTCCACAGAGAAAACCTCTCATTTCCTTCCTGAAAATGTTTTAAATAGTGTGTGCGGAAAAGGCCTATAAATAAAACAAGTGTAAATTAATAGATTATGGCTCATGATGTTTTCATGTGTGAGGAGACATCCTAAGAACAATCTTTCTTTCTTTCTTTCTTTCTTTCTTTCTTTCTTTCTTTCTTTCTTTCTTTCTTTCTTTCTTTCTTTCTTTCTTTCTTTCTTTCTTTCTCTTTCTTTCTGTGTGTGTGAGTGTGTGTGAGTGTGTGTGAGTGTGTGTGTGTGTGTGTGTGTGTGTACTTTTTCAGTAGGTTAGACTTAGCTACTAAAATACCTTTGCTAAAGATCTGCAGTCTGGCACATGTGGTATAACTGCCTGCTGTTCTCTGACAGGCTCCACATACAAATACTCACTGTTAGTTTGCTGTCATGGCTGTTTGTATCTCTCAAAAGCTAAGCCTTAAAAAAAACCCTCTATCCGCAAAGCAATAATAAATACTCAGGCATTAGAAGCAAGAACTTCCTGCCATGCCTACTACCTAATTACAGTTTATAGTCACAAGACTAGATTGGTCTAGGATCCATTTTTTTCAAGTATTTTTGTTGTTGTTCATAGTACGACAGTAGCACCTTATTGCACATTGTTTCAGAAAGTTTTCCCCTTAAGTGTAGGGAAATCGATTTTGTCCAGGGCATTTCACTGACCTGAACCCTGGCAAAATCACTTTTCCTTTCTGGTACAGATCATCCTGTATTCCTTTGTTCATCCTCTGCACCAGCAGTTTCTCATAGAGCAGTGGATGGTAAGCCCCCAAGGTACAAGCTGCATCATAGTAGAGTTCATGGTAATGGCAAAGGTCGGTTTGTCGGACCGAAGGAATGTATTCATATATGTGCACTTCACTGCACATTGACATCATGATGAGGATTCCTAAAATAAAAATAAAACAAAACGAATCATCTATAGTATCAAACTGCAAGAGCACTTTGAAATACAAAAAAACTTTCATTTCTTGCATTTACAAAAACATTGCAAAGCTTTAATTATTAAAAACCGCTGACCATTGCAAACATGGTACAGAAACAGCATTTTATATCCTGTGCAGCTGATCAGGTACAGCATGTAAGGGTGTTGACAAGGATGAGTTTTTATCTTCATATTTGTTGTATGCAGAACATTACATAAGAAAAGCTGGAATACATGGACAGTGCAATCCTATGAGGGGTAGTTGTACTGCGGCTGGGGATGTCGCAGCCATGGTGCAGCCTCCAGAGGCTTGCCAGCAAATGGGGGCATTCCTGGGCCAAAAGGGCTCAGGAAGCCAGCTAAAGCTGCCTCTGCCCCTGGGAACACCTCTTTCCTGCATCAAAGGAGTTTTGGCTACTGCAGCTGTACTGGCGCCTGGTTGTCATGCTGCTGCACGGCTTCCCAGTACCAGTGTAAGTGTCTCTGAATTGGCATAAATACCTCTTATGCCAACACAAATGCCATTTATGCCAGCGGTGGAGTCATGCTTACCTCCAAAGCAGTTTGCCTCCCCCTCCCCCGAGAAGTGCACTGTTAAATAAAGGTGGAGTGCAAATATAGCCTATTCAGTTATGCTAAACAATTTAATACCTAGTGATGTCAGGAAAATTGCACTTGCTTTAAGTCCTACTTAATACAAGTAAACTTTTTGATAAAGTCTAGTTCAACAAAGGCTAGAAACACTAAATTCCTGAATTTCTAAGAAGAAACTAATGAATTAAAATTCATCAATGGTGCAGAAAGACATGCTTCAAAGGACTCCCTGCACAGGAAAATTGAGAAGTTGAATGATTACAAAAGTATAGTACATAATATGCAGCTCCTACCTGAGTGTCATGAAAACCAGCTGTCGAAATGTAAGATCTCTTTTACTTTCTCCTATCAAACTATGTTTCAATCCATGATGTTGCATTAAATTTGTCATTTGTGGATTGAGAGGAAAGTTAACATGAAAAGTACAGATAAGAGGGGTGGGTGGGTTAAGATTGTAGAATGCTAGACTCACAAATTGACAGATGTATTGACAGAAAGTTATAATTTGGCAAAATTAATCTGGATTTTTGTTTTGTTTTTCAGTTCTACAAATGCTTTCTCATGCTTTTTCACTGTCAGCCTTCACCAGCGGATAGAGAAACCAAATGTCAGTCAAACATTATGGTCATCCAGCTTTACCAGAATGCAGACGCAGGAGTTACGTGTAATAGCCAAGTACTTCCACAAACAGGTGAAAAAACGGTCTGTCTCCTGAGCAGAGAATCAAGTATGTAGCCAGCTTCAGACAGAATATCACAGCTGTCTAAGGAAAATGCACTCTTGTAAATGAGCACAAGCTGTCACCAACATATAATCACCAACATATGTTACATTTTTACTACCAATCTGTTTCACCTTCCCTAAAGGAATTTACTGTACTTTGACCAGGAATGAAACAAAATGTATGGGTATCACTCATACAGAAGTAATAGTAATTACTGGGCTGAAAAACCATGGGAAAAAGATTAAATATCTTTGAATATCTTATAATCCAGCAAAGTCCATTAATCAAGCACAATCCAGTATGAAAGGTTTTTTGAATCCCCTTCTTACAGTTCCCCCGACCCTTCCCCCCCAAACAACAAACACAGGGGTTTCATCAAGCTTTGCATGATCCACCAACATACAGGGTGGAGGACCAATTAAGGGTGAGGGTTAGGGCTGGGTTCTTAACTTTTGTATGATATGCTGTTTTTAAGAGATGATTTTATGTATGGGGATGTTTTAACGTTGTAGCCGCCTTGAAATCTTGGGGATAGGAGGGGTTTACATTTTAAAACTAAATAAATTCATGGACAGCGAGCTATGTAAGCCTGGAATACATGGAGTGGTTTCAACAGCTCTTCTCCTTCCTATTTCCACATTTTATCCAGATGAACTAGCAGCAGAATGTGGAGATTCTCCCCTTTCAAAAGATGACTTGTTAAAATCCTTGCATATATAAAGGAACGTATATTAAAGGCCCTTATTTAAATTTATTTTGTTTTTGGCATCTACAATTGCCCTAGAGCTTTCCCATTTCCAGAATGCATCTTTTGCACACAGGAATTTGTTTTTGTAATTAACAAACTAATTAAAAAGCTATTTCAGAAGTCTGAACGCAAACAAAATGATTTAATTTATTTTGCACTAATTCTCATCCCAAAACAGTTAAAAAAATTAATACAATTTGAAGGTTCGTCGTAAATTCAACTCAGTTTCTAGTTTAGTAATAGCTACGCTTCCAAACGTAATTAAAATTCAAAGTTTTCTCAAAGTGATGAGAACATACAAGTCCTCGTTCATGGCCATATCTTTGAAGGGGGGGGGGAGTATCTAATTTTTCAGGGGGGTTATTTTCTGGAATTTGAAATTATTTCAGTGTACACATCAAATCTATGTTACTTTCTTATAGAAAAATCTGCTTAACCTCCAAAGTTAGCCAATCAACCCCAGCTGTTTGCATCAGAGGCCCATTACAGAAATCTGACAGAAACAGGAATATGTGGTGGTCATAGTCATTGTTGCGAGACTGATGGGAAATCAGACTCTACACAGAGGACCCAGAGTAAGAGGAAGTTCTTTCAGCAACAAATTTACACAGAATTAGAAGACAGGAAACAGGCTTTTTGAGAACCTGGAATTAGTTAAGGCCCTGACCTACATAGCCACCCTAGACTAACCTGATCTCATCAGATCTCTCAAGCTAAGTAGGGTTGACTTGAGCAAGTATTTGGATTGGAGACCTTTCAAACAATACCAGGGTTGTGACATGGAGGCAGGCAATGGCAAACCACCTCTGTGTGTATCTTTCCTTGAAAACCCCGCCAGGAGTTACCATAAATCAGATGTAGCTTTATGGCAAAAAAAATATGTTCTTTTGTTCATAATTCTTTGTTCTTTTGTTCATAATTCTTGATATTGTAGCCAATACTCATCAGATAAGCCTGATAATAATGAAAACATGGAGATGACTAATGCGTCACGACCTTTATCAACATCCTTTCTTTCAAGACTCTTGGAGGAATTCACAGTTATCTTTAGAGTTGTCCCTGTTCTCTGCCTGAATTTAAAAAAGAGTTCAGACCTCTCTAGGAATTAGTTTAGGAGTTCTGATGAACTGGTCCTAATCTGTATCAGATAAAACAGTGTTTCCTGGGCAAGAAACTTGGGTGAAGGGAAGATGCCCTGTTGGGGAAAAAACCATCTAGACGCTCCCATTTTCTAAAAGCATTTGGAGGGCACCAGGAAAGGTGTTGGCAGGTACCATGGCACCTACAAGCACCATGTTGGGGACCCCTGCATTAAGTTGATAAAAGTATATACAGCAGGGGCAAGCAACCATTTTGGTAAGAGGGCAAAAACAAAACAACCCCCTCCCCCCACCCTTACCATTGAACATACCAGTGTGGTTACAAATCAAAGGGACAGGAAAGATACAAGAGCTGTATTTGGCCAGGTACACTGGGAGACAAGCCCCAGACTCAGAATTTAGATGGCTGTTATTTTCTAAATTGGAAAGCACTATGTTACTGGAATGCAGTGAATAAATATCTGCTTTCATACACAAAAATAAACCATAGATTGTTCATTACAGAAATGAGCCCCCTAAAGTCCTTGGACTTCTGAATAACTTAACTTCTCCTTCCCTTTGTTCTTTCAGTTCAGACAATAAAAGTTGTATGGATTTTTGGGAAGCTAAAGTTTACTGTAATATAGACTATGCTTTGTTTTGCTTCAAGATTTGACTCCAGGATAGCATGATCATTTTGCATAGGAGCTATTATTGTTTCAAAACTTAATAGTTGGGATGCTTTTAAAACATGTGAAGAGATGACCCAATTAAGACATGTGTACATCTATCTATCTATCTATCTATCTATCTATCTATCTATCTATCTATCTATCTATCTATCTATCTATCTATCTATCTATCTATCTATCTATCTATCTATCTATCTATCTATCTATCTATCTATCTATCTATCTATCTATCTATCTATCTATCTATCTATCTATCTATCTATCTATCTATCAGAACCATCATACGTGGCTTGTTCCCCCCATGCTGATGACAATAATATGCAAAGTCCATTGTGTGTAGGTTACATTAGTGGTACATATGCCGAAAATATGTCACTTTTCTGCAGCTGTGTTTCAATGTGACTTGTGACTCTGAACATATTACACAAACCTGTTCTTGATCAAATAATTAGCTGAATCTATTTTTTTAAAGAAGGCATGAGCTGTTTTACAATTTCATCATTTTCGTTCCTGTTTTATCATGCTTATTATGCTCATGCCAAAATGTTATGGAATACTGACAAAGAATCCAGCTTGTATTTTACGATGTTGTATTACTTGCAGAATCCTGAAATAGTTCATGTTCAGTAAAACATTTTGTGGTTAGTACATATTTGTTTTGTTTTCCTGAAGAAACTTTTGAAGACTTTCAAAGCTTGCTCTGGTGAATTATTACATCCACCACTGCAGGTGGTGGTGAAGATTATGCTACTTTTTGAGTAATGCTAGCTACTGCCATACCATAAATTCTTATCCATCTGGCATAATGGAAATGCAAACCAGGCAAGTGTTTCTTTAGGCGTGAGTGAAACCTGAAGTGACCCACAAAAAAATGTCATTGAAATAAGATGCACATTTTTCCCTTATGTGTTTTAGCCATGCAACAAAAACGACTCGTAAGTTGATTGTTGCTCATCTATTTACATTCACGCATACTAAAATAAACTTTGCAGAGTTTGGTGAAAGGTAACCACAAATGAGTGAAGGCAAACTTACAACACTGAATGATTGAACGTGCTGCAATAGTTGGCAATCACAACCGGCAATCAGAGCTGCAATCTGAGGCATTCTGGCATGCAAAACACAACCGACTGAAATGAGAGATGGTTCCTGACACATTTGTGTTCCTCACACATTTACTTGTCCTGTGGTGATTTCTTGAATGTTTAAATAACCCTTCACAAATCGTTCCAGTTAGAACAGATGTTGGTGCGTATCCAACTTACATTCAATACATTAAGTGAGTCATTAACTGATGAAAAATGAATGTGTGAATCAGCCTTAATTCTAAAGGGTTAATGAAGATCTGCGCCTAAAAATAGTCAGTTTGCATTTTCAGTTTGCAAACACGTAAAGATTAAATAAGAGTTTGGTATACCAGAGCACTTCCAGGACTGCATTTGGGAGTGAAGGCAGAAGAGGTTCAATGTACAATGCTAACTATAAAACAAATGTTAAGTGCTCAGCTCGGTGGAAAGGGTTGAATCTGACCACCTTTTCTATGGGTAAAAAAAGTGGAGGGGGTCATAAAAGTCTATGCTGGTGAGCTTGGAACCTGTATGGGCAAAAGACTCCTGATAGAGGGAATAGGTACCAGTTGTACCTTGTCAAGAGTGGGAATTAGAATTCCCCAATTCAGGCCACCCCAGTCTTGACATGAGACCTTCATCTTTAATGGGTTCAATTTCAAGCCACTCTGTTTCAACCATCCCACCATAGCTTCCAGGCAACCAGCCAGATGTTCTGGGGCACTGCCAGCTATCCATCAACAGTTGCATATTGATGGCAACCCAGCCCAAAACTCCTGACTAGCTGGGTAAAGCGACATGCATAGATGTTAAAGAGCATTGGAGAGAGGATTGCCCCCTGTGGGACACCACATACTAAAAGATGTCGTGTTGAAACCCTCTCCCTAAGTACTACCCTCTGTTCCCTAAATACCACTTTCTGGAGAAATGAGGTCAGCCACTGAAAAACTGTCCCATACAATCTGTCAGCAAAATCTGTCATACAACTGTCCCATACAATGTCAGCAAAACTGTGGATCAACTCATTGTGACTGACTGTATAAAATGATGCTCATAGCTCTAACAAACACACATGCTACTGATACAATCATTCATCAAACACAGATAGCACTGAAATCTATCAATGATACCACAATAATATGCAGACACACCTACCAATAAAACCTGAAGAAGGAGGGTTGGGCTGAATCTTTTCCTTGGTGTTTTCCTGAATGATGTCCCAGAGCTGCCATATGAACTTTGGATGGAGAATGTAAAATGGCTGATGTGGATTCTTTCTGCGATGCTGAACATAGGGAGTAAACAAATTGTAGTCTGGCTTCTTATACCACTAGTGGAGAAAACAGATAGAACACAAATTCCCTTAGAGTGTTCAATATAAACAAATCTCTAAAGCAGTGATGGCGAACCTATGGCACGGGTGCCAGAGGTGGCACTCGGAGCCCTCTCTGTGGGCACGCGCATACAGAGTTCGTCTCGTGGGGGGCGGAAAATCACCCCCCCCACACACACACACACTCACATCTAGGCTGGCCTGGGCCACTGAGCACAACGTGCGCGCACCGCGGTGAGCAGGGAAGACTCGGCTGGCGGGCCTGGTGCCTGTGCTCTGGGTGGCTGCTGCCGGGGGTGTGTGTGTGCAGAGGAGGCAGAGATGCTAGAGAGGGACAGAGCAGTGCGTGTGGGGCTTGCTGGAGGCTCGAGCAGGCTATCCCCTGCTCGAGCAGGTGGGGCGGAGGAAGAGGGAGCCAACCGTTTTTTTCTAAACTAAAACCTCAGCATTCAGGTGAAATTGCCAGGTTGGCACTTTGCGATAAATAAGTGAGGTTTGGGTTGCAATTTGGGCACTCAGTCCCAAAACAGTTCGCCATCACTGCTCTAAAGCATCGTATTGGCAGCTGTCTGTTGATAAAGACACATACCGCAATGATCTGCAGCAAGCAGATCTGGGCCACTGTGAATTTCATCTGAAAGTTAGTCTTTCCATTAGGATGCTCCACTGTCCATAAATGCTTAGGCTGGTTAGCAGAATTGATGGAGCTTGTAAGCCTGCCAGTTATGTCTAAAGTAGGGAATACAGCTATTCTAAAGCAGCCCGCAAATGTCCCTATGGTGCTGCTAGATCTTTACCTTTAAGGAGTCTGGGAGAACCAGAACCCATAGATGCCAGGTATTTGATAAACCTGTCTGCCAAAGCTAAGAGCCCCATGGAGCAGAGTGGTGAGCTGCAGCACTGCAGTCAAAAGCTCTGCTCAAAATGGCCAATTTACCCATGGGCAGCTGCTGCGCGCTGGCAGCTAGAATGCGTTGGGGCAAGAAATCTTGTCCCAACATGATTCCTCCCTGCAGTGGGCCAAGAGAGGAAGCGCATTGAGGCAAGATTTCTTGTCCCAACGCGCTTCCTCTTGCCCCACCTGTTTTTCCCGCAGAAAGTGAGAGCACTTCTAGCGTGCATTTTGCACCAGACTGCGGCCTAATGGCGGGGCAGAGTCAGCTGTGGGTAATTGGCCAATTTGAGTTTGATCCCAATGGATGGTGATTTCAGGGAGCTGGCTGAAGGTTGACTTGGCATTCCATCCTTCCAAGGTCAAATGTGTATCCAGCTTGCTGGGGTTAAAGTGTAGATGACTGAAGAAAGCAATGACAAACCACCCCATAAACATAGTCTGCCTAGCAAATGTTGTGATGTGATGTCACCCCATGGGTCAGTAATGACTTGGTGCTTGCACAGGGGTCTACCTTTACCTTACCCCAGAGGCGTATCTACAGTAAATAGTGCCTGGGGCAGGAATCATGACCCCCCCCCCCCCCCCGGCAAAAGGCAGTGAATTAGCAAAGAGTCAGGAAAACCCTCTTCCCATGGGCGTATCTATGGGAAATTGTGCCTGGGGCAAGCTCTCAAACCCCCCCCCCCCCCCCGGGCAAACTCTCCCTTGGTGTCTCCGATGCTCCCACCACCTCTACCAAAAATCCCATTTTGGTAGGGTACCTTTGAAATTTGCAGAATTGCTGGGTTGTGCCAGTGGCCAACTGCATTCCCACCCCCTCTGGCCCACATTCTGGAGAGATAGCAAGCCAGGCTAAGCAGCAAGAGAGCAAGGTAAGTTTGAGTGCAGGACAATCCCTGGGTGACCACTCAGCTGGGCCCTTTCTGGCAGGGTGATAGGTGCTGCTCTTT